>NC_133751.1:135834039-136194039 GCF_036562045.2 Rhinolophus sinicus | reverse complement strand
TTTACTGTACTTTCAGTTGTGGGGCAGACGATTGCAATTTTTTGAACTACATTTATATAAATAATTCCCGTATTCTGGGTTCTCTTTGCCCTCACTTTTTCCATAAATCAAATTTTGATCAGACTGGCTATGTGCATTCCTCATATAGCGAATCATTGTAATTTATTTTTTTAAAAAATACTGTACTTGTCATATTAAATTCCTACTAAGTGATAAAGAGAGAGTCTGTACTTTGAGTTGCCCATCTAATTGGATTGGGACGATATCCCTCATAGTGAACTCTTAAAAGGCAAAAGTTATGTCAAATAACCTTTGTGTTTGTCTCCATGAAATGTTGGCAATATGAGGTACTCAGTCAGGATTTGACCAATGAATGACTGTGAATTAATGGGGAAAGTGACATCATAGAGGTAGAGGTACAGAAGATAAGAAAGAGTTCCATGTAGGGAGATTATGCAAGTTTTACTAAAGAAATGGCATATTAGCTGAGTCTTGATTGATGAGGAATTCAGTAGGGGAACTGTATGGAGATAGAACATGCCAGACTAGCATATGCAAAGACATCCAAGTGGGATTAAACGTGTCATAACTTTCATATATTGGTAGCACAAAGGATAGAGGGAAAAAGGACATGAAAGAGTAACTTGGTAATGTAGACGGAGATCAAATTGTGCTTGGTCTTTAAAAGACAGGACTTTTTTTTTTTTTTTTTGGCGGTCAAAGAAAAGCCATGTTTTGAAGAGGAGCAGGACCTCATCTGTTCTGTGCCTTACGATGACTTCCTTCAGAATAATACATATATGGGTGCTATATAGAGACCAGGAGCAAAGCATACAGGTGTGCAATGGAAAATTCTCTACTATACAACACACACACACACACACACACACACACACACACACCACTGACATTACTAGATGAAATAAAGTGGTTCCAAATTAAATCAACTTAATAGAATATAATATAATTTATAAATTTGAAAACCTAAAGCAACATTGGTGAAATGACATACTTTCTCTCTGTAACATAAGGCAATGTTCAACCTTTCAACTTTTTATTTTTTTCCTTAGGAAAAAAGTCTGTGGGTGATGTTGTTCAAGGAAAGATTCTCCCATGTGTGGGTTATGCTCAATTTTCAATGTGCTTTTTGTAATAATGTTCAATTGTCATTCCCCGTCCATAAAATATATTAGAAGACAAGTAAGTTAGAGGAGATAAGTACAGAGATAGCCTTGCACTGTCTAGATTTTTGTTTTTGTTTCTTAATGTAAGCAAATGCTTGCATAAGTATTAGTAGGAAAAAATAAATCTCTGCACTTCATAGCTGATTGGGAAACACCACTGTCTCTTGCCTGAGAACCACTGACTTAGAGTACTAAAATGAAAAAAAAAAAAATTATTTTAGGGGAAATCCAACTTCTCTTTTTATTTGATTACTGGGGGAAAAAATCCTATTTCCTGAAAGCAGTAGGCAACATTTTAAGAGAATTTCCTCTGATCAGAATGGAACTGGGTATCCCAGGTCACAAAAATAGTTGTTTCATTTTCTGGGTCCCTATACAAACTCATGGATTCTTGAATCAAGTACAGTCATGTTGAACTAATATTTTTGTCTAAGTGTGTAGGTATCAAAATTAAAATACCTAGAATAAGCATGACATTATCAGTAATTTTGCCTCGTGTTTTTCTGGTTTTCTGAAAATAGGAAGAGTGATTCTCCCCCACACACCCAAGGGGGGAGAAGACAAAAAAAAAAGTGAGTATTGGAGCCAAAAGCCTTATTTGCTGTGAAAATTGCAAATGTTTGCCTGGAGCAAATATGTGAAAATTTGCAATTTGTTGTAGGTGTAGAATTTTGCTATTTTTCACAGTGGAAGAACTGTTCTGTATAGTTTGCTTTTTTCCCCATAGATGTGTGATTCTTGAAGAAATTCTGAGATCTATGCATTTTGATGCCAAACATGGCAAGGTGAACAATGAATTACTCTCAATAGCTCAAAGTTCTGCTATGTAACTCAATGAAATACTTTTATTTCCAAAGTTGAATGGTAATACGTGTCAGAAGAAAAAGCAGTCTCAATTAAGTGTTGGACTTTCATCTACTACAAAAATTCTGTACTAATGTACTATAATACTTTCACACAGGAGTATACTGATATGTAAAAGGAAGGAAGAGCAGAAGAATTAAAAATTATTCAAACTTTTCTGACTTACACATAAGGGATCTAAAATTCTGATGCCAATCTTACATATGCAAAATTAGACTAGGCTACCATGTAGAATTAAATTAATTTACTAAATACAGATATTTAACAATTCCCAAATTATGTAATAATAAAAATGTCTAGTTATGTAAATATAAAATGCACACTTCACTTAAAATTGAAGGTATATATTCTTGCAGCTAGTTAAGATTCATTCATTGTTTAGGTAAAAGGAAATGAGAAATAATATATTTTCTTCTAGTCAATGTGCTCTTATGACTTCCATGTTCCTTCTCTCTACGAATTTTCTTAAGAAAAATTGTGAAATACTGTATTTGTATTGCCTCTTGCAGCCATTCCCTACGTGATGTCTGCCAAGATTAGCCACTGAGAAGAAATGCTGACAGCTCCATACCTCTCCTCCTTCATGCATGAAATTTTCTGTCCCATTTTTCATGCCATCTGGGACACCATCCTTTTAACTTCTAAAATTGTAATTGGTTTCTTTTATTAAGTAACCTGTGTTTTAAGAGATGTCCCAGGGCTGTCCTTTTCTTCCCAGGTAACATGTGCCTTTTACAGTTCTTCCAAAGGAAATGTGGGGCATTATGTTTCTCCGGGTTAATGGAATTCTCTAATACACAGAAAGCAAGACTGTCTGGTTTGTTTTAAAGCTACCTGATTAATCTACTCAATCAAAGTATTGTTTTAACTAACAATATAGTATGGATGTATGATTCTAAAAGGCCAGCTTACCATTTGACTTAGCTCATAGGTTGCCTTTCACTTTTCAAGTATCAAAATCACTAGAAACTGAAAAACTTAGCAGACTCGTTGTGCATCTCCCCAGTCACCTTGGGATGCTACATGATTATGTGTGGTTTGCTTTGGTTTTAGTAAGATTTTGTGCCTTCAAAGCTTTTCTTAATATCACATAACTTTAACACAGGTAGCTTTTCTTTAGAAGTTTCTAAAGCCTGGAATGTACTTATTTTTCTATGCGACTAAAGTGAAAAGCCACCACAAAATGATTCTCAGCACTGTGTATAGGGTTAAAACTGGTGGAGAGGTGGACTAGGGGAATCATGTATTTAAAGATATGTTACAGTTTTCTTCCCTTTAAAATAGTAGCCTAACTGAACATAATAATTGAAAATAACTAGTCAAAATGAATGTTAAAAGGTTATATGTGAAACTAAATGTCAATTATAAAATAAGTTAATACTAATAAAAACAATTTAAATTTAACACTTACCAAAAATAGGCTTCCCCTGAAAAAGAAACAAAATCAAAATTGCAAGGTTTATTGCTATATTTTCCACTGTGGAGAATGCTTTTTGAAGTTTAATTGTTTAGTGAATTTTATTTGTAGCTCACCCTTCCAGTGAAGCTTCTACTCACCAATAAGCCCTGAGGAATGATTCCTTTCTGCATCCAGGCCATATTGCTACCCCTTTTTCTTATGTGCCCAATTAGCTTTAGAGGCTTTGGCTATCACCAGCCTAACTACCTTGGAGCTCCTAGATGAAAGTTCCTTATCCTAGGCTGTTCTATTCATCAGGAATCTAGCAAAACTTAGGTTTGAATAGTTTCCTATGAAACACCTCCCACTCAACTGATTTGTGGTCCCTAATGAACCATAAGCTGATGGACAATTATTCATTTGGCTGAGGCTCATGGAACATTTAAAGGGTACTTGGGATCTCACAAGGCTGCATATGTGACTTCAATTTAAATTTAGATAGCAGACTTTTCACATGAGCAAGAAATATAACGAGACTTTAACTGGAATCATCGCGTAAGAGCAACTTTACTTGGAATCTCAAGTTCCCTGTGATTGGTGTGCAGATAAACCAAAATCATCATCATTGTCATCGTCATCATCATTAGAACAATTTCCCGCACTTAAAGAGCAACACTGAGAATACTGAATTATGTTAAATAGAAACTTTGCAGTTTAAAACATCACCATGGTTGTATTAGAATTAGGAATGGATGGCATTTTTTAAGACCACACCAACATGATTTTTTTTTCCCAAAGGTTTGAACTCATATTATACTTTATTTAAAATCCAAATATCCAGAAATAAAAGTTGGCAGTGGAAATTTCTTTCTTAAAACAGAACAAGGACATAGCTTGTTAAATCTCGTGATTTAAAAAAATGCCATTTGGGCTGAATAAGCACATTGAGGCACACTTTCTGTTAAGCACCTCTTAAGCAACTCCGCACAATTCATTATCAGTGAACTAGATAATCAGAAATCTTCCTAAGACAGGAGGATGTATATTTAGTAATTGAAGACATCACTTGAAAAATGTATTGCCTGGGGTTACTTTTAGTATCATGTGATTCAGCATCCATGGTTAGAGTGTGAAGCACAAAGGTGAACACAGAGCAAAATAAGAGGCAACATGTCTTAAATATTTAGTGGATTCCCTCCAAAGCATCTCCTTCCATCCCAGGCAGTCCACTGACATGAAGTATCTGAGTGCAGATACATACTAAGGTCTGACACAGGCGTTTGTCCCAAGAGCTGAGCATAAGGATCGTTTTGTTGTTATTTTTGTTGGTGTTTCCTTTTCTGCAGTTTGGGGAATGAGGACACTGCAATCTTTTAAGGCTATGTGGACAGGTCACTATGGTAAATTTAGGTTTGCTGCCAGTGACATTTATTTACTACAATAATGTTGTTGTTGTTTTTTATTGATACACTGAAAAATGTAAACCTTACTTCAATAAGCTATCCCTCATCCCCATGGTCCACCACAATTATATGCCAATGGTAAGCAACAGTTGTGTTACGATAAACATCAATTTATAAAAGGAGGAAGAAAGTGAGACAATAAAAGGGATATATATATGTATATGAGAGGTGGACTAGGGGAATTTAGTCAAAATGAATGTTAAAAGATTATAACAGGTTACACAGATGTTATAAGATTATAATGTTAAAAGATTATAACAGGTTATATATATATATATATATATATATATATATATATATATATAATTCTTATTCTAATATTTATTTTGACATGCTGCAATAATCGATATGGTCAAAGGATCATACTGATCTTACTGATAATGAAAACCTATTTTCATAACAGCTTGTGTGAGATTTATTCAACTTATCCTTTTTCTATTTATTTCTCAGAAATAGAAAAGCTTTGAGGTCCTACAAGAGCTGTGTTGGAAGCATTAGTGCCATGCATAGCGATCAGTCTTCAGAAGAACTTGTACCTCAGTAGTGTCCACACTACTTGAATGGGGTAGTCAGAAGAAGCTGTTATAGTAAACTGGAAATTAGAGGCAGTTATTGTAGTAAAGCTTTTTCTCATTAACATCCTATAAAACAAAAGATGGTCTATCGTTTTACTGAATTGAGAAAAATATTTAAACTAGACAGAATTTATTTACTTATACATTTAAATTTGCCTATGCTTTGGGATTTTTTCCTTTCCCTTTCTTGTTTTTTGTTTGTCTGTTTGTTTGTTTTTGAAGATAATGTGCTTTTATCTAGACTTGGTAATATTAACTTGACTATCTGTTGTTTTATAACTGACTGAATATTTAAAGAAACCATCAGAAATGACTTTTTTGCATATAAAATGGTTAAATATTGGCAATTTCATATACAGTGACTTGCTTCTGAATGGTGTGGTTTTCTGTTAAGAAGGAAGGACTGGATAATGGAATCTGGCCGACAATTTTCTTCTCAAGTTGTTTTACCTTCTAATGTTATGGTTGCACAGTTTATTTTCAAAGCTAATTATCAACACTGTTCAGTTAAAGGTGATTCTTTTATTGTGTTTTAGCTCATATATATTGTAAAACTTATAGTAGAAACCCACAAAAAATGAAACAATGAATGTTATGAAAATCATTCTCTTTGGCTGTTCTTATATTGACAATGTTGTAATATCAATAAGCTTGTCTGGATACAATTTAAAATTGTTTCTGCCATTGGAAAGCATAAAGAAATTAATTTTTGCTTTAAAATATTACAGTGATTTAGATCCTTCCATTTTATGTGAAAACACACTTTTTCCTTTTATAGCACTTTGGTACTTTCTTATACTATAATATGAAAAATAAAGATTTTGTACTTGGAAATGAAAAAAATGTTTAATATGCATGTAGACATATATCTTACAAATAGAGCAATGAATGTGAATCTTCATAAGCTCGCCACTTAATGCTATGTATGTAAATGAGTTGGGGTTTCTAGGTTGAGTCAAGTCAACCTGTCCAGAAAAATCAACCAATCAAAAGAAATATAAGAACAAGAATCTAAGTTCCCATATCACATTATATCGATTCAATGAATAAATTGGCCACTCAATTAAAAATACAAAATCTTAATTGTATATTCAAATATGATTTTCAATTATTCATTTTTGAGATTGTTTTAGTATTGAAAAGGATTTGCTTTAAGACATTCCTTTTTATGACTACTCCATAAACTCTTAAAATAGTTCACATGAATCCCTTTCTTTATCAAACTCATGTTCAGTAGGTGGTATACCCAAATATTAGTTATAATCAAGAATGTGGATATACCTTTGAGCACGGTCTGGTCTGCTGAGTCAACTTTATATTTTAAGTGGCACTAGATGCCAATAGGAAATGCTCAAACAAGCTGAACCTGATCCAGAATCTGTGAAGAGGTTAGGGAAACAGCTGCAGCTAAAATGTTTCTCTAGTCCTGCTCTGATGAAAAAGACCCCGGGAAGAATTACAAATACGAAAAGGACAAGGAGAAATTCCTCTAGCTTTGCCCCTTTTCTCTTTATATCAGCATGTCTGCCCCCAAATGGAAACAACTGTTGTCTTAACATGTCCATGTGTCACTATGAAAGGACAAAAAAGATGATTAAACAATAAGTAGATAGCATACAGATAGCTCTTTGCACCTATTATGTCTTTTCAGCAATAATAACAATATTTTCAGGAATGTTAGCATCTCCAGTATCAAATGAGGATGTTGAAGTCCAGGGAGATGATTTATTTCACCCGGTCTTACAGAGATCATGTGGGAGGGCTAGGATTTCAGCTCAAGTCTTGCAACCAGATTCATTGTTTTTTCTATGCTGTAATAATGTCTGTCTAATTAATCCATTTACACTGAGAAATGAGAAGAGTGACAAAGATTTAAGTAGTGATTATTAAAATTACCTGGGGAACTTAAAACAAACAAATGAACAAAACTATACAGCTTTCTGAACTCCCACTTTAAATGCTTTAAAAAGTCAAGGGTTTTGTAAGGTGTCTGGTTTTGTTTCTTTCTGTTTTTATTTTAAGTTTTCTCTAAGGAATGCTGCTCCTCTTTCAGACTTGGGAATGCTTTTAACATATTGACACATCCTTGAAGTATATGCAAGACTATTTACATTTTTCAAAGGGAAAAAATACATATTTTAAGCAAAACAGTTCTGTTCAGAATTTTTGCATTATATAGAGAAGGTATTCTGAAGAGGGGAACTTCCTGGGCCCTCTGAAATTATGACATGTAGGGAGGTACTTACTCTGCTTTAAAAAAAAAATGTATTTTTGCTTTCACATTGCATGCCTGGACCCCGATTAAATCTTAGATTAAAAAAAAAAAATAAGTCAGTAAGCTGCTTATCATCCCTAGTAGAACAGAGCCTACAAGAAAAACAAAGCTGTTTCAAATGTCAGATTCATCTCCTCTGTTAACTGTATGAATATGGGGAAAAAATATTTAGCTTCCCTGGACCTTAGTTTGTTTAGCCACTAACTGCAGATATTCATATGTGCCTCATGGGGTTGTCCCAAGAATAAAAGATGCTGCTGTACAGTCCTTGGCCTAGTAGGTGTACAAAAAAATGTAACTAGCATTCATTTTAGAAGGATGTAATCTTTGAGCAGAAACCTTTTGAACCAAACCACCTGTCCCTTTATCAGTGTTCCCCACCTTGTGTTACATTCGTTTTCAAAGATGCTGTGAAAAATAAGGCTCTGTAAACAAATTTGTTTGACAAATACTGAAGAACTCATTGTCATATAGAAATTTGTACTAAACAGATTAAAAATGGTTGAGAAGTTTATCATTAAAAAAAAAGATAACTTTATTTAACCCATAGCATCTGGAAATATATGTAGCTCTAGAGCCCTTCTCATGAGTCACCTATTCATATTCTGAAAATTATATCGCAAAAAACACATTTTGAGAAAAGATCCTCCTTTTATTGCTAATGTCGTAACACCACATACAATTTTACTTTTAGGCAAATTGAGACAGGGTGAAATGAAACTTCAGGGTGTAGAATTTAATTACATGTAGGTATTATTTATACCCACATGTGATGGAGTGGTAGAATAAAATCTCTCTATAATACAGACAATATGTACAGCCATGGTGCAGAAACTTTTACCGTGTGTGCATGTAGGTGTAAGTGTGTGTGTGTTTGTATGAGTATGTTTATATGTGTGCGTGAGCTTATGTGTGCGTGTGTATAATTAGGAACGTCGTCTGTAACTACTCTGTCAAGTCGTGAATGATACATGAAATGTAATTTCCTGTTCAAATAAACAGTATGTGTACTACCACTACACTGTTTTAATCTTTATGCCATATGATAAGTATAGACTTACTAAGTCTTTGAAAGCCTATTAATTTAAACATTAGATCTAAGTGCAAATTTTAAATGAAAGACGGTTACTAGACACAGTGTTGTGATCACTTAGTTAACTATATTAATGTTGAATAACCACAATCTTGTACAACTGAAACTAATATAATAATGTATATTAACTATATTTCAATTAAAAAATAAAGTAATGTCTTTTAATCTCTATTCTCTTAAATTCTATGTTCCCACATTCTCTCCTGCTCCACAGAGTTCACCTCCACCGGATGGCATTTTTTCAGATAAGCAGTTTATTTAGCAAAAACGAAAAGAACTGAAAATTATGTTGTGCACAAAGCAATATTTAAGCCCTTTCATCATTTGAAGCAAAACAACAAGAGGTTTGATTTCCTCCAAGACCAACTTAGGGTCACTGTTTGTTTTCCTTTACATGGGCACTCCAGCCTTCCTTAACATCCAATTTGCTTTCAATCAGTAGGTATTTGAACTACAGGACAAGTCCAGCCAAAATAAGCCACCCTTTTGCCAGGTCCGAAGTTGCTTTCCTCCTACTCTCTCTGGGTTTCCTCTTATAACTTTACCTGTCACTTAGTTCCATGGAACTTGCCTGGGCCCTCTGAGGGACACTGAACTTGAGGGAATTGTAACTCATTGTCAACAAAGTGGCAGAATCCCTGTTCCTAGAGAGTGGGCAAGTGTTGGCAGAAAAGGAAAAAATGAACACAAGAAGGAACAGCCTTTTCCAACATTGTCCTTGTTCATAATGGCTTTTACTGATTCTGAAAACCTGGGTCACTAAGAAAGTGATAATCCTTTGCCCAATCCCATGTATATAAATAAATAAATAAATAAATAAATAAATAAATAAATAAATAAATATGTGTGTGTTTGTGTGTGTTTTCAAGTATAAATGCATATTATAAAGAGAAGGTCAAAGTCATAGTCTAAAAAAATCATTTGACATGGTAGTTACTGCCTAAAGCTGTAGAAAGTGCACCTACCATTTAAGGAAGCACTGCTCTCTGACCTCCCTTTCGTTCCATTCTCTAGGCAATATGTCCAGATTTATCCACATTCTGATTCATCTCCAAAACTCAAGTCCTTCACTTTTTTTTCTTTTCTGAACACAAACTTTAATAAAAAGGAATGCTACACATGCAATCTATTAAATAGCACAGAAGACATTTTAACTCACTTGTATTTAAGCATCTAACTGAATGTACCTTGGTTTTCCTTTCTGATTTCTGTCCCCCCCGGCATCCCTTTCATTTACCAAGAACCCAAATCACCCATGGCAATCATGAGCTACAGCTTTTAAGAGTGAGAAACCTTCCCTAAAGATGCATCCAAAAATGATTTTTTTTTTCTCATATCAAGAGCCCTTTAAAATTCTTTTTTAAAATAACACTTTGAAAAAATAACATCTGTTTAAGTCCTTTTATCATGATTTAAACACATTTTCAGTTATCACATATTTTCTTTTCTTTTTTTTTTTTTTTTTTTTAAGTTCTTTTTATACCTGTTACCATGGACACAATGTTGCTTGCCTCAAGAGTCTAATTAAAATGGTTACTTGCTTAGCCAGGGAATAAGAGATTAATCACGTGTTGGGGGAGTGGCTTCAAAATCTGAGGAAACAATTGTTTAGAGCCTCTTGATAGAAATGCTTCTCCTCTATCAAAACCCTCTTTCCATTTTACAAGTAGAGTTTTCACCAATAAACCCCTAAAAAGACCCAACATATACTGTTTAGAAGCTATAGTTTCCAGATTTTAATCTTATATGCCTCTGGTCTTTGGGCAGGTTTCCATAGGTTATAAAGCAAGGATCTGATATTCGTACATATGTGTGTGTGTGTGTAGAGGGTGGGGGAATAAATCCTATTCTTGCTAACTTACTGAATATGTAACATTTGGTCCAACATAGATTAAAAAATATATACTGCTGAAGAAATTTCCTAAATTTCAATCTATCTTCCAATAAAACTGCCCTCCATCTGTTTTTATATAGTTGATTCTCTCATTTTGGACCATATGTCTTTGTTGTTGTTTTTGTTAAGAGAAAAGTCAAATACTTTTAAATAGTCAAAACCTTTGTTTAAATTCAATTGTGATAATGGGTTTGTTTAACATATCATCAAACAAGTATTTTAAAACTGGATAAATCCGAATTTTTGTTTTCCTTCTTCCATAACAGTGCTTCAACATCACTGACAATGTTGACTGTCAGAGTAGATGGAAATAATGCAGAAAACTATCATGTTTGTCCAGCAAGGATATAAATCCAGTATTAAAATGTCCAGGGCTAGAGAAAGTTAGTGTAATCTGTATATGGTCTAGCATATTATTAGAGAAAGTTGAAAGTTCTTCAGAAGATTATTTACTATGAGCTCTCATCTCTTGAAATCTATCATGAGCTTTACCTGATATTTTGATTATTCTGTAATGTTTTGTCATTAAATAAGTGCACAGAAATAAGAGATCTATTTCTCAGCAGTAACAAGTAGTGGGGAATTAGTGTAGAGCTAGCAGGAAGTTGACCAGATGGTGTGACAGGAAGTCAGAATTTGAGGGTAATCTCTGGTGCTAATAAACTCTAAGGCAATTCCCTGAACCATTATTTACTCTGTAAAACAAAAAGGGTGGGCCCATATTCTCTAAGTTTTCTTCCACATCCAACATTGTGTGATAGTTTGATTTTCCACCAATATCTAAATCCTATCTCTCAAACTGCCAATGACTTAGGCTGGCAATTAAGTATCATATTTTCCTGAACCATAATCTTACTCATAAATTTGGGGAATTAGTTACTGAGAATTCAGAAGGGAATTTTCTGATCAACAAAGCAGAATCTCCATGAATCTTATGAAGAACTATGAGATTTCATAAAACTTATTTGATTATGGTAGATGGCTTTGGGTTCTAATTCCAAATCTCTGAATGTCCAATTCCTTTGTCATTAAGATAACTTACATAGAAAAATGTAACTATTGGAACTAAGGCTTTTGGACTTGAGGACAAAAACAAAAACAAACAAGCAAAACACTTCAATAGTCTATGATTGCCAATTACAGTCTATAAAATTTTATTTGATAAATACTATTTGTTTAACTTAGTTTAAGTTAACTCATTCATATTTACCACCAAAACTAGTAATTTTTCATTAAACAGAGTACCTATGTTTTTAGACACATCCTTAAAGCTGCTGAAAACAAGAAACTTATTAATCTATTATGTTTTCCTCAAACAGCAAAACCACAGTTTTTGCATTGAGGTACAGGAAGGAAAAAGGGACAAAAAAAAAAAAAAAAAAAGGAAATTTGTCTCTCATTTAACCCCTAAGTTGTTTCTCCTTTGACTGTTTTGCTAACAATTTTATCAAACAATATGCCATCAGCTGAGTGAATAATTCTTGGTCTCTCCCATAGTTTAGAACCACAGAGGAGGGAAAATTATTTGCAAGGATTCCAAATGACTCTGACTTGTTCAAGGTACAAAAAGAAGCAACTATTTCCAGAAAAATCAAGTTTGACCTTAATCCTGGTACTTTGAGAATCAATTTTAAAATATGAACAGAAATTCAATTGACTTTTATCTAAACCTATTCTTTCATGATTGGGAAGGACATAAGAATAAGGAAAAGTAACACATGGTCTATACTACTATCTTTGTTATGTTAAATATAGGTTCTTATTTAATTAATCAATTTGGAATGTTTAAATTAAAAACAATTCAAATTTTTGAAAATTAAATTTAATATAATTCCAAAACAAGAGACCACAGCAATTATAAAAGGTCCTATGATGCACACAAGGATACTCTCAGTCTAAATAGTATTACTCACTGAAGGAATATTTACTAAGCTTTCTCTATGTGCTGTGCACTCTTCTAGGTGGTTTAGGACACAGTAAGAAACAAAACAGACAAGGATCATTCTCCTATGCAGCTTGTATTCTGAGAGACACAGATGATAAACAAACAAGTAATTTCAAAAGACAATATTTGTGAAAAAAAGGTAAAAATAATTTGGACAAAGAGCTATTTCTTTAGACTGAAAGTTTGTAAAGGTGGTATTTTAAACTGGAAATGAAATGATAAAGAGAAATGAAGCCTGTGAAAATTTAGGAGAGAGAATTCCCAAAAAAGGGCCTTGAAGGCCATGGTCAGGAGGTAGGATTTCTGTCTTTGTGGTGGGAAGCTGCTGGAGGATTTTAGGCAAAAGACTGTCATATAGGATCAGATTTGTACTAAGTAATTCCTGCTTCTCAGTCAGATCTCAGTTCTTTAGGGAGATCTTCCCTAAAGAAACATCACTTTCTTTAGGGAGCCTTCCTTCATCAACCAGGATACTCTGTTAGATTTTGAAGTTAGAAACTTTGCCTGTTCTTGTTCATGTTGTATATCCCTAGTCCTAGCACAATGTCCTCAGTAAGGATCTGTTGAGTGTATGCATGAATACATGAACTATAAATTAATAAATTAATGAAAGTTTAAATGAAAGAATTGAGGAATTTAGAATTTTAGAAATGATAGATATTGACTAGTTCACAGACGTTGAAAAAGACAAAGAAATTGAGGTAAACCAATTCCTTCTTCCCTAACCCACCTGAGTTGGCATCAAGAAGGACAGTCTCAGAGTGAAAAACAAATAATCCCTGGTCTGGAACCAAGGATATTGATATAGATGACATTAATATTCTGATTTTTTTCTTTTGTTCTTTGTTTGATGATTAGATTCATCAGGCAGTAATTTTCATAGAACATATATTTAGCTACAAACTCAGTGTGTCCATATCTGTTTAGAGTGACTCTAGTCTTTGCTTGTTATCACAGATCTTCCTAATATTTGATGATAATAGATCTAAGAAAAATGCAACAACATGTTACACATGCTTTGATTTCTTCATAATTGGTGAGTCTATATCCTCTTAGAGCAGGTCCACTGATTTAGTGGACAAAGAATTTGTTCTGAGTTCCACTTTTGTAACTAGGAAAGAAAAGAAAAAAAAGATTTAGCCAGACTAAAACATAGAATCAAATGGCCCTAGAATAATAAGGACCATTGTAAGAACCAGAATGCATGGCCGAAGCAAAAAGGGGGAAACAGAGGGTAGATTGGGATGAGACAGATGTGAGATCACGGGGAAGTATCATAGACAACATAAAAGATTTGATCTGTGTCCTAAAAACAATGAAATATCACAGAGGAAGTGAATAAAAGAGGTAATGACATTGTCAAGCTTTATTTTGAAAATAAAACTCTGTTTTCCTTATGAGAATGATGAAAATATAACAATACATGGTTATCCAGTGGCCTAGGTAAGAGATGGTTGTACCTTGGCTAGGGAAGAGGCAGTGATGAAAGAGAAAAGTAAACACAATAAAGAAATATGTAGGAGGTAAAAGCTACTGGTCTTCGTAACATGTTGGGTGGTAGTGAGGGTAATAATAAAAATGACTATTAGATTTCTTCCAAGTCATATTGGATAGTAGTGCCATTCAGTATGATAAGGACACTGGGAGAAAAAACAAGCCTGATGAGGAAGGTCATGGTTTGGTTTCTAACATGATAAAATCGAGTTCCTCCTGGAATGCAACTGGAAATTAAAATAGGCAATTAGACATAGGGGTCTATAACTCCTAAGAGAGTTCTAGAGATACACACTTGAAAGAAATTATCTTATGGATAATGACTGGTATATGTTGTACTAATTATATTTCCCAGAAAGAAAGAATATATTGGGAAGAGTGTCTGGTTCTAAGCCTTGAACCCAGAAAGAATTTGATAAGCCTGCAAAGGAGACAAAGGAAAGTGTGGTATCATAAAGCTAAGGGGAGAGCATGAACCAGTTTTAGTATAGTTTGCAAATTTTATTCATCTATCCAATACATTTACATATTAAGCACGGTAATATAATACTGCTATGGGTGCTGGATATTTAGAGAAAAGTGAAACACAGTCTGTGATAACACAACTTCAATAAAAATTTAAGCAGTTCTCTTAACAGAATCAAGTTTGAAAACACGAAAGTTGACATCAACTTAATCAAATTCAAATACTCATTATACGTACTATTCTTAGATATGCTTTATTTCACAGGATTTCTTTATTTTTATGAGAAACCATTATTTGACCAGTAAAGGGAAGACTGAATGTAGCTTAAGAAAACATACTACTTTGACCTTTTAGATATTCTATATTTCGATTGGTTGGATTGGGCAAGACTGTAAACACTATGAACTTGACTAGTCAGCCAATCAAATTATAGTGTTGTAAAGGTCAAAGCAATACAATATGCTACTACAATTAACATAACATATGTGCAGCATTACAAGTTCAATATTTCATCTGTCACACAGGGATGAAGAAGAACATAAAAAGACATAACATGAATACATTCTCGACAAAAGAAGCAGAAAACCGTTCTTAAGATTTCCAAGATTACTATGGAAGTTTTAAAAAGAAACATGTTAGATGAAGGGATCTCGAGGCAAGAGATAGGTAGTAGGAAGTTCATAGAGAAATTCCAAGTAAGTGGTAGAGAGATAAGATATAAATGGCCTGAAAGTCAAGAGATATGGATTTTATACCCGCTTCTACCACTAACTAGTTGCAAGACTTTCAAAAGTTACTGGATTTCTTTGCACTCATATTCTTATCCTTTGAAGGAAGAGATACATTTATAATTATTGACTGCAGTAATACTACTAGGTGACAGGATCTTTTAAAGTATACAACAGTGAATATATAGTTATACCCACCTTCAAAGTACATACAATCTTGTGGGACATAAGACAAATAACCAAGTAGTTAGGTTAGTTTAGGTAGTGATATAAAGAGCATCTTAGCATAGACCTGCATGCAGTCTGTCATTGTTCTTCATCTCTGTCCTTGTGGAAAGATCTACATTTACACATAAGATATAGAGTACCAGTACAATTCCTATAAATCTTAATGTTGTGGACCCTTAAATTCTAAGTCAGAGAAATAGTTCAATATTCAACAATGAGGCAATAGTATGTTCTACATATTGATGTTACAAATGACATGATTCACATTAAGAACCTCTAAAATCATCCCATAAAACATGCCTAACATTACAGGGAAAATGTAGCTGCTACTATTCCAATTCCACTTCCGTTGACATTTTCTAGTCAGAATGTGATCTGTTGTGATTTTTCTCCCCTTTAAATGCTACTAGTGATGTTGAAATAAACATTCATTAAAATGTTGAGAAAGTAGGGAATGGCAGTGGACCCAGTATGATTTCTAAAAACCTGTACTTTCTAGATCAATCATAGAAATATTAAAGACAATAAAACAAAAATAAGTTGCAACATAGTTAAGTTATGAGAATGCTAAGTGAGTGTTCCGAGGAATAATACATTTTCTTTGACAAGTAACTTAACTTTGTAAACTCATAATTTCACAGCCAAATCAAGAGCAAAAGTATCCAGCAATAAAGGAGAGAATCCAATTAGCTATCTTTAATCAACCAAAATTATAGGAAAAGGCTGTTTAAAATTAAACAACTATTCCCAACTACTGCAAATTACTATCTGGTGGATACTAAATACTTTACACACGTTTAATACACAAAATGGGTTTACAAGAGTATATTCAGAATCTCTTTGTTTTTTTTATCTTGTATTAATTACTTTAAATATTTATGATAAGTGGATAAGCAAATATGATCCTTTTAAAGTTTGTGGTTAATTATTGCTCATTCTATATCAAATCTGCACCTAGGGTATAATTTTGGTATCTCTATCTTCAAAATTTCAATAATTTCTTTCAACAATTATAGCAACTCTTCAGAATTTCAAAAATATAAGAAGAAAAATCGTTCACACAAATTAAGTTCCCCTATAGTAAGATATATAGGTATATATAGAAATGTATTTTAAAAAAGATAGAAAATAATCTCCAGGAAATGCATTTTTAAAAATTGCTTAGGATGGAGGATTTTTTTTTTTTTTTTTTGGATATAAGGAAAGGTATGGAACCACAAAATTAATTCATCCAGTTAATAAAGAATCAGAGTAACCAGTGTAAAGTTAACCGATACATTAACTACTTTTCAAAAATATAAAGGGTCTCTGATATGATTCACAAGAACAATTATTTTATTTTACAGATGAATACACTGAAGTGGGTAAAGGCTATGTGACCTGTTCAAAGTCACACATCTGATTAGTTGCAGAGCTCAAAATACACCCCAAACTTCCCATGTTACTCGAGGTAAAACCAGAGGCCTTACAGTGGTCTCCAAAGCAATGTTAGCCAAGGTCCATGTAGAAGTTGATGGTACACATAGGATTTAATGGAAGAGAGTATAATAACAGGATCATTGACACAGGCATGAGTAGGATTAAGGGGTCCAACGATGGCAGTAAAACATCCAGGGAATAGCAATAATGAGAAGACATTACTACTCCCAAATTGAAGGGGAACTAGGAATGAAACATGAAGTGTCTGTACTCCTTGGCTTGTGGCACCCTTTCTGCATCTTCAAAGGAAGAAACTTTGCATCTCTGTGACCCTTCTCTCACTGAGCACTGCCAGGAAAGGTTGTTTGCTTTTAAGGACTCATGTAATTAGATAGTGCCCATTGTGATAATCCAGGATTATCTCCAATTTCAAGATTTATAAACCTTAACCAGGTCTGATATCTTGCTTTTCCATGAAAGGCAGCCTATTTACAGTTTCTGGGGTTTAAGGCATGGACCTCTTTGGAGGGCTACTATGATGCCTACCACGACTTTAGAGAATATATTTCATTGCAATTGTCATAATTTGCTTGAAATTTCCCTGCAAATATTGTCTCTCTTTTTCTTTTATAGCCAAACTTCTGAAAAATAATTTCTATATTCACAATCTTCATTTCTCTCCAATTTACTTCTAAAACCAAAGCAATTGAGACTATCACCTCCCCACTCCCCTGAAATAGAGTCTTAGAACGTTACCAAGATCTCCTTGTTGATAAAAGGGACATCTTTTTATCTCTTATACAAGAGCGTTCAATATTATTAATCCACCTTGCTTAAAATGTCCACTTCTCTTGACTTTTCTGATTTTTCTATTACCTTTCTTTCACTTCCATCTTCAGTTCCAGTCTTCATTAAGGATGTTGATTCTTCTATCTATCCTTTAAATATTTTCACTTTTCTGATGCTCTCTTAGGTTCCCTTGCATGATGTGACATATTTCCCAGTCTTTGTGAACAAAAATACACACTTTAATTTTCTGCTTGAGACCCACCTACCCACTCAGCTGTCTGTTCCATTTCACCCCTGTAAAGTCTTCCTGCCCTCCCATTGCCCATTCCAGAATGCCCTTGGGACTAATATCCACTGAATAATTTTGTAGTGTAAGCTTTTTATACAAATAATCTCATTTAATATTCTTAACAATCTTATGCGGTAGGTACCTTTAGTATTCTTGTTTTACAGCTGAAGAAATTGAGATCTTGCAGAATTAATTAATTTCCTTCCTTAAGGTCAAGTAGCTAAGGGATGATTTGGTCAAGAGGAAATAAACACATTGTTCCCAAAGAAAGGGGAGATAATGTGTTGTTTGTCAAACCACATTATAAAGCAGTTTTGTTTTGTTTTTTCTTTGAGTTCCAGGAAAGAAGAGGACTCACGTGGGATTTTAGGTAAAACCTTAACCATTCCCATATTTGTTCTTTAGATAATGTTCTGTCTCTAGGAACGCAGTAGAGGTAAAGGGAAATATAGTTACTAATTATGGTTCTCTCTTCAGTTTAGTCAGTAACCCAAAAATGTGGATTGAATTGAATGCACATTCTGTAAAGAACATTGTGACTTTAACCTGCCTCCAGGTATGGCTTTGGTAGTAAAAGCCCCAACCTGAGTTCTAAATAAACATAAAATAATGTTTTGTGCTGTTTTTCCAACCTGCCATGGAGTATGGAGATTGAAACCTTTGGGTAGCCATGTGGCACAGAAGCACATGCCCACACACTCTGAGCAGTAGCCCTGCACAGCAGGTGTCTCTACCTTCTGGGCACTACCTGCTCTCTTATTTGCTCTGTTTCTCTCTGCCTCTGTTTCGTCCTCTCATTTATTTTTCCTCATTTCCTCTCTCTCTGTATCCCACGCTTTCTCTTTTCTCTCCCATTACTCCTCTCCTTTTCTCTTTCTCTCTTCATCTGTAAGAAGAGTTTCAGTTTCAGTTCACATTCACAATGCATCTTACATGCTCTAATCTGGTTCATACAGCAGTAGCATAACTCCATAGAAAGCCTGCAGGATAATAAGAGGACCAAGTCACCCTGGAAGCTGCACTGTCTGGGGGCTGGTGAGCCAACTTGATAACCTAACTTAAATTTAACATTTAAAAAATATGTGCTCTTCCTTGGGAAAACATATCCCATTTCTACTAGGGTGTTTTACTATTCTTTGTTTATGTGTTAGTGGGTTTAATGCTTCTTACCTATTCTGGATAGCATGAAAATCCAAAGATAATAAAAAGAATTGAAAACATACATTGCACAGTTAAAATGTATGTCTATGGCTATGCTCTTTTCACAGAGGCATTTGAAGAATGATATTTCCAAACTGTACTTGTTATTTGACCCTGACCATTATATTTATGGAAGCATCTCCCAAAGCAGTAATCCCTAAATTCTATCATATTTAAATTTTGTCCTAGCCCCTTTGTCTCTCAGAAAGCATCTCTTTGTTATTAACTTGTATAATGTCTGTCTTCTCCATCTTTAAAGGAAGCTCCATGAAAGCAGACAAATTGTCCTATTTCCTCTTACATCCTTGGCATGTAACACAGTACCTAGCCTCTGGTAGAGACCCTTCAAGACTCAACCTGAAAGCTTCTGTCAGGAAACTGAATTTGATGGATGTTTGCCATCACCCAATTGAGATATTTATGAGTGAATAAAGTGAACGGGAGTGAGAAAATGGGAACAACTTATTCAGAGTTTTGAAAATTCATCATGAAAACATGATCCATTCAATAGATATCAAAACCAAAAATGCTGATTATATAGTTCCTAATGTACAACATTTTAAAATTTAAGAAACTTTAAAAACAGCACATGTTTCTTTCATATGCCTAAAAGTGATTGGGTTTGCCACAGAAAGAAAAGAAATAAAAGTTATTCATTTGTATATGTTTTTGAATATACTAAATTGTAATTTTATTTCTTCATTCTTATATATGCAAAAATAGTTCTTATCATGTGTGAATTACCATAATAAACTGGGAGATGACACATAATTTCACCCTTCATAGGGTGTGATATTTTGGAAACACTGCTCTAGGTATTATTGACTTCCTGTACTTCTAGATGCCCAAAGAATTGATATGGTCCTAAAGATCTTTCTTAGGCCCCTACCCACTTCTTTCACTTCATTTCACTTTTGTCAGTTTTTTAAACTCCAGATATTCTTAATTATCATAGAATGCATTCCTGTGCCCCAGACAGAATACTCTTAATCTCTGTTAATTGTTGTCATTTCCTTAGATCTACAATACTCGTAAACCATGGAGGAAAACTTTACTTGTCCTCCCCAACCAGGTTAAATATTTTATGATATGCTCTCATTATTCTATGAAAATTCTTATTCTCAACACAACAGCTCCTTTACTTTTATTTCTGTGATAATTTAATTTATGTCTGTCTCCACAATTAGTCTGAAAGCCTCAAGTGGACACAGAGAGTCCAGAAAACATTTGTTGAAAGAATGTGTAAATGCAAAACCAACAGGATATAGACAGATAGATAGATAGATAGATAGATAGATAGATAGATAGATAGATAGCTATATATCCTAACTGTAGATCTATTAAATGCTATTGGGTTTTAAATTCTAGATTTTAGTTCATTTAACAGCAACAATTCAAAGTCAAAACAACAAAACAAAAACTGAGAATAGTTATTTTATGATAGACACTTCACATTATGTCAACATTCCGAGAGTAAATTATATTTCAAGTTAGTCATGAGTGTTTGGTGGCATACAAATGTGGCAATGACCTGTTTCGTATGTCTGTTATTCAGTTTATCTCCTTTTTTCCCCCTAAATCTGGCATATTTTCCCCTCAATCCCATGCTAATGCCTAAAGATCAGAAATAGGAGAAATCAATACTGAGGCATAATTCTGTTCTAATATTCATCTGAAGCCCTGAATTCATTCATTCATTCATTTATCCACTAACAGATTCAAAAATCAAATGTTTAGCACTTAGAATCCAAGATACCATATGGATAACCAGAATGTCTTGATATACTAAATGAGTAAAAAAAAAAATCCCTGTTCTCTCTCAGTCCTTGATTTAATTTAGAATTTAAGATAATCCAATAAACAGCAGCAACAAAGGCCAATGTGATAAGAGTCATGCAAGTTGCTTAAACTAGGCATGATGGAATTTCAGAAGAATGGTACATTGCTGGTAGGGGTTATGGTGAAAGGGAAGATGTCAAGAAGGTAGCATTTATATTGTATATTAAAGAACTGGAGGGATTTTGATAATTTTTTTTTAATTCAGTAAGAGTGAATGACATTAATACAGGTGAGGAGTCCAGCGGTCTCAATGGGGAGAGTAAGGATCCAGTGTAGAGCAGTGGGAGGTCAGACTGGAGAGTAAGATTGAGCTCATTTGTCAAAGATCTTGAATTAAGGGACTAGACATTCCATCCTGTCTATGATTGCCTTGTTATAAACCTCTTGTCCAAGCATCCTATCTGGTTTGGTATTTGAAAATAGTACTTCCTCAATAGTTATGAATAGAACTACTTTGTAAGTCTACCAAATATTAGAGCTAATTTATTAGTCCTTAAATTAAGACTTTAAAACTTATATACTTTTATACCTTTAGTACCCCGTTTTGCTCACAAATGGGTCTCTGCTAAAAAGATAACATATATTAACTCTAATAGCAAAGGTGTTTTTATAGTTGCTTATTTATTAGATTTGAGACAATGGGAAAATTATCTCTCTAAGCCCCAGTTTCCTCATGGGATAATTAATATCTTGCACCACGTCTTGGAAATTAAATATAAAAAGTACAGAGTTGTATACTATTGTAAAAGTATAGAGAGTTAGTTTTCTGCCTTATTTTCATAATTGAAGAAACCTTAGTTCCTATTATCAAGTATTTTTTTTTCAAATTAAAAAAATAATTGAATATATTGCATAGTTTTCTATATAACTTATATTTTAAAAATGGAATTCCATGATCAAATAAATTTAGATAAAAATTTATTTTATCATCCTTTTTGTTGTGTGCTGAATGTTTATGCCCTACCCCAATTCATGTGCTAAGGCTCTAACACCCAATGTGATGGTGTCTGGAAGTGGCACCTTTGGGAGGGGATTAGGCTTAGATTATATCATGAGGGTGGGATCCTCGTTATGGAACTAGTGCTGTTATAAGCAGAGGGAGAGAGAGATTTCTCTCTCCATGCTTGTGCACTGAAGAGAGGATATGTAAGCATGCAGCGAGAAGGCAGCTGTCTACAAGCCAGGAATCTACCCACACCTTGATTTTGGACTTCCAATCCTCTGAGCTGTGAGAAATAAATGTCTGTTGTTGAATCCATCCAATCCACAGTATTGTGTTAGGGTAGCCAGAGCTGATGGCAATACTCTGGGATAAAATCTTGGATAAACTTATTAGAGATAAACGTTCTCCTGTTAAAGGCTTTGAGGTGTTCTGCAACAAACAAATGTATTTAAACTTTCTAAATCCTATTAGATCATGGGACTCTTTTATCAAGTAAAATATAAAGACAAACATGTAGGAAATATGTGCCCCAAATTATTGTGGGTACTATTATAAGACTTATTCCAATGTTGATTTCTGTTAGTATAAATAACTATTTAATTGAAGATAATAGTAAGTAGTCACAAATACAAATGATCAGTGTGTTATTTGTCTGTATTCTAAGCAGTTGAGTGGTTTTTGATGGGTGTGGAAGGTGGGAAAATTTGCCTCTAGATTTTACGGATCATAACACAATGAAGCTGAAGTGCTTTCAAAATATAGTTGATCACACCTCTTGCTGTCAGGAAAGCGAATATCTAAAAATCCTCCCAAAGTTATAGCGGTTTTCAGTTCTCCCAAATATTTAACGAAAGAAAATTTCCAATTGCCCATTTCAGCATATTCTGGGGGTATCCCTTTCCCTCCACTGAGGTGCTTTTGCTAAAGGTCCAGCTCAAGTCTACTGGTTTTATCTGCTTGTATCCCTTTGTGTTTGGTCTGTCACAGACCCCAGAACAACTGCTGAGCATCCTTTTCATAAACGTTTCATATACTTGACGACAGTATTTACCCCTGAGTTCTCGCATGTTTGGATTTTATTCAATATTTTCTTGGTTGGTGTGGAGGAAAGGGAGATGGCACTTGTTTCAGACTCCACATCACTGCCAGCTCTATCTAAAATGTAAATTGATAATGCCAATCTCTGCTTAAAATCCTCTAGTTATTTCCTATTCTCTTTAAATTAAATTGAACCTTCATAACATACGTAGGTCAAAAGACCCTTCATCTTTTTGCTTCTACCTGACATTCTCCCTGAACTATTTTCTTTTTTACTCATTTAAAATGTCGCTTTATATATTTTGAAGTTATGTTATTAGACTTTCTGTATCGCTAATGATACATTTTGTTTTAAAGTCTGTATCATCTGCCATTCATATAAATACATCGTGTTTCTTTTCATTGGTGTTTACATGGCATGTAATTTTTCATCCCTTAACTTTTTTCAAAATTGAGTTAACATTAGTTAATAACATTATATAAGCTTCAGGTGTTCAATATTGCAATCCAACACCTGCATATACTATAGAATGTTCATCACCAAAAGTCTAGTTTTCATCTGCCACCATATATTTGACTGCTTTTACCTATTTTGCCCTCTCTCCACCTCCTTCCCCTCAGGTAACCATCCATCATTAGTCTGTATCTATGAATTTGCTCATCCAAATAACAACCTACTTCCACTCCAATCCCAGCCACAACAGAATAATGTGTGTACTATGTCATGCTATTTACAATTCGATCCCTTTGAGTCATGTTGTTTTCTCTGCCTGGAGTGTCCTTTCCTTCCTTCTTTAGGTTCATGACTATTCACTGTAAGACTTGGCTTACATTGCACTTAAATTAAGCATTTATTGTGCCTACCAGGCAGAGTTGTTCCCTCCTTCTGTGCTGTCCCACCTTTGCACTAATTTATTTTGTTAATCTTATAACCCTGAAGTAAAATTATGTACAGTAGTTCCCCCTTATCCTAGGATTTCCTTTCCACAGTTTCTGTTACATACTGTCAACTGTGGTCTGAAAACATTAAGTGGAAAATTCCAGAAATAAACAATTCATACATTTTCATTGCGTGCCATTCTGAATAACATGATGCAATCTCATACCATCCTGCTCAGTGCCACCAAGGCTGGGAATCATCCTTCATCCAGAGTCTCCATGCTGTACACGCCCCCCCCACAGGTTAGTCACTTAGTAACCATCTCAGTTATCAGATCCACTGTTGTGCTATTGCAGTGCTTGTCTTCAAGTAACCCTTACTTTACTGAACAATGACTCCGAAGCCACTTACATAACTTCTTACGGTACAGGCATACCTTGAAGATATTGCAGGTTCCAGATGACCACAATAAAGTGAATAGTGTAATAAACAAGTCACACAATTTTTTTTTGGTTTCCCAGTACATATAAAAGTTGTGTTTACACTATACTGTAGTCTATCAAGTGTGTGATAGCATTATGATTAAAGAAACAATGTGCATACTTTCATTTAAAAATATTGCTAAAATACGCTAACCACCATCTGAGACTGTTAGGAAAAAAATGGTGGCCATAGACTTGCTCAACACAGAGCTGTCACAACCTTCACTTTGTAAAAAATGCTGTATCTGCCCAGCACAACAAAGCAAGCACGATAAAACAAGGTATGCTTGTATATCAGTGTTAATCTCTTATTTTGCCTCACTTATAAATTAAACTGTCATAGGTAGGTATATGTAGGAAAAAACATAGCATACCATCACCCATTGCTTAACAATGGGAATCTGAGAAATGCATCAGTAGGTGATGTCATAGTTACACAAACACCATAGAGTGCACTTACACAGCCTTAGATGGTACTTTTATATAAGTGGCAGTAAGTTTGCTTATATCAGCATCATCACAAACACATGAGTAATGCATTGTGACATTACCAGGGCTACAACATCACGAGGCAGTACAGATTTTTTCAGCTTTTTTAATCTTATGGGACCACTGCCATATATGTGGTCTGTCTTGACCAAAACATCAGGTACCTCATCCCCATATGTATATGATGTTCAGTATTATCTGCAGTTTCAGGCATCTACTGGGGGTCTTGGAACATATTTTTCATGGAACATGGGGGACTCCTGTATTAATTTGCATTTTCCCTCTACTGCACTGTGACAATGTTGACAATAGTGTTATACTTAAGCCATAAATTCAATTAAAGATAGCTGATAAAAGTAAAGGGATTATTTTTCTCAGGAAATCAGAATTCCAGAGATAGGTAGTCTAGACTAAGTACTGCAGCTTAATGACACCAACAGGGGAGTAGGTCCATTCCCTGTTGGTGTTATTAAGCTGCAGTACTTAGTCTAGACTGCCTATCTCTGGAATTCTGGTTTCCTGGGAAAAATAATCTGCAGGCCTAGTCTGCAGGCCTTCATCATCATCCTGATTGCCTAGTAGTTACAAGATGGCTTCCTCACCTTCAGGTGTCACAGCCACAGACTTAGCAAGAAGGGAAGGGAAGAAAAGGAAGGAGTTGAGGTTGGCAACACATTTCCCTAAAAGTACCTACAATACTTCCACTTACATCTCACAGCCTTGGCTGTATCATATACGCCTTGTTACAGGAGGATTTGGGATGGTAAGTATTTTGGACTGGACATAATCCCCCCCTTAAGAAAATAAAGGTTTTGGTAGCAAAGAAGAAAGGCAGAAGATGTAGGCAAATAATAGGGTTTGCTATACTGTCTTCAGTGCTCTGAATTATAATCATCACTAACTAGTTGCTCAATGATTGATTATTAGACAAATGAATTTTAAAATGACAAAGATTAGTTTTTAAAACTACATCTTCCCCATGTAACATTCTCTGAAGCATATGTATGCTTTCTACCAATAGTTTATAGTTTTGAATGAATAGTTTCTGGCTTTTTTTTTGCTTTACAGAATTCGTGTAAGAAAAATGTCCTTTTCCTCATTTTAGGCTTTCCTCTTCTTAATTTTCCAGAGTGGAAACTTTGAACAAATAATTGTGCAACTACAATTTAAAATATTAATTTTAAACCTTTTATTGAAGGGATCCATTTTTATCATTTTTAATGAAATGTCATTGACATTGTTATGTGTCAAAAATATTAAGAATTTTAGTAATATTAATTTCTGAGACTCTAGGCCATCTTATATTTTTGTTTGTTTAATAGTACTCAGTTTATTAAAATGAAAAGGGGGATTATAGATAATTTAAAATACATCCATTTAGTTAAAGACAATACTTGCTTAAGCCAAAGAACACAAGAGAAGTTTATTTTTCTCTGTTTCCCATCTCCATTTTCTCCAGGCAACACCCCCAGATCTCATTTATTAAAAAAGAAAAAAAAGAAAAAATCCAAAAAGTGTTTATTGAGCATGTACTATGTGACAGACACTGTTCTAAGTGCTTAGAATGCATTAGGTTATTCATGAATGAGGCATATAAATGAAAACTATTTTAGATCATCTTCATGTAAACAAACTCTTGTCTAGGTCACTTTAACCTCCCATATTACTTAACTCAGTGATCAATCTCTGTCCCCATCTTATTTGAACTGTCAGAAATACTTTGACACATGATTTTCAATACTACTTCCATCTTAAAACATCCTCTGCACATGGCTTCTCCTTGAAATCATCCTGCCTCACTATTTACAACTCCTCGGTCTTCATTGCTATTTCTTTCCTATCTCCCCCAAACCAAAAAATAAATAAATATTGGAGGCCTCCTAAGACCTTTCCTTTTTATTTTTTCCTTCATCTACTCAGTTTTTTCAGGTGATTTCATCCAACTTTTAAAATTCTCTATCAGCTAAAAAATCCACAATTTACATCTACTCTCAATTCTGGTCTTACATAATCAATGCTTTGCCTAGCATGTCTCCTTGGGTATTGATGAGAAATCTCAATCATAATATATATAAAATCAGATGCCTGATTCCTGTTCACCTATTCCAAACCTGTATTTTCCATAGTGGTTTTCTCATTTCAGTAAATGGTAATTCTTTTTTTTTCTTTTTTTTTTTTTTCAGTTGCTCAGGTTTAAATGCATGTACTCTTCTTTAATTTTTTTATTTATCCCATATTAACACCCATCTACTAGCAAATCTTATTGGCTTTAACTTTCAATATTCAAAGTGCATCCATTTCTCACACTTGTAGTATTACCCCTCTGGTCTAAGCCCTAAACATAATTTGCTTGCACATTTGCAAAAGTTCTCTAATAGTTCTCCCTGATGCACATATTGCCCACTATAGCTTCGCTCAACATGGCCGTCAGAAAAATACCAATGAAAACGAATCAGATGATGTCACACATGACTTTAAAAGTCTTCTCTCGCTCCTAGAAAATGTCACATCTCTTATAATATCTTACATGGTTTTATCCAGTTATATTTCTGACTTCACCTGCCATGATGACTCTTATCCTGCTCAAGGGACTCTGGCCTCTCCCTTGTTGCTTAGCCTTTCAGAGCCCAAGAGTCCTTCCTTTAAGGCCTTTTTCCTTTTTGTTCCTTCTGGAAAATCCAAATGTCTACCTGGTTCCCTTCTTCACTTTCTGCAATTCCTTGCTTAAATGTCACGTTCTCAGTGAGGCCTTACCAAACAACCCTTATTAAAAGACCAATGACCACTCATCCTGAACCTAGCACCCTTTATTATTATTCTCGTTTAGTTTGTTCCATTGCATTTATTAAAACTCAACCAATCAATCAAACATATATTTATGATTGCTGTTGTTTATTGTATATCTGGACATTTTAAAAGGGAATTTCATTATGTTAGTAACTGTGTCTGTTTTGTTCAGTGCTATATTTCCAGCAACTAAGATAGTGCTTCACATATATTAGAAACTCAGAGGATAGTTCTATTTAATGAGAATAGATGAATAAACCAACGCAAAATATATAATAACATTATAATAGTACCTTAAAAAATGACAGAACTCTCTTCTAAGTTGAATATTTGATTTTTGTCCATAAATGATTCAAATTAAAAGATATAAAAAAGTATTTCAATTCAAGTGCTTCTTAAAGTTTCTAGTCTACCTCCCTGTTTTAATAGTTGGTTAGGACTTGGATTCACAACAACGTACAAAATAGATCTGTATCTATTAATAATGAAAAGAAGACAATGAAAGAAATATTTGCTGACTAAATATGTCATTCCTTCTAATAACTTCAATCACAGCTTAACTACTACCTTAGTTTCTATAGTCTCATAGGTTATAATTTTTTTTCATTAGAATAAGAATGTTAAAATAGCTCTTTGTAAATGCTGAGAAGGTATTTGTTGATCACTTAGAATAGCTTACAAAGATAAATATATGTTAAACGGTCTTTTATTTGAAAGTTACATAGACGTTACACTCAAAGACCAGATAGTAATTACTTGTAATAACACATTAAACAATTACCTGGGTGTTTTCCTTTTTTTTTTTTTTTCACTTTGAAAATGGTAAAAATGAAACAACTACAACAACAACAACAACCCCTCAAGAAAAGCAGTGTCTTCAAAACTGCTAACTTTCATATTTTGGTAAGATAATTTTTTTTTTTTAACATTTTGGGGAACAAAATTGCATTGAACTAACTGGAGTAAAATACACTTATTTTTCCCCGTTATTCTATGTAAAATGTAATGACTGTGGACAAATACCTGTGGCTCCATCTTTCACCGAGGAAATTTAAAGAGACAGAAGAATTGTATGTGAGGAACTGCAAGATGAAAACCTTTTGTTTTTCTTCTCCTCAAATGTGCTCCTCCTACACAGAATTTAATGTACATAGAATTGTGAAAATATGGTTCCAATCTTTTCATTTGGTTCTTTTTTTTTTTGTAAATTATATGTATTTTTATAAATTTATTTGCTTCTGTTTTACTTTTATATTCCCTTCAGGTTTTTCTCGTTCCATTTGTTAGTCATCTTTGTAATACTCACAACTAATGGAGCAAATGTGACAAGAAAAAAAATAAATAAATAAGTGCAACCACACAGCTTCCATTTATGAATGGAGCCCAGTAGGCTAGTGATGTGGGATCACAACAAGCCCTTGGAAATTTTCCTTCCAGTGTAACTAGCAATTAGATAGATAGATAAAGAGGAGATCCCAACAGTTAAGTGACTCTGGATGCAAAGTTCAGACATTTCAATAAGTTTTTTTTTTTTTCCCCTTTCAATTGCTTGTAACTTTAAAACAGCTTGAGCTTATACATCTATAAGTAAAAAAAAAAAAAAAAAAAAATCGAAAAAATTACAGGGAAGGTTCAACATGGGAGAATAGGTAAACATTATGCCTACAGCATCCCAGGATCACACCAAAATTACAAATAGATTATAGAACAATCAAGCTCAAGAATCATCTGAAGACTAGCTGAACAGAACCCCTATAACTAAGGATATAAAGAAGATGCCACATTGACACTGCTATGAGGAGCAGAGACACAAAACAGGCTGACCCCAAGCCCACAGATAGTGGTTGAACACTGGCAGGGACACCTTGGTGGCAGACGTCCCCCTGGAAAAAGGAGGGGTCCCAGCATCACACTAGGCTCCATAGCCTATACCAGGTCCTATACCAGGAAAAGGAGTTGCACATCTCACCGTGAAAATCAGCAAGGGCTCTGCCTGTCCCTCCTAGCGAGACAAAAGGCAGCTGGAAACCCAGACACCCTTTTAAAGGGCCTGCACATAGACTCACTCACTTACAAACACTCACCTGTTCACAGGTAGAGGGTTGGCAACGCAAAAGGTGCAAAAAACTTACCAGGAAAGACTGTGTTGTATGGATTCCAAAGAGAGGACTGGAACCATTGACCCTGGGTGGAGCCTGCCTCACATGCAGCCTACAGGAAGGCATTGCCTTTTCTATGTTGATCCCTCCGCCAAATGGCCAAAGCTGAGACTACATTGGTCTGGGGAAATCTGCGCATGCTTAGCATCCTGGTAACACACGGAATCCCCACCCCGCACAGCTAGCACTGCATCACCTGGGGCAATCTCAGCTCCAGGGAAGGCGCTGGCCACGCCCACAAGCTGCAGAGCTTTTTACAGCAGCAGACAGGTGTGCTGCTTGGGGAAGATTTGGTGGTGGGCAGTGAGCCACAATTTGCACAGCTGCAGCCTCTCTTGGGCAGCTCTCGGGGATCTACGAGCCTGAGGAGAGCTGTGGCTGACTACAGTGTTCTCAGAGAGTTTTGCTAAGTGGTCACAGGCCAGGCACTGGGGCAAGAACTGAATCTGCTCTAACCTTGTAAAAACCAACGGCCATGCCTCCTGACTCCCTGCCACCCAGTTAATGCTGCATCGATGAAGGCACTTTCAACACTGGTCAACCAGCCCAACCCACACACCTAAGGAGACTCTTTCAATGGCTGAGACTTACAGGCAGCCGGCAGGTGGTAACAAGCCTAGCAAGCCCTGGGCCTTGAACTGCTCTCCCAGGCCCAATACCAGTGGCAGCCAGTCTTGGTTTACAGTGACGCCACCCCCAGATGCACCCAGGTCCGGCACAGGTAGCAATCAATCACATATAGCTTTGAGGCACCAAGGAGGCAGATCACAGGCAAGGCTGAAATTGGGCTTCATGGGAGCCCCTCCAAGAGACACCAGAAATGACACACCCAGAAGTCAACTTCAGACCAGAGCACTACCTAGTCAGCCCCACAAGCAGCACAGCCACAGGGGCAAATCCCCCTCTGAGGAGTCGGTCCCCAAACAACAGGTTACACTGTGGGCATAGCCAGTCCTTCCTGTCAGTCAGCCTGGTAGTCAGTCCCATTCATTGATGCTCCCAAACAATCAAGGCTCAACTAAACAAGAGAATACACACAACACACACAAGGGACACTCTTAGAACACACACACACAGGAGATCACAGAGACTGTGCCTTTGCATCACACATACCACACAAGGCTACCCATCAAAGATGGAAAGGCATAGGAGATCTACTTAATACATGGAAGCAAACACAGAGAAGAATCCAGGATGAGGAAATAAAGAAGTATGTCTCAAATAAAAGAACAGGAGAAAACTCCAGAAATAGAACTAAATGAAATGGAGGTAACCAACCTACCAGAGGCAGAGTTTAAAACACTGGTTATAAGAATATTTAAGGAACTTAGTAAGATTTTCACACAAGTGGAAATGAGAAAAAAACTGTGGTAGCAGTATTTATATTAGACAAAACAGATTTTAAAACGAAGAGTATAATAAGAGACAAAGAAGGATATTACATAATAATAAAGGGATCAATCCAACAAAAGGACATAGCCATAGTAAACATCTATGCAACCAACACAGGAACACCTAAATATATAAAACAGATGTTGACAAACATACGTAAAAGCAGAGATCATTAGTAACACAATCATAGTAAGGGACTTTAACACTTCACTGACACCAATGGACAGATGTTCCAAACAGAAAATCAACACGGAAACAGCAGCCTTAAAGGACACACTAGACCAGATAGATTTATTATAGTTGATATTCTTAGAGCATTTCACCCCAAAGCAGCAGAATATATATTCTTTTCTAGTGCACATGGAATATTTTTCAAGACAGACCACATGTTAGGCCAAAACAAGTCTCAATAAATGTAAGAAGATTGATATCATATCAACCATCTTCACTGACAGTGGTATAAAACTAGAAATAAATTACAAGAAAAAAACTGAAAGACACACCAACACATGGAGACTAAAGAACATGCTACTAAATAATGAATGGGTCAACAATGAGATCAAGGAAGAAATCAAAAGATACCTTGAGACAAACAAAAATAAAAACACAATGACCCCAAATCTATAAGACACAGAGAAAACAGTTCTAAGAGGGACACCCAGAGCAATGCAGACCTACCTAAAGAAATAAGAAAAATATAAATCAACAGTTTATTTTCACACCTACGGGACCTGGAAAAAGAACAGCAAACAAAGTCCAAATTGAGTATAATGAAAGAAATAATAAGGATCAGACTGGAAATAAATAAAATAGAGACAAAAACAAACAAACAAAAAACACTCACAAAAGATCAGTGAAACCAAGAGCTTGTTTTTTGAAAATATAAACAAAATTGACCAACTTTTAATCAAACCTGTCAAGAGAAAACAGAGAAGACCCAAATAAATCAGAAATGAAAAAGAAGTGACAACCAACACCACAGGAATACAAGAAGAAGAAGGAGAAGGAGAAGGAGAAGGGGAAGAAGAAAGTACTATGAGCAACCATATGCCAACAAATTAGACAATCTGGAAGAAAAGGATGAATTCCTAGAAGCAGAAAATATCCCCAGGCTGAATCAAGAAGAAACAGAAAATCTTAACAGACTGATTACTATCAATGAAATTGAATCAGTAATCAACAAGCTCCCAACAAACAAAAGTCATGGACTAGATGGCTTCACATATGATATGCTTTTTTTTATTCATATGATATCATATGACTTTTGTTATTCAAAAACAGACAAACAAAAACAAACAAAAAACTTAACACTTATTCTCCTCAAACTGTTTCAAAAAATCCAGGAGGAAGGTTCTCAAGCTTATTTATGAAGCCACCATTACCCTGATTCTAAAACCAGACAAAGACATTTAAAAAAAAGAATATACTCTAATATCCCTAATGAACATAGATGCAAAAATCCTCAACAAAATATTAGCAAACCAAATTCAGCAATACATTAAAAAGATCATATACCATGATTAAGTGGGATTCATTTGTAGTATGGAAGGTTGGTTCAATATCCACAGATTGATTAATGCGATATACCACATAAACAAAATGAAAAATGAAAATTGTATGGTCATATCAACAGATGCAGAGAAAGCGTTTGCCAAAATCTAGCATCATTTGTGATAAAACTCTCAGGAAAATGGTAATAGATTATAAGTCAACATAATAAAGGACATATATGACAAGTCCACAGCTAGTATCGTACTTAATAGCAAAAAGCTAAAAGCATTCCACTTAAGATCAGGAACAAGACAAGATGCCCACTTTCCCCACTTTTATTCAACATGGCACTGGAAGTTCTAACCATAGCAATCAGATAAGAAAAAGAAAAAAGTCATCCACATTGGAAAGGAGGAAATAAAATTGTCATTATTTTTAGATGATCCGATACTATATATAGAGAACCCCAACAATTCCACTAAAAAAGTATTTACTAAAATAATTTAGTAAAGTAGCAGGATACAAAATTAATATTCAGAAATCGATTGCATTTTTATTCACTAATAATGAACTATCAGAAATAGAAATTAAGATAATCTCATTTACAATTGCATAAAAAAAAAGCGAATACTTAGGAATAAATTTAACCAAGGAAGTAAACGACTTGTACTCAGAAAATTATAAGACATTGAAGAAATAAATTAAAGAAGATACAAATAAATGAAAACATATACATGCTCATGGATAGAAAGAATTAATAGAATTAAAATGTCCATACTATTCAAAGCAATCTACAGATTCAATGCAATCCCTATCAAAATACCAATGGCGTTTTTCACAAATAATCCTAAAATTGATATGGAACTATAAAAGACCCCAATTAGGTAGAACAATCCTGAGATAGAAGAACAGAGCTAGATGTATCACACTACCGGATATCAAATTATACTACAAGGCTAAAGTCATGAAAACAGCATGATATTGGTGTAGAAACAGACACATAGATCAATGGAACACAACAGAGAGCCCAGAAGTAAATCCATGCCTATATGGTCATGTAAACTATGACAAAGGATGCAAGAATTTATATTGTAGTAAAGACAATCTATTCAATAAACGGTGCTTGTAAAACTGGACAGATACATGCAAAAAAATGAAACTGGATCACCTTCTTATATCATTTACAAGTATAAAGTGAAAACAGAATAAAGAGTTAAATGTAAGACCTGAAACCATTAAACTCCTAGAAGAAAATATAGGAAGAAAACTCTCAGACATTACCCTTAGTAATATATTTATTGATATATCTCCTCAGACAAAAGGAAATGAAAAAAAGAAATAACAATAATAAACAAGTGGGACTACATCAAACTAAAAAGTTTTTGCACAGCGAAGGAAACCATCAATAAAACGAAAAGATATCCTACTGAATGAGAGAAGACATTTTCCAATGATATTTCAGATGAGGGGTTAGTATCCAAAGTTTATTTAAAAAAAGGAATCCACATACGCTGTTGGTTGGAATGTAGATTGGTGCAGCCGCTATGAAAGGCAGTGTGGAGGTTCCTCAAAAAATTAAGAATAGAATTACCATATGACCCAGCAATTCCTCTCCTGGATATCTACCCCAAAAATCTGAAAACATTTACCCATAAAGATATATGTGCTCCAATGTTCATTGCAGCTTTATTTACAATGGCCAAGACATGGAACCAACCAAAGTGTCCTTCTATAGATGATTGGATAAAGAAATTGTGGTACATATACACAATGGAATAGTATTCTGCCATAAGAAAAGATGAAATAGTACCATTTGCAACAACATAGATGGATCTTGAGATTATTATTCTGAACAAAATAAATCAGAGAGAAAAAGTAAAGAACTGTATGATTTCACTGATATGTGGTATATAAAACTGAAAACAACAAAAGAACAAGACAAACAATAAAAGAAACAAAAACTCATAGACAGAGACAATAGTTTAGTGGTTACCAGAGGGGAAGAGGAAGGGGGTGGTAGATGAGGATAAAGAGAATCCAATATATGGTGATGGAAAGAGAACTGACTTTGGATAGTGAACACATAATGTGATGTATAGATGATGTATTGCAGATTTGTACACCTGGCATCTATGTAACTTTACTAACAATTGTCAGCTCAATAAATTTTAATAAAAACAACAACAACAACAACAAAAACCTCATACAACTCAACTTTCAAAAACAAGCTATCCAATTAAAAAATGGGCAGAGGACCTGAATACACATTTCTCCAAAGAGGACATACAGATGGACAATAGACATATGAAAAGATGCTTATTGTCACTAATAATCAGAGCAATGCAAATAAAAACCCCACTGAGATACCACCTCAATACATCACTGAAAATCTGCAATACATCATCTATACATCACATTATGTGTTCACTATCCAGAGTCAGTTCTCTTTCCATCACCATATATTGGATCCTCTTTATCCTCATCTACCACCCCCTTCCTCTTCCCCTCTGGTAACCACTAAACTATTGTCTGTGTCTACGAGTTTTTGTTTCTTTTTTTGTTTGTCTTGTTCTTTTGTTGTTTTCAGTTTTATATACCACATATCAGTGAAATCATACGGTTCTGTCAGAATGGCTATCATCAATAAATCAATGAACAAGTGTTGGCGAGGATGTGGAGAAAAGGGAACCCTCCTTACTATTGGTGGGATTGCAGATTGGTGGTGCAGCCAATACGGAAAAAAGTATGGATGTTCCTCAAAAAATTAAAAATAGAACTATGTTATGTTATAAATACCCAGCAATACCACTCCTGAGTATTTATTCAAAGAAATCCAAAACACTAATTCAAAAAAATATGTATGCACTCCTATGTTTAGTGCAGCAGTATTCACAATAGCCAATGTCTGGAAATAAGTGAAATCCCTGTCAATAAACAATTGGATAAATAAATTGTGGTACATTTATACAATGGAGTATTATTCTGCCATAAAAAAGAATTAAATCTTACCATTTTCAACAACATGGATGGACCTAGATTATATTATGCTAAGCGAAGTAAGTCAGAGAAAGACAAATACCATATGATCTCACTTATATGTGGAATCTAAAGAACAGAATGAATGAACAAACAAATCAGAAATAGACTCATAGAAACAGGGAACAAACTGATGGTTGCTAGATGGTAGGGGGGTTGGGAGGATGGGTAAGAAAGGTGAAGGGATTAGTAAGCACAAATTGGTAGTCACAAAACTACCAGTGTACTTTTGATAATCATGGTGATGTGAAATACAGTATGGGGAATATAGCAGATAATGTAAAAACTATGTATGGTATCAGATGGGTGCCGGGCTGATCAATACATAAATTATATAACTGCCTAACCACTGCTCTGTACACCTGAAACTAATATAAAATAATATTGAATGTTAAGCAATATATATATATATATATATATGATATAAAGTACAGCACAGGGAATGTAGTGAACAATATTGTAATAGCTATGTATAGTGTCAGATGGGTAGTAGACTTGTTGGGGTTATCACTTTGTGAGGTGTGTAAATATCTAATCATTATGTTGTCTTATACATCTGAAACTAATACTAATAATTAAAAAAGAAATTAGAGTATGGTATATAAATTGTATCTTAGTAAACTTATTTTAAAAAGAACAAAACTATCAACTTCAATGTAATATAAAACAATTGTAGGAGATCTAACATCTGGCTGAAACATTATTTTATACAAAAAATATGGAGAGCCTCATCATAATCAGTATTCCTAGACATAGGGCCCCCGTGGGGCATGTGGGGAAAGCTGAGAGGAGGAGCAAAGATATTTGTTGACATGGCGAGAGTAGAATACATCTAGACCTCTGAGAGTCCAAAAAGCGTGATCAGCTTAATTTATGCGATTTCTTTCTTTTTTTTTTTTTTTTTTTTGTCAACAATTTATTCTTGTAAGGTTATTACTTTTTTTTTACTATTAAATTTATTGGGGTGAGAGTGGTTAGTACAATTACATAGGTTTCAAGTACATACTTCTATAATACATCATCTATATTGAATTATCTAAAGCTGCACAGACTGGCCTAGGTAGAAATTACTTCTCCTTTTTTCAGCGTCAGAAATGAATAAAGCCACTGCATCTTTTAGCTATGTAGCAGAATCAAGCAACAGAAAGGGCAAATATCTACTGTGCCAAGGAATCTGGAAGAAATGTGAAAATGTTAATGTTATATATTTCTAAATACCTATTTTACCTGTAAAATAAATAGATATTAATCCAAAATATTCATTTTGAACACACTGCTTATCATCAAATGGATCCACAGTGTTAGGGTCCTTGAAGGGTCTCTCCTTCCAAAAGGTATAAAGCCAGCTGTTCTTCAAGAGCATTTTAAAGCCTTTTCGTCTGCAATATAGGTACATTTTTACAGCCTATCCTACAGCTGTATCTTCCTCACAGACAACATCTCCCTTTAAAATCGAGTGCAAATTTAGTTAAAAAAAAACACAAAAAAATGTAGTCCTTGAGGCACCTGAAGTCCTGGGAAGTCTGACCTTTTCCCAGGTCATAACCAGACCTTAGAAACAATTAAACTGTCAGCTTTCTGAAAGCAAGGACTATATCTTCTAGTTTATAATCTCCCCACAATTTATACAATGTGCCACACACATTCTTGAAAATTGTGGATGAGAGCTAATTGATTCCAGGATAGCCACATAAAATACCTTCTTCTAGGATGTCAAGATTACCAGGGTCTGATTTAGACATGCTAAAACCTCAGACATACTGGCAAAAATGGGATAAAGCAGAATCTCTTTGCCAGTAAGATCTACACTTGCAGAGCTAGAATAAATGTAAGTGTTTGGAGTTGATGTAGGAAGGGCTTTTTTCTTGCTCAAACCTCTTGAATTTGGATTTTTAGGCTGCCTACAGAATTAATCTTGAACTTCATATGATTTCGGGGAATCAGAAAGACTGCAAACATCCTTTCTCCTTCAGCCCTCCCTTGACCATTCTCTCACCCCTAATGCTGTTTATTAATAGAGTGTCACTTTCACCCAGTAGAGGCAAAGCTTAAAATCCAAAAGCACGTGGGAGAATATGTTGACCTAAAACCATCTTTCTCTACAAAAGATACTTTAGTCATTTCCTAGAAAATCATCATAATACGACACAGGGAAAGTCAGCATATGGGTTTCTCATAATGGGCATGATGTGTTACGTATGGTGTTTTATAATTTTTCTTTGGCCCAACTATTCTTGATACCTTGAACCCTCACGGTAGCCTAGCAGTCTAGTCAAAATCCGTTTGGAGAACCTGCCACAAGAAGAGAGAAAATACTATATTCAACCAACCCCTTTAAACTCCAATTCCCTTTTCAGGATTGAGAATGGTTTAAAATAATCCAATTCAGTTTGCTTTAGCAAGTACTTACTGAGTATCTCTTGTTATTCTTTGGAGGATATAGCAAAATCAAAGACAATGCCAGAGTTTAAAGCATCTTAACTCTCTAAATGAAAATAGGAATTACAAAAAGGAGCAATTTGAATCACACAATGAGCATAACCTTATTATTTAATTCAATTTTATCTATTTACAAATATGGAAACCGAGGTTTAGAAAGTTAAATGACTTCCTAAGAAGCCAAATACTTAATGGTAAACCTAGGTCTAATACTCAGGCAAACCAGAAAGAAAAATACATCATGATAAATAGTTATTTTACTTACTGTCAGGTTTCAAAATACATTTACACAGTATTTTTTTCCTTTAATGATAGTGTTTTGGTGATAGTTATTTGGCCACTAAAGAATAAATAATACTTTACAAAATACTTTCCACATTCTATATGCTCTAGAAATAGCTGAGTAAATTAACAATTGAATAAAATTAATAATCTTGAGTAAAAACATTGTTTTAAATAACAGATCAAATAATTGCTATTTTAAACATCGAGTTGTATAAAATGCATTTTCATGGCTAACAATATTTGGCAACAGGATTTGTTGCCAAATAAGTGTACAATTTGTTTTGCACATTTAAGTTTTTATGGCCTAAATTATGGAATGTTTTTGAATATTACCTATCTGAACCCTTTCTTATGGCGCATGTTTATGTTAACAGTGGGGAGAGAATGGAAATATGATGTCCATTGGCAAATAACAGAATGTTGCAAAATAAAATGGAGAGGGCAAGGTCGTTTTCAGCTTTCTAAAACTAGGTGTATGTCACCCTGAAATGCATGTCAGGCTAACTCATATGGTTTTGTGTTTTCTCTTCTTTAGCTTTGAAAGTCTACCCTGTTGCTCATCAGTTTGTTTTGGGGTGGGAAAGGAAAGGCTATCTTCCTAAATGTGAGAGGAAAATAGATGAGAAATAACAGAAGGGCATTTTTCTTCAGTGACTAGACATTCAGTGAACAAGCAGGTTGTTTTGACAGATGAGCTAAAGGTCTGTCCATCACAGACGTGGGAGGTCCTCACAATTCTTATTGCTGAAGGCAAAATGCTGAAAAACAGCTAATGTGTAGATTGATCAACAAAAAACATAGGCAAAACTGCTCAAGAAAATAAGATCTATGCTAGAGACAGATATTGATAAAATAAATGTTATTATGTGTCAATAAATGCACACTTACATAGTTCTATTACTTACGATGATTCATTGGAGAATACTAAGTTTCAGTCTGCTTGTCCTCACATAAAACATGTACCTGGTTATAAACTTGACCCAAGAGTCAAGATAATATTCAAGTCCTTGAGGTTGTTCAGACCCTTTCTTTCTCCATGCCTTTGGCCACAACCATACCCTACTAATTTCTCCAGATCTCTTACTTCCCACACCCTCTTTGCTCCAGGTTCTACTCCCTCCATGCACTATTAAATACAACTCCTTAGCTATTTGATTTCAGGCAAATAATTAAATATCTTATTTGCTTCCCTCTTGGGTAAAACGCATCTAGTAAAACAAAACAAAACAAAAACACTTCTCTACCGATTTGGAGAGGTTACCTTTTTTTCTCTTAGATTTATTGAGGTTTGTTTGACAAATAAAATTGTAATATATGTCAAGTACACAGCGTGATGATTTGATATGCAATGTGAAAAGCTTCCCCCATGGAGTTAGGTAACAAATCTACTAATCTACACCTCACATATTTATCGTGTGTGTGTGTGTGTGTGTATGTGTGTGTGTACATTCAAGTTCTATTCTTTTAGAGAATTTCAATTATAAAATACAGTATTATCAACTACCGTGTTTCCCTGAAAATAAGACCTTGCCAGACAAGCAGCTCTAATGCGTCTTTTGGAGCAAAAATTAATGTAAGACCCGGTCTTATTTTACTATGATATAAGACCAGGTCTTACATAATATAATATAATATAATATAATATAATATAATATAATATAATATAATATAATACAATACAATACAATACAATACAATACAATACAATACAATACAATATAATATAATATAATATAATATAGACTGGGTCTTATGTTAATTTTTGATCCAAAGGGCGCATTAGAGCTGATTGTCCAGCAAGGTCTTATTTTCAGGGAAACATGGTATAGTCACCATGTTATACATTAGATGCTCAGAATTTATTCGTCTTATAACTGAAAGTTTGTCGGTTTTACCAACCTCTACCTATTTTACATACCCCCTAGCCTCCAGGAACCTCTTTTCTAACTCTGTTTCTATGAGTTTGACTTTTTCTTTTTCAGACTACATATATGTGACACCAGGCAGCATTTATCTTTCTCTGTCTAGCTTATTTGACTTAGCATAATACCCTCCAGTTTCATCCATGTTGTCACAAAAGACAGGATTTTCTTATTTTTAAAAGTTAAATAATATATTTTTTGTCTGTATGTGTGTGTGTATGTCATATTTTATTGATCCACTCATTCATCAGCGAATACTTACAAATAGGTTATTTCCATATCTTGGTTATTGTTAGTAATGCTGCTATGAATGTGGGAGGAGATATATATCTTCAAGATTATGATTCCAATTCCTTTGGATAGACACCCAGAAGTGACATTACTGGACCATACGATAGTTCTATTTATAATTGTTTGAGAAATGACCATCCTGTTTTCCATAGTGATGCACCAATTTATATTCAAACCAAAGGTCACAAGTTTCCCTTTTTACATGTCCTTGCCAGTATTTGTTATCACATATCTTCTCGATATTAGGCATTGTAACAGGTGTGTTTCTATACATCAACAAATATCAGAAAGAGAAATTTAAAAAAAAAAACTATACCAGTTATAATTTTATCAAATAAAATAAAATAAAATAAAATGCTTAGATGTAAATTTAACCAAGGAGGGAGGTAAAAGATCTGCACACTGAAAACTTTACAATGAAGACACTGGTAATAGAAACTGAAAATAAAACACAAATAAATGGAAAGACATTCATGTTCATTAATTTAAAAAATTAATGTTATTAAAATATCCGTACTACTGAAAGCAATCCACAGATTCAATTCAATCTCAATCAAAATTCCCATGACACTTTTTTTACAGAAATAGAACGCGTAATCCTAAAATTTGTACAGAACCACAAAAGTCCCTGAGTAGCCAAAGCAATCTTAAGAAGAATAAAGCTGGAGGCATCACACTTCCGGATTCCAAACTATATTACAAAGCTATAGTAAACAAAATAGTATGTCCTTAGCGTAAAAACAGACATATAGATCAATAGAACACAATATATAGCCCAGAAATAAGTCCACACATATATGGTCAATTAATTTATGACAAAGGAACCAAGAATATACAATGGGGAAAGGATAGTCTCTTCCTGGTGCTGGGACAACTGGACAGCCACATGGAAACGAGTGAAACTCAACCATTATCATATATCATACACAAAAATTGACTCAAAGTGGATTACAGACTTGAAAGTAAGACCTAAGATCGTAAAACTACTACAAGAAAACAGACGGTAAACTCCTTGGCATTAGTCTTGGCAATGGTATTTTGAATTTGACAACCAAAGCAAAAATAAACAAGAGGGACTACATCAAACTGAAAACCTTTTGCACAGCAAAGAAAACCAACAACATGAAAGGTAAGCTATGCAATGGGAGAAAATACTTGCAAGTCACATATTTGAAATCAGGAGGTTAATATCCAAAATATACATGGAATTCATACAACTCAATAGCCAAAAATAATAAATAAATAAATAAACAAACAAACAAATAAATAAATGGCAAAGGATCTGAATTGATTATTTTCTTTAATGAGGACATCCAAATGACCAACAGGTACTTGAAAAGATGCTCAGCATCACTAGTCATCAAGGAAACGCAAATCAAGACTATAAGGAAAACAATGAAATATTGCTTGTCCATGGAAGGGAATGGGTTCTTCCCATGTGTGGTGGCATGGATGGACCTGGAGGGTATTGTGTTGAGTAAAGTATGTCAGACAGAGAAAGATAGCTACAATGTGATTTCTATTATATGTGTAATCTAAAGAACAAAACAAATAAATAAACAAAAAACAGAAACAAACTCATAGATACAGAGGTCATTTTGGTGGTTGCCAGAATGGAGGGCAGTTGGGAATGGGAGAAAAAGGGGAAGGGATTAAGATGTACAAATTTGTTGGTACAAAGTAGTCATGGAGAGGGAGATGTAGGGTATAGCATAAGGAGTATAGCATAAGGAATAATATTATTATAAATATGTGTGGTGTCAGATGGGTACTAGATTTATCAGGATGATAGATAGATGGGCGGGGTTAGGGGTGGTGGAAAAGCTGAAGGTGTTAAGAAGTACAAATTGGTAGTTACAAAATAGTCATGCGGATATAAAGTAAAGCATAAGTAATATAGTCAATAATATGGTAATAAGTAACGTATAGTGCCAGGTGAGTACTAGATTAAATAGGGGGATCGCTTCTTATATAAATGTCTAACCACTGTGCTGTACACCTGAAATTAATATAAAATAATATTGAGTGTCAACTGTAATTGAAAAATTTTCAAAGGGGTAAAAGGTGAAGAGAACTAAGAAGTTCAAATTTCCAGATGTAAAAGAAGACATGGGGATGTAATGTACAGCGTGAGGAATATAGTCAATAACATTGTGATAGGGTGGTACAGTGTCAGATGGTTGCTGGACTTAAAATGATCACGTCTTTAGGTATATAAATGTTGAATTACTATGGTGTACACCTGAAATGAACATAATATTGTATGTTAGCTGCATTTTAATAAAAATATTTTTAAAGAACACAATGAGATATCTCGTCACACTTGTTATGGTGTCTATAATCAAAAAGTAAGAGGATATCTTAATAAATCAAATGTGAAATACCTTGGAGGACTGAAGATGCCAATAGAAGAGTAAAATATTGCATTATAAAAATACTTATTATTTTAGCTGGTTATTTGGTAATAGGAAAGGATTATACTGAATCACCTACGCGGATGTTTCAGTCTTGTTGAAAGTGAGTGCTTGTCTTATGTGAAATGAAGAAGCAGAATTGAGGGTGCAGTTAGTGGATGGAGGAGAGAGAAGTTCACAAGGTTTCACTTAGGTTAAATCTAGAGTGTGTACTTACTGACTGCAAGGTCTAGCCGAATGAGTGAATTGGCAATATACAATAAAACATCCTTAAACTTTATTTTATGTATAATATACCAAAGCAGAGGTTTGCTCAGATACTCAGAGCAACACAATCATTTATGAGAGAGCCATTATTGCTAAAGGAATACAGAAGGGAATGAAGTGACTAGATTCTTCAAAAATGTTTGCACACAGTACAGTGTTGATCAGGCCTTTTTCCTAGTGCTGTTTTTGAAAGTCCAATTAAAAGTGGCTTTTTTTTTTCTCTAAAGAAATGAAATGGTTCTTCTAACTGGGTGGTCTTAAAGGTGATTTCATTGTCAAGCACAATCAGATCCAGAGCCCAAACTAACATTCTTGAAATATCTGGATTTATTCGTAGATAGGTTTTTTTACCCAGGTCAGTTTTGTTCAAGGTCGATGTGGTATCATAGGTAACAAAATTTATAAAAATTTAAAAAGTATGTTTTCCCAAATAACTTAGGCTTGATTTTCCATAAGGGCTCCCACCAGGTGGTTTGGGTTATGTGCCCAATCTTGAGCTAATTATGGTGGTCTGGTAATTGCCATACCCTGACTGGCTGAGCCAGAGTCAAATGCCTATTTCTGGAGCCAGGGAGTGAAGGTATCTCACAATAAAAACAGAAGCTGAGGAAGGAAGACTGATAATTCCCAGTGATCTGCTTGTCCCTTGTTAATTACAAAAGTGGTGACTCTCTAGCCCCAACCACCACCAGCATCCCTAAGTTCAGGGATACTTACGTGGAATTTACATCCTAAGGAGAGGAAACGGATATTTGACTAGATATTGGTGGTTTTCTACCTTGCTTGAAAATACCTGACTTATATTCCCTAAGGAGGTCAACTCTACATGAATAATTAACCCTAAAAGAGCTGCATAATTGATTGTAGTTCCTTAAATATAAGTTTAAAAATGTAGATGTAATGTATGTTGTTAGCTGCAGTTTCTGAGTTGTTCTTTAGTGACTCTTAGCACACTCATCCCAGGATCATATGCAAAGTAGATAATCAAAGTATATAAATTTGATGGAGTCATTTTCTTGACTCACGTATCTGTTGGGGATTGTTAGAGTAATAGCTAAGAGTATATGTGTGTAACAAGAAGGAAGGGAAGAGCAGAGGAGGAGAAGGGAGGGGAGGGGAGAGGAAAGGAAAGAGACAGAAAGGGGAATGGAGGGGGAGGGGAGGGAAGGGAAAGGAAAAAATAAAACAAAAATAAAGAAAAGAAAGCTCTTTTCCCCCACAAAACCTATTAAGAAATAAAAGCAAGTTGCAAAGGGTAAGAAAGTTTATATCATCCTGAGTAGTATATTTAAAATCATTGTCATGACTGATTAATAAATTATAATCAATCTCTGGTTATAACAATAGGTTAAAATATTAAAAACATGAAACAGAACACAACAGAACAAAAGAAAGAATCAAACTGACTGCATGATTCATAGTCAGGATAAGCATTATTCCATTAGATTTATTTCATTTGTTTTTTGTATGTCTGTGCTCTTTACTAGTGTTCACTGCAAAATGTATTTCTTTTATTTCATTTCAAAAAAAGTTTGAACACCACCAGCCCCAGAGTGATGGTATGTGTTTGCTTTGTCAGTGTTCATGGTTTATGTTGTCAGCTGGTAACAGAATCAGAGAGCAACATTGACTCTTAACATATAACCACATTTGGCAGATGAAGACCTTGGAGAGCATGTGCCACGTATGAATCCAGCTTAGGCAGATTTTCAATTTGTCCATAATGTGCTCATTGGTTTGGAACTCTGTAAATGTATGTGTCCTTTGGTATGGATGGATTTGTGACTTCTTGTCAAATCAATGTTTATTGACAAAAATCTATTTTGTTGTTGTGTCCCCGAAATCTATATTGGCACCATTCCCTGTGGATATTTGGCTAGTCAGTGGCAACCAGGGATGCCAGCTCGAGTTTTTACTGTTTTTATGGTGCCAGCTGCTTTCTTGGCTTAGGTTTCTTTTGTTCAGATTGTAAATGAGGGCAAGACACCCAAATCCACCCCAGAGTGCTCAGTGGGAAATGACAGGAGCCCAATAGCTTAAGGCTAAGCAGCAGGAGTTTTCATGAATGAGGGGTCAGATATAGTGGTGGCTGTAAATGTGGAACTGCGCTAACGGATGTTATGCATAAAAGTACTGGAGAAGTGTGTATATGAGTGTGTGTACGTGTGTTTGTGTGTGTTTGTTTACGTTTCTATGTTTTGGGAGAGATTTCTTTTTTATTGGAATATCACTATTTTTAACTACATGAGATGATTGATTTTTGTTTAAGTGCATAAGGAAGTAGTCAAAATACAGGGAAAAAGCTCTCTTCACAATTAGGGTCATAAATATGGGATTTTCCTGGAAAGCATTCACAAACAGGTACTTCACTGGGAGATTATCCAGGATTCTGTTATTTTTCCTCTATTCCTAGAGTATGCATTTTGGTACAATGAAGGAAACAGAAAAACATGAATTTTATAACCCTCAAATGATATCATTTGTTTGCAGCTCTTATAATATTTGGGGACTGGGGGATTGAAGAGTATGCCTAGAACAAAGAGTTTGAATTGTCAGTGTGTTTAATGATCTGGGCTTTCAGATTCTCGAAACATTAAGTAATTGAGAGATAAAGGAACTACATAAGATGTCCCTTAGACTTGCACTGGGATGGGAAGGTTTGGGGACAGGTCTAAGGGATGGCCCCAGAGAGAGGGGGGAGCTGCAGTATGCCACAGTGGAGAGCCCAGGAGAACCTGCTTCCTCTGGAATGAGTAGATTTCATTTGGGGAGGTCAATGATCTAGTCCACTTACTAGGATGCATTGAAAAAAAAGAAGTAGGTTCAGGTAGAGAGGCCATCAAAGTGTGTTTTAGGCCAGACCTTGCAGTGGGATGTACTGCAATTGTGCTGCTATCTCTTATGGAGACATGGAGAAGGAGAGAGAGAGAGAGAGAGAGAGAGAGAGACTGCAAAGGCAGTAATTAAATAAGGCCAGCAATTCCTTTTGGATTGGTCAAGATGTGACTCTCAAATGGAATTTTGATCCCTGGCATAGAAAAGTTTTCAATTGCACAGTTTTTGACAGTGTTGCAATTTTGTTTTAGATATATATGAATGGTTCTAAATATCTCTAAATATATTCCTCTATAATAGCAAATTATGGAAATATGAAAAATGATGCATCATTTCTATGAGGTATATGCTGGTTATAAGAAGTAAAAAGCATAAGGTACTGGCTCATGTCCTGATTTCTAAGCTACATTTTTTCTGCCAATAAGTAACTAAAATCTTGACCTGGACACCAGCACCTCCACACCAGCACTTCCACATTGGTTTTTCAAGTCTCAATTATTTTGGCTCTTGCTTATTTGGGCCACCCAGGTAGTCTCTGCAAGAATTGGGCTGAAAGGTTAACGGAGTCCAGTGGTGGTCTCCCGAAGTCCGAGTTCTAAGTGTAGATACAAGGTGTCATTGCACAGGCAACCAGACTCTACCTACCTTACCACCACCTCCCTCCAATCCCTATCATCTTAACATGCTCGTTCATTGTCAATTTTACAAAAGGTCCTCAAAATCTAGTTCATCTCCTGACTCTGACTCTAGAACAGATTAAAAGTGAATTTATGACCACCCAGAAAAAATTCACAATATAATCTTCTGGGTTCTTTTTTCCTTGTCTATGTTTAATAAATGGACTTCCTCTAAAAAAAAAAAAAAAAAAAAAAAAAAAAAAAAAAATTTGGCTGTACCCAAAACAAGAAGAGACAGAAGAGACACACCCTGAGCTCCACCCAACCCTCAAATCAGATGAGAACTTTCTATTTTTTAAAAGAAATACCACAATAATTGCTTTTCTGCTGCCTTGCATGAAATCATGAGACACCGAATGTTTGCCAAATAGTTCTAAGCCTCTTAACGTGATCAACTACATGTGAGTAATGAAAAGGGATTCAGGAGGATTCTTTCAGTATTGAGATCACAAATTTAAAGAAAACTAAGACACCAATCTGATACCTTTAAAGAAAACATTTCTAAGAAAATTGGCAAAGTATGACAGAATGAATTCTTATCATTTAAATATTTAGGAAAATATATTTTTACGACCACAGAAACTTATAGAAAAACAGGAACAACGTAATATCTGGACTATAATTAAGACAGGGACACTTGCAACCTTTTTATTATTTTTTTTTCCCCTAGCAAATGTCCAGTTTAGCTCACATATGGATTAAATGAACCTTTTCACAAAAATCTCAAAATACATGGTTAGGACAAGAATCCACACACAAAGTTGCAGCAAAGAGAAACGAAACCCAGCAGTCACATTGTCTAACCTGGATGCAGGCCTCAGTGTTTTAAAAAGGATTGCTGGCATTATTTAAGGGTGCACTAACCTTCCAATTTATTTACAGGCCAAAACCAAAGCAATGCTTGGTTATATATAAACATACACTCACTTTCTGTCTGCGGGTCTTAGGACACAGAGAAAGTGGACCCAACTACTAGTTCACAATTAACCCTTCACCTTCCCTCAGTATTTTCCACATTTAGTAAGAAACAGAGACAGGGCTCATGTCACCATAAGATCCATGTTTTGCAATCTAGGCCTCCAGATTCCTGGTTAGGCCCTGTTACATGTGAGGTCCCAATGTATTATCACCTAGAGGGCAGAACTCTGGCTGTATTGCTCTGTTATGGCAAGCAAGCCTGTAGCTGCTCCCAGGGGTCCTCCTAGGCTCATGTAAGACAAGAAGTCTGCATAACCTTTCTGGGTCATTCAAATGAGCCAGACAAGCGTGGGGGTCTCAGCTCTCCCCAGCGCATGGCTCTCCTGCTTGTTTATTTGGAGAATATGCTTCTTTTAGCTAGGGCTAAAAATCTCTGATTTATCCTTGTTCTGGATCATTAATAGACAGAAAATACATGTCCATACGGAAGGAAACAGTTGTCTTACAGGCATCGAACCAACGCATTGCAATTCTGTTTTCCAGGAAGTTTGAGGACTCTCTAGTAAATCCCGAAATCAGAGCAGATCTTGTTAGCTATAAAGATCTTGAAGAAAAGGCCTGGGAGATTTCAGTTCATTTCACCTTTTGTGAATTTAATATTAATGGAGACAACGGAGTTCAGTTCAGGAAATAGTGCCATTGAGTTTGTCTAAGAAGAAACAGAACCACCAGGGTTACATAAATATACATACATCCCAGTGATACAGCATTTGTAAGAGGGAATTTCCTCCAGCAAGGGGATGTGAGTAATGTAATATAAGAAAATGACTGGACAAGCAATTCAGAATGTGAAAAAAAAAAAAAAAACTTCCCTGGAAACTGTGTTTAAAACAACCACAATCTTCTCGAAGAAAAACGGAATTCAGAGACGGCATTGGTGTGTTTAAAAATTTTCTAACCGTAAAACATTCAGGTCAGGTGCCTGATTTCCTTTTTCTTGATACAGAAGAAATATATATGTATATATATATATATATGTATGTATATATATATATATATATACATACATATATATATATATATATATGTATATATATATATATATATATATATATGTATATATATATATATATTTTGTTGTTGTTGTTGTTGTTGTTGTTGTTTTTCTTCTTCTCTTCTCCTGAGTTAACGTTAACAGAGACACAGAATGAAGTCTATCTGGATCCAGGCCTAATTGATCTCCAATTTACACAGTAAATTTATATCATTGTCCTATAGACTTGCATTTAGAGATTATTACTTCATGTTCAATATTAACATGTCCCTAGTTTTTTTCCTTCTTCCAGAAAACTGGCATTGTATTAAATGCAAGTGCTTTTCTATTCCACTATCCTCTTTGAGTGGAAGGTGATTGCGTAATTAAACTTGGCCTGAAATCAACCACATAAGAGTTGAATGACTACCAAGTCCAACTGGGGAGGATTTACTGTATGAATGTTACTTTCCTAGGACTAAAACAGGTTAGATTTCCAAGTTTCAGAATGTTGCTCAATGAAAGAAATATGTTGCCCATGAGAGAAAAATAAATCAAACGGTGGTGTAATCTATAATCAAAGGCACTAATGGTCACAAAGCATTCAGAACAAAGGTTTGCTAAGCTAGCAAAAGCATGGAAAAAGTTTAATACATAATCCGTTCTAAGTAAAAGGTCTTTATTACCTAAAAGAACAGGAATGTTTGTGGTTTAGAGTATTTTCTTGTTGTTATTTTTATTGTTATTTTTGTTTTACTTTTAAACACCTCTAAGACTACAATGAATAAATTAACTTTCTGTAAAGAAAAAAATATTTTAAAATATGAACTTTCTTGAGAGAGAGACTAACACCCAATATGCTATTTTTAATTCTAATTTCACAACCTAAAATACATTTTAAATGGGCATTACATTCTCTTTTCTTAATTTCTCTCTATTTAGGACTGTTGCAAATTTTTGCCTCCTGGGTTGCTCTTACAAGAAGAAACAGAAGTTCACTTCTGTTTGCTTTGTACGTGGAATTGCTCTTATATAAAACATTTGATAGCACCAGTGTTGCAAAGGAATGCAACGTCGAGATATGCTATCCTGTGCTTTATACAGTAGGGGAAAAAAATAGTGTCTGCATAGAGGAAGTAAAAAGGAATGTTTTATTTATTCTTTTTTTCACAGGTAGAAGGAGACAAATGATATTTACATGAAAGCAGATACCCTTGTTTTCATTCCATGGCAAAAAACTTATTCGTTACTCAGTCCTAAAACATTAAAAAAAAAAAAAAAAAAGTGTATGCACATGTGGCCTGCATACCAGCATGTGAGTGGGTGGTGAACAGTAAATCTGTGGTATTAGCAGCAGACGGAAGAAAATGGCTAGCATGCAGATTTAAGGAGGCATCTAAGAAAAGGACAGATACATTGCTGATTGTTTTGGACCATGACAAGAGAGTACATGTCATTTGTAAAAGTTCTGTTCTCCAAGCAACAGACATACTTAAGTTCCCTCAGAAGGAAAGCAGCAGTATTTTTATATTATAAATATTTTGATATTACAACCCAAATGAACCATACCTTACCTTCTACAGTAGATACCTCAATAACAATAATATGTTTATTTATTCTGGTCTGTAAATCTTGTTCCTGTTCACATGTTCTGCCATGGGAAATAGAGCCTAATATTCTTGAGGGTAAGGTGTTCTTTGCTATTTTTATCAAAAAGTTTACCACTCCCCAAAATGGTTGATCCTAAATTAATGATTAATTCAAATGCTCAGGGATAGGGAGAATGAATTATTTGAATTACTGATGTTACCTCTCAAAGTCTTTTTCTTGCAATTGTTCTTTAAAATTCTCCCAAGAGTACCTTTCATTTCCCAGTTACATAGGGGTTTGTATTCTAGTCTGTGCCTATTTCTAATCAACACAGCAATGTGAATCAACTAAAACTGCCTTTTCTGTAAAATGAATGGTGATAATTACATGAGTTGTAATATTTCAATCAACTTTCAGAATAATTCATGGGTGTAATTCCTTATGGAAAGTCTTATGAAGAAAATAGAACCCTTCTCTGGCAAATTTGCACCTTGAATGTCGATGTGCCATTAACATAAGCATCAATTTTCTTGTGGTGCTCATGTGATGGTAAAGAGTAGGAGAGATTAAAATAAATGTGAATTGATCCTGGTACTTTTGCAAATAGAGACATATCTATAGAGAGGACACTTTGATTCTAGAAAAAACAATTACCTAAAGTAGAACTAATACAAGGTATGGGAACACCAACCAGAATTTGAGAAAACTGAAATTATGACATGAGAAGTGTTTTTACAAAATAGAGTGAAGATTTCAAAGGAGAAGCAGGGGTTAGTTGGTGAAATCTTAATTTTGGTGGATTTAGCTCTGTTTATCTAATAGAAGCAAAAAACCTCAAATGTGTGTCCAGAGACCCATTTATAGTTGTTTGACCAGCCGTTTGTAAGGCCTGCTGAGAATAATGTGAAGGGGCTGGGAGCAGACAGCAAAGCAGCATCCACGCTGTACAAAGATTTATTTTTTTATTTTTTTAATTAGTATTGTAAGAAATGAGCATGGTAGACAGTATAATAGAAACAGCACTGTCTTAGGACTCAAGAGATCAAAGTCTAGTTCTATTCAGTTTGTAAGTTGTTTCATGATCTTGGGAACTTTAATTTCACCTTTTAGAGTTTCAGTATCATTGACTAGAAAGAGGAATTCACAATATCTAAGATCCTGTTTCAATAGTTAATATTTCTACATATCTAGGATTCATTCAACAAATAATTCTTATAAATCTCTAACAATATTAGCTTGTCCTGCTGAGATTAGTCTTTTCTACCAAGCAGATTGGAGGAAGGAAAGAGGATACCCTGACTGATTGATCAAAGGTTCTGGTATAGTGATTTCCAAGTATTGGTGGATTAATGTTCTGTGCTATCTCAGGCTCACACTGGATGCTCTACATATGATGTTGAGTTATCCTTGAAGATGAGACTAAGTAAACTGTGAATAAGGAGTAAAGATACTAGACGAGTAAAGCAGACACTAGGCCATGTGGTTCTTACAGTGACAAGACTCAAAGCAATAAAACCAAGCATCAGAATAGGGACAGATAACAGCCATGGTGGGCAGAACTCAGTGGATTAAACCCAGGTACTAAAGTCATGCACAAAGGAGCCCCACAGTTACCTCAAGTCACAACAAAGAAACTAAAAGATATGCTGGACCACTGGTAACTTAGCCTTGACCAGGCACTAAGTTGAACTTGTGTCAGCTCTTAGATTTGTATACATTTGTCTACTAACATTGGAGACTTGAGCCAAATGCTCAAGTCTTTTATGCCAGTAACATAAGTAAGTATTTGAGGTTGAAGATACTATGTGCAGGAAGCAGCAGCACCTGATGATGGTCTCAGCCTTGTTTTAAACAAAGAGGGCCTTAAGTTTAGGCAGAGAAGGTGATCGTGTACACACATACAGGTTATCCTAAAAACAACATCAGATCCTTTATTTGCAATAATTTATTTTGGCTTTGCAATCATTCTTTAGGTTATAGCCTTTAAACAAAACAACATGAATATACATGGGATGAACAATACACATCATGAACACCTTAGTATAAGTGATTTGATTAGATTGCTTTCCTGGGACAGACACCATGAGAATAAACACTTGATATTTGGGAAAGGAGTATAATAAGTGGGGGGAAAATGAGGCAGAAATGGGGTGTCAGGGAATTTTTGCCTTTCCCAAGGCAAAAGTCTTCTCACTTTGTACTTTCCCCCCAATCATAAAAATAACCAGGAGTGATGTGGACTTTCTAAAATGGAAAATGAACACCTAGAGACTGCAGATTTAATGTGATTCATTGCTGTACACATAGCCTGCCTGTGTGGCCTTAAAACTCTAGAGGGCCTAGTAGTTCTTTTTACTAGTCTAGAAGGAAACTCAAACACATCCTTCCCTTCGTCTAATTCCTTTGTGCTGGAGCAGATCTCTAAGATCCTTGGAAGTAAGGTGCTGTGTGAACCATGAGGGTGTGGTATGGACTTGGAGCTGGGGTGCAGAGCCTGTGCGGTCTTGGATAGAAGCTTGGTTTCTCCATGTGCATTCAATTTATGTTTTTTTGTGTGTGTGTGTTTTTTTTTTTTTCTTCCTAATTTCTGGAACCCACTCAGGAGGCTGATGGTGCACGTTATAAGTCTGGAAAAGCACATGCACGAAACAAATAAATAAATAGCTGCCATAAGAAGTGTGCTGCTTCCTCAGGAATGAGTCACTTTGTGGAGATCACTGATATGCCCCACCTTTCTGGCATGATTCATCATCTCCCTCAGACTTCCAGGCAAAGGGGCAAGCAGGAGAGTGTGAGGGAAAGAAGGAAAAGAACATTTCACTCCTCCGGGTGGGACTTGTATTATGTTAAAAGCTCTCCCAGCAGAAGACGGACAAGCTGATCCTTCTTCACTTCACATCAGGCTCACTGACCCCAAGATTGGTCAGTTTGGGGGGCGCCCTTTCAATTACTTGGTATGTTCCTGAACCAAATAATCCTCACATCATAGCTGGAGATTCTTATCTGTAACTGAAAATATTTATTCAATTGTCCTGTGCAATTCCTTATGTGATTTGAAAAAGAAGAAAATTACTCACTGTGTGTTGTTGCTGAAATAGTTATTAAAAAGTCCACTCAATAATGAAAATTTTAAAAAGTTGAATGCTACCTGAAATTATGAAAGAATCATCAGAAAGGAGGAAATGCTTTTAAGAATGACATATGGGTTCTCTAATGAAATGTTGTACGATCAGATATATTATATATGACAAATGCAGACATGTTTAAGAGCAGGCTTTCTACTAAAATATATCTTGAAAAGTTTGAGTCATATTACTAATATTTATAGAAAGGTAAATATAATTAGAAATATAGAGAAGTGAGAAAAAGATAAGTATTTTAAGGCCTACTCTTCTTTTTTTAGGTTTACATTTCTTTAATTTGCAATTTTCACTCTTCATGTGAAAGGCCTCAGGCAGAAAGTACACAAAAAGTCCCTGTTTTACCAAATTTAGAGAAACGAGATACAAAACAGAAAAAAAGGGTGTTGATAATGTTAACAGAGAAGAGAGCAATGTATGGTCCACTGAAAAGATGTGGGTCAAATTGTAGGTAATTCTACAAATAAGGCGATTGTTTCGTTCTTGAAAGTAATAACCTTAAATGCACTAAGAAATGAAGTATTGAAAAAGGCTACATTACAAAGACATCTTAGATAACTCAACAGAATGAAGATATATTGGCTATCTCACTGTCTTCAGGAAGACAACCCCAGTGAGAGTAGCTTCAGGTTCACAACTTTTAGGAAAGTTTTAACCCTTTTACTTTCTAATCCCAAATCCCATGCGTCAGCTTGAAAGTCGGTTTATCTCTCTTCAATGGCAATGGACAACTCTTACATAATTCAACTATTTTCAGTGTTTCGCCAAAGTCTCTTCTTCAGACTATCAGAACACAATCACCTAAGGTGCTTGTTGAATTCCTAGTGCCCAACCCAGAGTTCTTGATTCAGACCTTCTGGGATTTGCCTCAAGAATCTATAACGTTGTCAAGCTCCATAAGGCAATTTTATGCGCAGGAACGTTTGAGAACCTCTGCTAAGTCAGCAATAAGATATTTTTCAGAGAATATCTCTAACCATGCTTCATTTTTAACCAAGTAACTATAATAATAGCACTTAAGGTAGAGAAATCCCTTTGTTAGGACAATTTCCTTGCTGTGAAGCAACCCTGAGGAGACTGTCTTTGGGAGTAAAAGGAGTCTATTAGAGGAGATGCCATTGGATTTTTAGACCCATGGGATAAACCCTCTGAAGTAGAAGAGGCAACAGGACAAGTAAAATTTTAATGCTCATGACCAACAGGTGTAGTTGATCCGAGGGACCTTGTCCCTAGAACGAACTTTTTCTGTAAAGGGCCAGATAGAAAATATTTTAGGCTTTGTGGGCCGTTCCGTCATTGCCACAATTATTCAGTTCTGTGAAAGCAGCAATGAACAATATGGAAACACACAGGTATTGCTGGCTTCTTATAAAACTGTTTGTTAATAGTGGAATTTAAATTTCACATAATTTTTCTGTGCCATGAAATCTTCTCCCTTTGATTTTTGAAAGCCTGTAAAAAATGTAAAAACCATTCTTAGCTCCCGGGGTTGTACCAAAACAAACAATAAACAGGATTTAGTCCAAGGGCTGTGTTTGCCAATTCCTGCCCCAAAACAGTTCTCAACAGTCAGCATCACCCGGAGGATCCCTGGGCCTCACCTGCATAATTTGTGACACTAGAAGTCAGGGCCAGGGACTGATGACTTGAATCTCTAAGAAGCGCTTAAGTGGCTTCCATCCATTCCAAGTGCTGGGCAAAATAAGATGGTAGTTCCAAACACTCACCTAACTTTACCAGTATGAGAGTATTTACTTTTTAAAATTACTTTTTAAATTAAGTCCCATATTTGGAAAGAACAAGGATAACTCAAATAAAGTTTAAGAGAATACTTTTGCTGGAATGTTGCTGAGAGACTGGTTTAGAGTTATCAACAGCAGAGGTGGAGACCTGGAAGGTTTCTTGGCAAAAAGAAACCAGGGAGGAGAAGAAAATAAGGGAAACAGGGTGGAGAGTCCTAGTTAGCATGACATTACGAACAGGTTCAGCTGATTCACGCTGACCTTAAAGTACTCTAATAGAGAGGCTGAAACTGTTCCATGTGAATCATTTGTTTCTGAATTCCAAGCCATTATTGTTATTTTTATTCTTGAGGAAACAAAAATTATTTTGTGATCCAGTAATTGGTCGACAATTCAAAGCAACTACAAAATTAAAAGGCCAGGCCTTTGTTTTCAGCTTTTTTGCTTCACTGTGCTGGATGGATTTGCTTCAGGGGTCTTCAGTCTGTGTCTAGAGATCAAGGAAAGAGGGTGAGGGAGTAAAAGATGTCTCCATCCCCTTTGTGTTTTGTGGTTCTATTTCCATTTATCACTTCTACTTCCATTGGGACTTAGCCGTGTCAAGTATTCTCTGTGTCTCTCTCTTTTCTAATTTTTTTTTCTCTTTCCCTCTGTCCGTCCACAGCACCTCAAATCTTTTCTTTCCACTGACTTCTCCATTTTCCCTACAAACATATAGTCCTGAATTTAACCCTTTACCCAAACATGTTCTTTGTGGGTTTTACATGTTAATAAATCTATCTCTTTCAATAAAATCCAGTATTTACAATTGTGGAAAGAAATGGATGCCCATCAAATGAGAAAAGCTAAGACTATTTACTGTGAGCGAGGGAGCCACCCACTGTCACTTACTTTTTGACAGAGAGATTCAAAGGCAGGCAGAAGGTGAGAAAGCTTTTTTGGTAGGAAAAAGGGAAGGCTTCAGGTATGTCCTGATTGGAGGCTGTTAGCATGCGGAAGCTGTAAGTGGGATAACTGGAAGGGGGCAGCCTATGTGATTGATGAGGAGTGAGTTTTTACTTTCTCTCATTGGTTCTAAGTTGGAAGTGGGGAGAAAATTAGGGAGGCTGTCAATTATTAATCAAGTCCTGGCCATTTTGGGCCTATTGCTGCTGAAGTTATTGTTTAGTTTCCTGGGTTATCACTAGAGATAGCAAGCAGGCTTACTGCAAGCCTGACATATCAGCCTCGCTTCCTACATTGTTTATTATAGATAAAGGGGTTAGTTTTACCTGGGCAGGTAGACCATTGTCTCTTTTGTATATTCAGGCTCTCACAAATAAATAGTTTATACTATGACCTCCACTTCACCTCTCTTTTCATTTTCAACTTTCCATCATAATCCAGTTTCTGCATTAAATATGCTAATTAAGCATTTCCCAAAGTGTGTTTCTTAACATCCTGGCCTCACAAACACTCATTATAAAGAATTCAGTGGCAAGCAAGTCAGGGAAAGACAGAATTCTATATCCATCCTATGCTCTGCACTGTGAGCTCCAGAATCTTTTTAGGCATAGTCAAAGTTCTGAGAAGAAATGCAGGGAGCAATGTATTTATTAATCAGTGTCTCAGAAATACTTGATCAAGTAGGCCCACCCTTGCTTTACACATTTTAAGCAACATTAATTATACAATTATATTTATATAGATATTACATAATTTCACTATATGCATCATCTAGCTATATTTGCAGTTAATACTTTTTAGGAAAAGCTACTGCAGGAAAACTGCCAGTCAAAAGTTACCATCACCTCTGAGCTGTCAAATCCAAAAGTCCAAAAGTCACTTCTTAGACCTCCTTCTCCTTCAACTTTGCATCATATGGCACTGTTGGCATAAACCTCTTGAAGGGCTGTCCTTCCTTGCCTCCTGGTAAGCACACTATGTCTTTGTCTAATCATTGATGGTTCCTTGGTTGACTTCTCTCTTATTTCACACTTGCCAGTTTGAAGAACAAATAAAGACTAAGTTGTCTACATTGTCTATATTCTTCTCTATATAAGTTGTCTTTAGGGGAACTCAATGCCCCTCCTTTCTCTCCTTTTCTTTCTATTCCCCAATGAAGGGGGCTGAGGCTAAAATCGAAAGACAAGGATTAGTATACCTTCTTTTTCTATGGGTGGCATTTTCAAAATGTCAGAACAGTAAAACTATGTTATCACTTTTCTCTTCAATGCACTTAAAATGGTAAGATCTTAGGGTGACACCTAATAGCACCCTTTGCCCCGCCCTTATCCTGGATGCTCAGATCAGCTACGCCTTTGGTATTGCAGCTAACCACTCTTTCATAGTCTTTGTCTCTGACTCCTTTTCCTGTAGTACTGGAACCGCTTTCCTTGGTATTATAGTAAGATAAGAAGTTCCAATTTGGAATCCTAAGAAATGAACTAATTAGACTCCTTGGGTCTAATTAGTTCCATTAGCTAATAAGTGTATATATTTTGTGAGTGTAGGGGAGCTATTAAAAAAAAGAAAGAAAAGAAAAAGACTAAGTAAGGGTTAGCTTAGGTAAAGGAAAGGTTAGGTAAAGGCAAGCTTAAGTAAAGGTGTCTATTATTGATTCTAGTTTGCCTGCTGCATTAGGTGTGGGTTGCAAGATCCTGTTACCAAGAAAATTTCATTTTACCTTCTTTTCTAGTTATCCCCATATATATCTTGGAGACCTACAGGGAAGAGGACTGAACTAAACTTGGATGTGCATGTTACTGGGTCTCTGGCCTAATCATTTTAGCATCCTACCCCCTTCATTATACCTCATATTTATACCCTATTCTTGACTCTAAACATTATCTCCAGCTGTCAGTACACTTCTCAAGTTTATCTGACCAGACTTGCTTACACTAACTATATCATCAAACTGACTTCCATGCTTAATATATTTACCTACCTATTTCTGTCAGTGATAGTATTTTTCCTGACCCAAATTGTTAAATCTCCGTATTAACTTGGCTCCTTTGTCTTGAACCCCCTCCCTTCCCTACATCCCCCATGATCCTCATTCAGGTAGCTAACAAAACATGCTGATTCTTCTTTAATAGCATTACTAACATCCATTCTTCACTCTCCAGGTAAATTGTTCTCAATCTCATCCAGACCTTACACTTCAATTTACATCATTAGAAAAGCCTCATAGTAAGCTCTTTGTTTTCTGTTGACATGTGTGGAGATATATATACTGGAACTTCTCCTCTTTTGTCCAAGTACAACATCACAAATTAATCTGGACTTTCTTTACCAGTCATAATTGTCATGGATCTGGAGAGCAAGTATATAGATATATACTCTTCAGTTGCTCTCCAGATCCATGACAATCATGACTGGTTATATATATATATATATATATATATATATATATATATATATATATATATATATATATATAATCTGTATCTGTATCTGCATCTCTATCTCTATCTCTATATCTATAGAGATCTATATAGATATAGAGATAGAGATAAAGATAGATATATAGATATAGATATATAGTGTTCTAGTTAGGCAAAAAGGACAAATATAATAATCCATGAAACTTGGAAAAAAATGGGAAACCTTAGCAGCAAAGTATGCACAACCTGGGGAGTGGATCCCATGGATTTGGTAAAAGAAAATAAGGAAGATCTGGGTAGGACACAGTGTTTGCTACAAAAGACAATCCCCCACCCCCACCCCCCCCAGTATTACAAGTGAGTTAACTGAAACTTAAAAAGAGTAAATGATTTTTTAAGGTTTGGCCAATAAGTGGTGTTTCTCCCTGAGGACTTGTCTGTTTAGTTTGCTGCTATAACTCCAGCTTCTAAAACATGATAAGTATTCAAAAATATTTGTTGAAAAACTCAATGAATGATGTCCACCTTCCCCATTATGAGATTGGCTTAGTCTTTATGGAACTATCTGCTTTCAATCTTGGTTTTTATCAAAGTTCAAGTCTTGTTAACTCTTTAAGACATTCTTGACCATTACAGATTGCTGTGATTTCTCATTCAGACGAATTTTTATAGGGACAGTCACTGATATATTATCCTGTAATGTTATTTTCAATTTTCACATGTCTAGGTTTTGTCTCACTCAGATCTGGGTTCTTGAGGCAAAATTTTACTTTTTGGTTATGCCACAGCCCTCAAATAGCTTTTAATTAAAATACATTTATTAATTATCTACTATGAACCAAAGACTGTGCTAGCCTCTGGGTGCAGAGTGGCAGATAAAATAGACTGTCCTCATAAGGCTTACAGGCTAGTGAAAAGAAATGACATTAAACCAGCAGGTGAACAAATAAAGATCAATTATATACTGTGATCAGTTCCCTGAAGGCAATTGAACAGGATGATGTCAGCGCTAGTAACAAGTTTACACTGGATAGTCAGAAAATGTCTCAGAAGAGGTAATACTTGACTTTAATAAAGATAAAAAGGACTAGCCAGAGGAAATGTTCCAGGCAAAGATCCTGAGGTGAGAAAGAGTTTAACAAGTTTGAGGAAATAAAAGGCCAGTGTTGCTGAAGTATCGTCCAGAATAGGATGAATGGTGAGAGATGAGGAGCTCACTGAATAGATTTAAATGATCGATGCTGCATAAGGAAGATAACAGATCAACAACACCCCGTGGACACTGAACTGGCAGTAATATGTGTGAATGGCATCATTTCTCTCTTTTATATTCTCTACCTTTCTTTCTCTTTTCATAAAGATGTTTTAATGATTAGAATTTAGGCTTTCATCCTACATTTTCAGATACTCTTTTAGATGTCTCAAATTTTGGGATAGAGGAAATTAAATTGGAAATGATGGCAGTATCAACTTTTAAAATAATCACTTTTTTTTCCTTGTTCGAAGGAAAAAAATTAAAATACAGATGAAGAAAATTGTAAAATTATAAAAGAAGGACAATCATACGCAATACGCCTCAAATTATTTTTGCAAGTGGGGATATAAATTTAAGAAAAAAAGTTAAATTGCAGGGATTAAAGCTGCAAATTAGATTAGTTATATCATCCAAAGCAGGATGTCAGATCTCATTTCTCTGCCGGTTTAGCTTAAAAGTTATGATTTGGTTTAGTTGTTTCATTTAAATTGGAATGTCAAATATTATTTCCATACACACTTAGGTGATATTAGAATTATGCCATATTGTGATACAAAGGGTCAAATACTTGTGCAATTTTTAATTAAATTTAAACTCGTGATAGGAAACAAAATATTATATTTTTCTGAACATTTATTTCCACAATAGTATACTCAAACTATTATGATCACGCAGTATAAAGTTAAACCTTACAGAAAAATATCCCCATAAAATATGAACATTGAACCTCCTCCTGCATCCTTCTTATGCCTTATAGATAGTCAATTAGCATTATTAGTTCCCATGAAATGAGAATAAATGAACTAAAATAGATCCTAGACACCACACACACACACACACAAATAGGGTAAGAGTACTCATTAACAAATAATAAAACTCTGTTCTACTTCAGAAAAGAAAATGATTTTAAACAACTCCTTAAAAAATCAGGAAATGCACTGAAATTCTTGATTTCCCTCTCTTTGACAAAGGATAGTTTTAAGCCTCATCTCTCTAAATACTCTATGTCAAATATCTAGCATTCTGTAGAAATTTTTGCTCAACACATTCAGGAGTGTTTTAGGGAAAGTGATATGCCTAGAGAAGACTGGACTTCAAATACTTAAATATACAGATAGTCATAATTTCCTAAAGTAGAGGGTTGGATATGAATAGAAGACAGCAACTGAATATACTCAGTAATTGGGATTAGTTAATTGCACTATAAAATTATTATGATCTACAGGATAGGAAACATGTTACACATTGTAATTTCTAAACCAATACATCTATTCCATGGGGCATAGTCTCATCTTCAAGTACAGTTACACACAGAGCTCTATTATTATAAGTAGGATTTACATACAAACTTATTTTAGTAGTTAAAGGAGAACCTAACTCAACAAGCTCATTTCAAGCTTTTAGGCAGAAATCAGGGATCAGACTACCCTGAGCTAGAGAATGTCAGTATTTCACATGTCTAGAGACAATGAATATATTAGGTTGGTGCAAAAGTCATTGCGGTTTTTTGCAAGTATTTTGAACATTTTAAACCGCAGTTACTTTTGCACCAACCTGTACCATAGAACTTGTTTGTAACATGATTTCCTATATTCAATGCTAAGGAAGGAAGGAAGGAAGGAAGGAAGGAAGGAAGGGAGGGAGGGAGGGAGGGAGGGAGGGAGGGAGGGAGGGAGGGAATGAGGAAGGGAGGGAAAGAGGGAGAAAAGGAAGGAAGGAAGGAAGGAAGGAAGGAAGGAAGGAAGAAAATGAGCAAGGAAAGAAAGAAAATGAAATGAAATAACTTTATTGAAAATACTTTCAGAAGGTTCTGGTGACCTTCCGCTTACCTCAGGTAGAGTTTTTCTCTCCGTTCACGTGGGACATGCTCAGCCAAAACTTCAGCCAAGGACATTATTGTTACAATTTCTATTCAAACACATTTTTAGTCTTCTTACTTAGGAAAAAGACAGACAGGATTTCGTAAAGGGAAACAACTTGGAAAATGAAGAGAGATCTATAATTTTAGTTTACACAGCTTACAGTAAAGCTTAAGGTTAAAGTAACAAAACACAGCAAAACCCAACTTGCATCAACAGTGGCAATTGCTTTAAGGTTTTATAAATGAAGAAGAAGAAGAAATAACAGATTTCAGTTTAAAATGATCCCAGAACATGCTTCATGCTTGAGTCTATTTGTTGGTAGACTATAAAAAAGAAAAGTATGCAAAGGAAACATTAATTAAACCCTTTTGTTTTCTTGAAATGTTTGTGAGTCCTCTGTGCACCAAGAACATCACACTTCACCCTGCAATTGGCATCTGTACAGATTCATAAGTAGGCTCCAGTTGGATAGACAGACTCATTAATTCTCTCTTTATCACAAACCCAGAACATCTGGGTATTGCCCTTTAAAACAACATCAGGTTAAGAAAACAAACCATTTCTCAGACCTGACAAAAGGTTTTGAGTTACAGGATGGACAGTCTTAGGGTGAACAAACTAATATGTCAGGGTAACATATGCAGGCTATTCAGAAGCTGATTCGCAACTTTGTGAAATTCTTAGTCCCATCTGAATTTCCCCATTTCCATCCTTGTTCCGTTTTTGGTTAAAACTGAAAACAATTATTGTGTTTCAGGGAAAAAATACATTTGAGTAAATTAAACCTGATCTCAGATTGTTTCACATAAGGGTTAAAGACCTCAAATACCCAATGCCAACTCATTCTGGGGACAACACTAACCTAACTTATTGGAAGAAAGGGTTGGTTTGTTCTTGCTGACACTGGACATCTCAGGAAATTTTAAATTCTGAATTATTATATCTGCAAAGCTTCACCTAGAGGGTTTTTGTTCCTTTTTTTTTGCAAAGATATGAGGCCTCCTCCTCAACCATCATGATTATTGCAGAACCAATGAAATGATTCGGCTGTAATACATGTGAACAAATTTGTCCCAAACACCGCCTGTAGGAAATAGTATGATTTTCATTTAATGTTTTCAGTAAAATAAACTTCAGAGACAACCAGTAGACACCCAGCCTTAATGGAGATGATGGATCAATTTTGGATCTCATCTACATGTGATATCGCTTCCCATAAGAGAGAAAAATGAAATGGTGTTATCAGATCCAAATTGACCAGACTTCAGAGTGGTGTGTGTATGAGTGTGTGTGTGTGTGTGTGTGTGTGTGTGTGTGTGTTAACTCCACATATGTGAGATTGAATCAGACTTCTAAAAGTGTAACATACCTTTTAAAATTTTTATTATAAACAGACCTCCACACACTACTTTGACAAGATTATAAATTTAAGCTTCCCTTCAGTTTGTTAATGGCAACAACAAAATAATGTCATTGGGCATTTTTAGATTGGTACCTGAAGTCAACTGAAATTCAAAGTGCCTTCATTTTCCAAATGTAAATGATGTGTAACAGGCCTTCCTTAAAGCATCTATGATCTAAAGCTTCGTTTTATAAATACCATATGCAAAAGCAAAAAAAAAAAAAAAAGTTTTAATATATAAATGAAACCTCAGAGTTGCTTTACTTTAAACGTGCTGTTGTTAGCACTTTCAAATGCAAAAGGGACATTAAAACACACACATACATCCGCAAGTTTAATGTTTTCATTTCACCTCTTCCTATTTTATTCTTTTAATAGCAATGCTACAAAGAGGAACTTTAGATAACTCTTACCAGCAAAGCTCAATGTTGCAACACAATTAACTAACCCCGAGCTTCTATTTAAGGTTACCTGGCATAGTTAGCTCTGCCAGATGTAGTTTTGCTATTGGATAATTTGATTTACTGACAACATTCACTGCCTTAGAATAGGAAGTGCCTAGGTGACTGGTGTCCAAATCACACATATTCTTTTGGTTAAAATGAAATGTGAGTCTGAATTTAGCCTTTAATTACATTTCCTTACCTACCTCCAACAAACAAATTTTTATAACCTTTCCAAGGAAAAAAAAGTCATATTTTGTGAATTACTATTTTGGAAGCAGCCCAGGACCAAACATTATTTAGGAAATTTTCCATTATTCCTATCAATCAAAGATGTGTATCCTCTGTGTTTTCAATGACTTTATCAAATGGCTAATGCCTGCACTGGAGTCCTTGTTGCTCACAGGATTTTAGGCTTTTATCTAAACTACTAACTGGTAAATTGAAATTTCTCTTGTAATACCCTAACGCAGGATAAAATAAGCTATTGTATATGCAAAGTAATACAAGAGAGCTTCAGCAGTGTCTCACGTGCTTGGGCTGGCTCAAAGAATCTTAATTTCAGGGATAAAAATATACCCTGCTCATGTAAAAATTAAACGCACCATGGATAAGGAAGAGGGATCACGTCAAAAGAAAAACAAAATAGTATTGCTTAAGAAAAGCATTAAAATTAACAATCCTTAAATTATCTCCCTTAATAACATGTGTCTGTCAATTTTCATTTTGTCTTTAGCCCTGTGGAGGCTGCATTGTTCCATCAGAATTGTTCTGTCAAATGAAAAACCTGTCTACATTTGACCACGTGCTTAAACAAACAAGACTAAGTATTAAATCTGAGGGCTCTGTACTTTCAGAAACATTTTTACAAGTGAAAAGTTATTCAGCTTAGATAGTTCATCCATTTCCCAGAGCCTTTTAAACCTGCATAATATATTGAATGTCAAAAAGCTATAAAATCTCTTTAACTATTGATATCTATTTGTATGTAGCAGTATAAATCCTGCCATAAATTCAAATGAGTAAATCACTTTATCCAAACAAAGATTTGGAGCATTGCTCTACTGTTACATAGGCCTAGCCTTCTTCTACTGCACACCCGTGAGGTTGAAAAAAAAAAATCGCCACGGTTTCTAAATGATGGCCAGAGCACGTCAATATTGCATGCTTTTTAACAAAAACTGGGTTAACTGTAATATAAATGTAGGTACAGGTACCTATAACTATAGAAATATTATAAGTGTAAAAGGAAAAGAATTCTAATGCCATGGCTGATTTTCTTCAGATAAGGCCTTACATTAGTTAAGGTATTGCTAGCTGCCCAAATAAACAAATCTTAACATTAATGTTTTGCTGATATAAAGAAAATACTAAGTACTTGGTTTGGGGCAGTTCTTAGCCACATGATACTTCAAGGACATAGTCACTGTACATGCTATATTCTTGTGTATCTTCAATAGGTTTCCAATGTCACCATGATAGACTGTCTGCTCTGTGGGAAGAAAACAACATGGAAGACCACATAGGCCTGGTCTGGAAGGGACTCACTTGACTCCTCACATTCCATTGGTTAGAACTCGGTCACATGGCCAGCACAAACTGGAAGGGAAAATGCAAAATTTCGTCTAGAGCTATGCCCTAGAAGGGAGGAAATAGGTTTTGTGACCAGATAGAAAGTCTCCACCCACAACAGTCCTATTTAACATGCCTTTACTGTAGCACATAACACATGCATCTTTTTCAAAATCCTTTCTAAAAGATCACACTATTCATCAAACCCATTCATGAGCATGTCTCCATACCAAATGTCATTGATTTTCTTTGTGTCCTTCTCATTTCTCTTTTAAGCTTTTACAATAGACAATAGTCAACCTGCATCTGATCTTCCCCCATTTCTAATTTACTCTCCATATAAGAGCAAATATTTAAACACAAGTATCACAGAATCATGCTTCAATAGTGCTCAATTGCCTACAAGGTAAAGCCTTGATATTTCCCTCAGCAATTGATGCCCATCATGATCTGGCTTTTTAGCTTTTCCATATTCACCTTCTACCATCCCCTTTATTTCATTTCACTAAAATCTTAATTTTTCACAAAACTTTTCTAAGACTTGGTGTTTTTCTCCTTATATGTTACCTAAACACTCCAATATTCATAGTTTTTACACAAACCTGTGACTATTAGTTTATCCTTCTATCTCTTCCCCAGAGTGGGAGATTCTCCATCTTATGAATTATATGAATTTTTCTTCGATCCAAAGGATCCAGCATAGGATCTGACACATACCAGCTAAAAGATGAATATAATTCACTCTTTACCTGGAGTTGGCTAAATTATTTTGAAAGAGAGAATGACAGTCAAAAGCACAAAGAGGTAGGCTTTCATGTGAATGTAAACATGGTTCATGTGGGAATTCAAACATAAACTCCATAGTTCAGAATTCAAGCTGTTTGGTCAAATGTTACCACACCAAAAAAATTCTATCAGCCTAGTTAAGCTAATCTCAAATTATAGTACAGATAATCCCTATTGTTTTTAATCATATACTGTCACGTACTAAGATTTTCTGCCACCAACTTTTCTCTAATCAATAATCATAACATTTTCGCAGACTCAACATTTCTAAGGGATATTCTCTACTGAAACCTGACTTTGTTTTCTGTTCTCATTTTGATATTCATTAAAATTATACTTTAGTGTTTAATCTGCAGTATGTCCACTCCAATAGAGTCACACAGAAGTGATCATGAATTGGGGCAGATTTTAACTCTCTCCTCTATAGATGCCATCAGCTTTTCCACACAAACGTCTACAAATAAATGTGCAGTCCAATCAAGAATGAAACTAACATGTTGTGCTCACTATGCCAGTAACTACAGTAAATCTGATTCCTACCTACCAGCAAATCCCCATCTGAATAACTCCTATACAGATATTTTGAAGCCATTACTGCCTAATTCAAAGACATTATTAACTGAAACCTATGTAACTTTACTAACAATTATCACCCCAATAAACTTTCATTTTAAAAAAGACATTATTAGCTGTTTAAAAGAGTTGAACTTATTTTTTTGTCCTCCAAAGAGTTTAGTACAATGCAATGTAAGCAGATGGCCATCAATAACTTGTTGAATAATTTTTTGGAATGACTATAGCATGTATCTTGATACTAAACATTGTCACAATTTATACTGACTATGGTTACCATATCAAGTCATGAATAGGATGCATTCATTCACAGGGACAATTAGCAGAACATATCTTGCAAATTAATTAATACTGTGTATCAAAAGGAGAAAGTTTTGATTAAATGAACACTTCACATTTTAAGCATTTGGGATTGATGAGATATTCTCAACCCAAGATGACTTTCCTCCCCATGGGACATTTGGCAGTATCTAACACATTTTTGAATGTCACAGCTTGAGGGTGGCTTCTGGTGGGTAGAGGCCAGTGAAACTTCTAAAGATCCTACGACGCACAGCAGCTAAGTCCCTCCCAACAAATAATTATCTGTTCCAAAATGTTAATAGCGTCAAAGTTGAGAAACCCAGCTTAAACCATGGACTCACTGAATTTTAAAGACACTGCAGTATTTTTTATCTCTTTAATGTTTCTCTGGACTCTAATGCTTGCTTCACCTTCCTCTGTTCATGTACACAACAAACTTCAAACCTTAAGTTTTTTTTGATGAGCCCAGAATGATACCAAAGAACCATGACTGTGGACTTTAACATCACATTTATATGCTGGGAACATACAAATGTGTTCCCATTGGGAACAATTGTAGCTTTTCAAGTGGAAATAAAGTAGGCATTATCCAAAGCATCTCTAGCATTTTGGAAAAGGGTTTTCCAAGTTATCTACCAGGTTAAAAAAAAAAAAAAAAAAAAGCTGTTGATTTGTTTGCTTTTCGTGAGGCGATATAAACAAAAGCCCCCCCCACTAAAATCTTTATATTAGCTCACACATCTGAGGCTTATTAAAAGGTATTCATAAGTTGTCCTATAGCATTTGCCGTATCTAAATCAAGAGATTATCTCTGATAACCCATTGCATACTCGAACACCAAATCCAACTAGGAAACAACTACTATGGATTCTAGCCTTTAAAATCTCTACAGTATGGTTTCTTATGATTAATCCCCAGTTAGCACTACCTTTGGTTGAAGCTCTCAGCACATTTTGCCTGACCAATTTACTCTCTTTCAGTCTTCAGATGCAACCTCATGCCCATCACTGCCCTAAAATTCATCACGAGTATTTTTGCCAGAGTAACTTTGCCAATCTACAAAACTCATCATGTAGCTCCCTGTACTGGTTGCGATTTTATCTCCATTACAGGTCATCATTAAATTTTTTTGACATTTTGGCTTTGACACCTAAGTAAATCTAGACACCAGTGTGCTGACATATGCTACCTGCTTTTACAGGAGTTGACTCATAGTCTAAGTGGATTCGAAGCTGAAAATTGGAATTCTCATCATGAAAGCTTTCCCATAGGGTAAAGTCCACGCTGTTTCGTCCATAAGACCTTCATGATCAAATTTCTGTATAATTCTCTAGTATTCTTCTCCATCTCTCCCTTACAGTTGCCTTTTGATGCTACTGTATCAGATAATGCCTACCCCCAAGAATGTCACTTTGTCATGCCTTGTCATACTCATTTATGCCCTTTCTGTATTTTCTATACCTCATAATGCCTACATCAAAAAAGGCATCTAGAAGATAGAATTATCTGTGGTAATTCTAGGTATACACTCCAAAAAATTGATAACAAGTATTCAAACAAATACTGGTTCATGAAAGTTCATGGCAGTGCTTTTCACAGTAGCCCAAACATGGAAACAACCCAAATAAATGTTCATTAATGGATGAATGGATAAACAAAATGTGGTATACCTATACAATGATATATTACTCAAGTATAAAAAGGAACATGGTACTGATGCATACTACCATATGAATGCACCTCAAAAATGTGAAAAGACACCTAATACAAAATGTCACATGTTATATATTCCATTTAAGTAAAATATCCAGAATAGGTAAATGTATAGACAGCAGATTAGTGGTTATCAGAAGCTGGGGGTGGGGAAGGGATGAGGAGTATTTGCTTAATGGGTACCAGGTTTCCTTTGAGGGTGGTGAAATTATTTAAGAACTAGGTAGCTCTGACTGTTGCACTCCATAGTGAATGTACTAAATGCCACTGAGCTGTACACTTTAAATGATTAATTTTATGTCATATGAATTTCACCTCAATTAGAAAAACAAAAAGAATCCATCTGGTCAGTTCAGCCTTCGCATTGGACAAAAAGCCGTTACTGACCTTAATTCTGTTTGAAATGACCTTCTTCTTGGTTCCAAGAGAACCACATCTCTCTCTTTTAAGATACCACACATAGTATACTCTAATTGTTGGTTTTCTTGTGTCTGTCTCCCAACTCCAGCCACATTACAAATTTGGTTCCTGTATATCTTATCTTTGTCTTCCTAAATTTTATTTGGCTGAATTTATACACTAAGAACTAAATTGGGTTACTAACCTGAAATAGCAATGATAGATTTCAATCTGTTTTATCAATGAACGATAAAATCTGTTTAATGATTTTAATTAATATGTTTGAAAATGTTTTGTAATTTTTGAAAATGCACAGCATTAACAGTAGGTCTTTAAATATACATTACTTTTGAATTTTGAGTACAGATATTGGATATCAATGATAATTCAAAAACACGACGAATAGGTTAATTAAACATACACATTGGTGGAGTACTTGTAGAGTATTCGGTGGAGCACTTACAGAGTATTCGATAAAAATCTGATGTAGGGGCAGTGGAGAGAATTTGCTGAATTAACTAATTAAATAAATAAATATGTGCACACATCCATCCATCCATCCATCCATCCATCCATCCATCCATCCATCCATACATACATACATATATACACATACATGTGTTGATCAACTTAAGGTAGTATTTCCTCAAGGCTCTGTTAGCTTCTTCTTTTATTTTCTTTTTTGGTCACATTTTTAGGTCTTAGAACCTATAGTAATAAATTTTAGCTCCCTTGTTTAGATAGTGAAAACATTCACTTGAAATGAATTCTCATCGGTGGCTAAGACAATCTTCTTGACCTCCGTAAACACTGAAAAAAGTATTTGAAATAAATTTGAATGATTGGTTCCATACATGAGCAGTTAAATTTCTCCTTTCCTTCCTCATTGGTCAGTCAGTTCATTAAAAAGTACTTATTCAACGCCTACTATGTGCCAGGTACTCTGCTAAGCGCTGTCTTCAGAATGAACAAAAAAACATACAGTTTCTATTTCTCAATTAGTCATATCTATAATCCAAAGAATAAGTATTCACCTTTTAAAGTCAAAACGTGTAGACAAGCACACAGTTTCTCTCAAGAATAATGCATTGACATTTAATTTACTTATTGTGGCATTAAATTATTTTAAGGAACTTCCAAACATCTGGGGCATCGCAGATGCCAGGAAAGTCCCTCTGCACTTAATATTTGGGGCCCGAGACAAAAAAAAACATCCTAAACCCCAGTTCCATTAGGAAAGAATTGTCCAGTAGCAAATGCACACAGCATCTGCCTTCCCTTTGAGAAACACTGGAAGAAAATGTACGATTTGTCAACGACACTAATTTAAGCAGGATGGCTAACAAATTCAAAAGTTGAGTTCAACACTAATTACTGCAGTTATGGACTTGGCAACAATTTGCTTTACCTTGTCCATAGTTTTCAAATTTATCTGTCTATCTGTGTCTCCTGATTTGCTTTATAGTATTACTTCTGAAAAAGGAATTTTGCCTTTGTACTCAGGCTTATTTATGTGTCTTTGTATCTGTTATCCGTTGCTTTCCTGCAAATAATTACAAAATTTAGTGAGTTAAAACAACACCTTTGTATTTAATTTATGATTCCTCAGTCTATAGTTGAGACTGGGCTTAACCTGCCAGTTGTTTGGTCTCGGCTGGATCCCTTGTGTTTAGCTAGTGGCTCTGTTTCTGGGCTTGGTTGGGCAACTCACTTTTCCTCCATTTATTTCTCATCCTTGATCAGAGTAGCATAAGCTTGCACATGTCACTTTGGCAGAGGTCTGGAAGAGACTATGGGAGTGTTCATTCCATCAGCCAAAGCTAGCCACAAGGCCAACCCAGATACAAGGGCTGGAACAACAGACTCTACTTGTTTGGTGAGAAAATCTGCAAAACATACAAGGTAAAGTGAAAAATTGGAGATAGATTTGTAATTTATCCACCACAATTTTGTTTAGCTCTTCTGAACCCCATAACCACATACACATACACAAAAATTCTTCCCTTATTTATATTCCTAGTCACTAATGCAAACTGGGAAGAATCCATATTCAGCTTAACAACTGCTTGGAGACCTCAGTTGTCATATCTCACCTTCAGATTGTATTGCCTTGAATATAAGTATTGACCAAGCTTGGATTTATCCTTCTTTTTAAGATAGTCAGAACTTGGGTTGTATGCACTACATCATGAATTAGTCATACCAGGCAAATTTCCATATTCCTGAGTTCTTCCATGCCATCTTCCTCTTTCCCTTTCCACCTGTTGCCTAGAAAGTCTTGTATAATAGTTGAACTCACTCACGTTATTACAAGTAAAATTATGTCAGAGTCATTAAGAAAATAATAAAAATGATAAAATAAGATTGATGAAAATACCTTGAAAATTCGAAATTAATGATATTAAATTGCAGCAGTAAGGATTTCAATTAGACACTTGGAATACTTCCTGATTATTATAGTTTGAGATATTGGCAAGTGATTAAAAGGAAAGCAATGCTCTCTCTCTCTCTCTCTCTCTCTCTCTATATATATATATATATATATATATATATATATATATATATATACTTTTTTTTACTGTAGACCATTGTCTTGGTGGAATGCCTTTAATGAAATATTGCCAAGATATATTGGGCTATATCAGGTGAATATTTGATCATCTGCAGTTCAAAGAGAGAAAAAACATTGCCACTTATATAGTATTTCTACTTTGAGTAGGAACACTATATTTAAAATAAATCATGCCATAGAACAAAATATATCTGTAATGATTCCTGCCTCAATGGGAGATATGAAGCATCTTTAAGTTTACATTCTGGACTGATATTTATTAATAGAGCCTCCTGACACCTCTATGGGACTACCTCAAATAATCACCCTTAGTTTATCCAGGTGGAGAAATTTCAGCTAAAACGTACATCAAATTTCCTTGGCTTCTGTCAGCTGTTAGGGGAGGATAAAACCTAAATTCCCAAACCTTTTTTTCTAACCTTACTTGTTTACTTGACAACCCAACTTTCCTTTTCTTTCCTCTGTTCCTCAACTCATATCCTTCTCTCATTCTCTAATAAGAACTACTATGAACTCAGTTACAAAAATAAATGCAAAACTAAAGGAATGTCATACCATAATCCACTGGTGAAACTGAATGACCAAGAAAATATGACTTCATTATTTTAAATAACCAAGAGGAGAATTACCTGTGGAATTGCTATATTTCCTGCCTATAAGAACATAAAAGTTTAAAAAGGGTTAAAGTAACATAACCTCTGCTTTTATTTTAATGTTTTTTGTTTTTTTAATATAAAGTTAAGCAGATATAGAAGTAGTCACAATGTATCTATCACCCGGCCTTAACAATTACCAACTCAAGACCATTTTCTGTCTTCCATAATAGTTTAAAGCAAATCACAGTCTCATATTATTTCATTTTTTTATTAGTAATGGCAAATGTTATTTATAATAAAGGGAAAATAAGCATGATTGTGCCAGAACCAATGGACTTGCCTTTACCAGTTAAAATTTGAGGCTGAATGGTTGCATTTTGGTACCTGCAAAGCGCTTTGAACATAACGTTGTCATTCTTTGAAATAGCAAATGGAAGTCATTTAAACCAGACGAGCGATAGGCTGGGGAATGGCATTACCTGCAGCACAAAATACCCAGCACCACGCACCTATTCCAAGGGAATGAAGAGTGGGTGGCCGGAAGAAAGAAACTATTTTCCCCATTTAACCTGTAATTTGACAACATCTGTGAAGAATTACCCTCAGCATTGGCATCATAATTGTTGTATCTAACATCAATCACCAGGGAGGGGAGATTACTTGAAATAGATGTTAATGGCATTATAGTTTAACAACATGAAAGCCAAAAATGAGAGGAATGAGATCTGTAAGATGGTGCCCAAATTAATCAAGGGGCTAGGGAGACACTAAATTGCTTTATAAAAATGAGGTATTCTATTTGCTTATATAAGAAGACTTTAAGCTCGAGAACCCGTTATCTAGTGATATTCCAGGTATTAAAAAGCTGAGAATTTCTAAAATTTTGTATGATGACGACTCTGGATTTTATATTTTCTTGGATTATTGCTTTTGTATTAAGAGAAGTTATCAATATGAACATTTTATACAGAAATTGAAAAAAGCAATGCAAACACAGATCCTCTTCCAAATGAATATTACTGATAAATGATATATTCATAGTCTTCCAGGAAACTCAACTTTCAATAAGTCTGAATACATAGAACTGTCTCATATTTGGCAGCTAACAACTAGGTAGCATCAAATTACCTGTACCTAATATATTGAGAAATTATTTATTGGCTTATTGGATTACTGCTTTATAGCCAAATACTTCTTCAAAATTGGTTGCCTGTATGTATAGTTTACAGAATAGTATGTATATCACAGTCTAAATAAAAAAAAAAATGTATTTTCAAAACACTGTCTTCACTGTCTTCTAAGACATAATCCTCTCCTGGTTTTTCTCCTACTTCTTAGACTGCTCTTTTTTTAGTTCTGTTTGTTGTTCAACTGCATCCTTAGAGCGCTTGAATGTAGAAATGCCCTAAATGTATATTTTCAGTTTAGGCCTGTCCCCTGAATGCCAGGTTTATGTATCAGTATCCCCACTGTCAGAAATGGCATCACCACCCTTCTAATTACTCAATCCAAAATAAATTGAAGTCATCCCTGACTCTTTTCATGCACATCCTACGTAATATTCTGGCAGCACTACCTTCAGTACATCCAGAGCCTGACAACTTTCAAAAAATTCCATAGTTACCATCATATTCTCCCCCATAACCTCTTGCCTGAATTATGACACTAGCCTTCAAACCGATCTTCCCACTTCTGTCCTTGCCTTCCTACGTCTATTCCTAGCATAGCAACAAATCAAATGTGATCCTTTTAAAATAAAATGAGATATCGTTACTCCTCAGCTCCAAATGGCTTCATATTTCATTAAGCCAAAATCCTTACAATGGCATAAAACTATTTCCCATCTGCACACCATCTCTCCTCCCTCCACTCTACTATTCCTTGAACACACAGTCATGTACCCCAACAAAGGTCTTTTGCCCTTACTATTCTCTCTGTGGAGCACTCTTCCTCCTCATACCTGCAAAGAGTACTCTCTCACCTCCTTCAAGTCTTTACCAAAATGGTACATTTTGGGGGTTAACATCCTCATTATCTAAAATCCGCCCATGCTAACAATCTCTATGTCTTTTCTCTACTTAATTTTCTTATTGTAGAGCTCATCACCAGTTATCATCATTATTCAGTCACCATGCAATCATTACCATGTAATCGTATTTTATACTAATTTATTTTATTTAGTCTGTTTCTTTTCACTTGGCTATAACTTGTGTTATTTTATAGCTATATGGTAGAAAAAGACCCAGAGAATTTGGTTAGAAAAGATTCAAGGTGGATTAGCATGTAATTTTCCATATTTAAAACAGTAAACACTATTCCTTTGTTACCATTTTGAAATATGACTAAGAGAGAAGAGGATCATTAGATCTCAAGGACACATAATCTTGCACTTATATATTGTCCCCTAAATATGGATGAGAGTTGATGAAGATGGATGAGGATAATCCGTTTTTTCTATCTCATGCTTATCTCATTTTATTTATGCCTTCTTGAACTATTGTCTTTGGTAGAGCAAGCAACATAGGTTATTACCATGCTTCATACAATATCAATCTCATAGCCAATATTTCTTAAGATAAGGAAGATTACCCAAACTATTGTATAATGGCTTAATACAATTAATTCAATAATTAATTTATGGGGGTATTCTTAGTAGATGCAATGTTTTAGGTTAGTTAATTTTGAGGTTCACTACCAATATCTCCATTTGACTTCGAGACTGAGAATTCATTTCCTAAGTTGCCAGGAATGTTGGCTGATGATGGCTCCCAGCTGAGTCCCTTCCTGGGAATTGCCCTGAGATGAGATGGTTGCCCACCCATGTTCATGCCTTATACCCAAGGGCAGTCACATTCAATGACTGAATGAGGGCCTACAAAGGTTTGCAATTTTCCCCTCTATTTGGAACAAATCTACAAGGATACCCTAGCTCCAGAATTCCTCTTAAGATTGACGGAAGCTTTTACTGCAAGTGGTCCACAGTTCAACTTCTCCCTTGATTCAACATTGCTTTCTTCATTCCACTGTTGGTGTTGGTTCTGAAGATACCAATAAGGTCACTGCACACATATCTCTGCCTCAGAGTCTATTTCCTGGGAACATGACCTAGACAGTGGGTGGCAGAGGTGGTCCAAGGAACTAGACTCTAAAAAGGGATTTGGATCTGGAACACCAGTTTCCAGACTGCCATAAAGACTGGCATCAGATTGGCATTACTGTTAGTAGATGCAGTAATGATAGTCCCTGATTTGTGGAATGGTGCAAGTGTTAGAACTTTCACCAGGACTACACTAATATAGGATATCAGTGTAAAAGAATGCATTGGTGGGATAAATATTTTAGGTGATTGTGAAGGACAAAGGACATAGTAATTATAAAAATTGTAGAATCAGACAATTATTGCTGGGGGTTATTGATGCATTGGAGAAAGAAAAAAAATGGTGAAGGTGACTATCACAAATTTAAGAGTATTTATAAAAATCAGAAGCCCTCTAGTTTAGCATAAAGAGGTTCTGATCTCCTGAAATCGGAGAAAAGAAAAAGCAGGAGTTGATTATTACAAGTGTAGTGTTCCAGAGAAGGTTGAATTCTCAATGCTGACAAGTCTGACACATAAAAGTCAGAGCTCTGATTGGGTAAGAGGGGGAGCCTGAGACTTAATATCTGGACACTTAGATAGGATATATTCAATAATCTTGAATTATCCAATTCCCTGAATCCCTTTGGATGAGCACAGATAGATGCCTCTTCCCTGCTAAAAATTAGTGCTAACTTCTTTACTTAAAGATGATATCAGCATTTCTGTTCTGCAAGACCACTTAGGATGTACATACACAGATCCCTGATAATAGGACCGATAGGCAGGGTTAAGTCATCAAATAACCCAACCAGGGATATGCAAGGCTGATAAAGGAATAATGACACCCTGAGGTTGCTGCAGGACCTATTCAACACAAATAATCAAGAGACTGGAGAGTATGCATGAGACTGGATCCTGAGGACGCTGAATCCAGGAGAGTAGGACATAGTTGGATAGGAGAGAGTTAGCCAGTAAAAGATCACTTCCATGATCACAATACAGAATTTACACCTTGACACATTTCCCTGGAGATGGTGCTACACTGTTATAGTGAGCCTTAGAAACTTGGAACAGTGACAGCCCATAGTAAGTGTAGTGAAAATGACAGAATAGCTACAGAAGACCATACAAGAAGGGATCAAAAAGCTCAGAGAAGTAAGCATAATAGAGTGTATGTACTATGTCATGCTGGAAAAACATACCATTGAACTATGTTGCATGGAAGGGTCTAGCAGATGCTCCATTTCCAAAAGCAATAAAGAATGCACTGGTAAAAGGAGCAGCAGCATGTCTAAGGAGCTCGGTGGTAGATGTCCTCTCTAAGCCAGGAATCAGAACAGAAGATGCATTTAGAGTACTGTTCTTCTTTATAGTGGTTGAGATGATAGCATCCTGAAATAATAGAGGCAATGGGGTAATAACTGTCAGAAGCAAAGTGTGTGAAGTTCTCAGAATGAGCAGTCATATGGGAATGATAACTAGGGGCTCCCTACATACAAGGAGCTATGGACGTGGTTAATAGCACACAGTACAGTTAGACACAAGCAGACAGGCAGTCAACATGGGTTTTGCTTCATTTATTCTATCAACTGGCATCAAAGATGGAAGATGAGAAGACTGAGTGTAACCCTCCCAATAAAAAGATTTTGCACCCAGTTTCCAGACTCGAGCCAGTTTTCAGACATGGAAACCTTCAATGACCTAAAGGATGAGTGCCCAGAAAGAACCCTATAACAGCACAATGATATATGATAATGATTCTTCTAATCCTTCCTGAAAAAACATTGATTATTTATTTTGAAAACTGTGTACTGGTGAAAGGGGATGACCCAAACTTTCCAAGATTGTTTGACAAAGGATTTGAATTGATGTGGAAACCCAGAGACCCACTTAAGTGAGTATATATGTAAGGCAGAGAATAAACGGAGTCCAGGTCTAGGTCCAGCTCACTGTGGGTACTTTGAGGGAACAGATACATCTGGTCATCATATCTCCAGACTCTGAAAGTATGATTGAAATGGACATGAATGGTAGTTCACAGAACCCTCCCATTGTTTCCTTGGTGGGGCAGCAAATTCAGCTGGACTAGAATCAGTACTTGTTCTAGGTACGGTTTGCCTTTCCTGTCTGTAGGGCCTTGGCCAGCATGCATACGTATACATACATGAGAGATGCATGTACAAAGGATCCTACATAACATTACATCAGACCAAGGAAACCACTTTACTGCAAAGAAGGTATTAGGTCGGTGCAAAAATAATCACAGTTTTTGCAATTATCTTTAACCTTTTAAACTGCAATTACTTTTGCACCAACCTAATACAATAGTGGATTTATGGTCATGGGATTAGCTAATCCAGTCACGTAATGTACAACACAGAAGCTGTCTGCCTGTGAAAATAATGGAACAGCATCAGAAGGTGGAGCTGAAGACCAGGTTTGAGATAATAATCTGAAAGGATGCAGTATATATCCTAACTCAATTACCACTATAGGGTGCTATATCCCCAGTACATGAACGCATGGGTCCAGGAACCAGAGAGAACTAGGGGTGACTTCATGTGTCATCACCCTAGAAACCTATTTGGATAATTTGTGCTTCCTGTCCTCGGATTTATGGGATTAGAGATTTTGTAGCTCAGAAGAGGAATGCTGCCATTAGGGAACACAGCAAAAAGTCCATTAGACTTAATCTATGTCTGTCATCCAGTTACTTTGGGCTCCTCATGCCAACAGACAAGAATCAAGGAAAAGAGTCACCATTCTGACACAGGTAATTGACCCCAAACGTCAGGTGGTGGTAGAGCTTGTATTGCTTCGTGTCATCAGGAAAGTACATATTTTGTGCTTAGTGATCCACTGGGTAGTTTATTTTGACAATCAATGGGCAAGTGTAGTAGCCTTGGTGTAATAATTGTGTAATGATCATGGGCTCAGACCTCTCAGGATGAGAATCTGGATCACCCCACTATTTAAGCCTTCTAGAACAGCAGAGTTACTAGCCAGGATGAGTGGCATCTAGAACAGGTGGTTTGGCAGGATGATAGTGAATATTATTGCAAATCTGAAACTAGCTGCATCAGTGAAGACTGTGTTCCACGCCAGTCACCTTCTCTTTTTGTAAATCTCCACCAATTGGAATCTTGATAGAGCTAGTCTCAATGACATGAACTTATTATAAGAAGCAAGTTAGTCTGAGAGATGCCAAAATGAACTATAGCAGATACTGTGGTGTGCTGCCCAAAAGAATCCTTCAAACTTGAAGCACATATCCTCTCAGACCTGGTAATACTGGCTTCTTGTGGCCCACACTGGGTCCCTCCCTGAGGATTACCCTAGGTTGATGGGAACTGACCCACCCAAAGCCAATGCTCCTCCTTGGAAACAAGGCCACATTCAATGAATAAGCAATAACAGGGTGTGGAAGTCCAGTCCAGCAGTACATTGACCAGTGATGATGGCAGTAAAAGATAGAACTTGGGCAAATCCCTGCTATCAGCAACCATTTTAAGAGAAAATGTGGTTCTGACAAAAGCAAAATACAGCTATGTGTAGCTCAGAAAACATACACATACCCTGGGGTCCTATTGCAACAGAATAGCTTTACAGTAAAACAAATTCAAATTTGATATTATTGATTTAACATTTAAAGTGTGTTTATGCTTGAAAAATACAGCAAACGTAAAATCCAAGCTCTATATAACAACCACTTATTTGTAGCTTAATCAACTACACAAAGAAATAGCATGTCTCAGAAACATGAAATTTAAAACCAAAATATTAACTGTCCAGGTAAAAAGATTTTGATGCAAACATACATATTCTCAAGAAGACCAATAGTCTGATCAGCAAGCCTAGGAAGGAGAGTGAAGGAAAATGCTGAAGATCCCCAAAATAAAGATCTGAGGAGCCCTTCTCTGTTAGAACTCTGGAAGTGCAAAGTGGTTGTGTTGCATAGGTGGTCTCTACAACAACTTTTAATTAAATTGAGTAATAAAAAAACACTGCCCTTTATGGTGAGAAAGAACTCATAAAATTTTTGTACAAATGCCAGGTAATGTTTGCATTAGTGTCCATGAGGGGTTTCATTTTTGCTGTTTTCAGCTCTATAAAAAGTTCCACCTAAGAAAATAATGAAGATCCTAGTCCCGCTTAAATATTTTGTGAATCAAGGCTAATTCACAAGTTTGTCCACGGTAACTTTGGTAATTTAACTAAGTCCATCACATACTACTAAAACATGAGATGGCTTCCCAAAAATTCATACTATCATGTTATTTCTTCCCTGAAATGACCACATTAAAAATTTAGTTCATTAGGAAAATTCTGATCAACTTTCTGTTTCATGTATGATACATTTTAAGAAAATTCATCCCCTAGTAATTTGCTTATCTGTCCCTTCAAAATATTTTTCATCTCTCCATTCAAATATGTCCTTCACTGGACATCCAAGTTTGTCCTCTGAAACCTAAATTTGATCATGTTGCTGTTTCACAAAAAAAAAAAAAAAAAAATCCTGGATTCCCACAACTGCAGGGTGAAGTCCAACCTGCCTTTTTTAGCCTCATTACCTACCTCTCTTCCATGTTTCCCACATATTCCAGTCACAAATAATTATTTAGCGTTCTTCACATGTTCTGTTTTATCTAGTACCATTATTTACATATAATTATCCTCTACACGGAGTGATCCTCTCCTGTTTTCCATCTGGTATCCTGTTTGTTCAGTGTGACAGAGAGTCAAGGGCACAAGCTTTGGATTCAAACGATGTGGCTTAAAGTCTCAGTGTGCTAAAAATGTGACCTTGAGAAAAAAAAATTAATCTGTCTTAGTATTTTGATTGATAAAATGGTGATAAAAATTACAACATAGGGAATATGGTCAATGCAATTGTAACAGCTATATACCACGTCAGACATGTAGTAGATTGAGGGGGTTAATACTTTGTGAGGGGTGTACTTGTTGAACGATAACATTGTTTTGTACACCTGAAACCAATAAAAAGAAATTAGCTTAAAGGTTTTGTGGTGATAAAATATTTAATACATGAATACTTCCTGTTGTATCTTAAACATAATATGTGTTCAATAAACAGTAGCTAATATTATATTATAATAAAAATGATAGCCCCTGAATACTTTTCTGATTTACCTATACTCCCACTAGCATCTCGGAGTTTCATTAGCAATCTTTATAAATTGCTATCATGAAACTTACAATATTGTATCATAACTTTGGCATGCCATTCTAGCTTTCTGTTATAACAAGTTTCATGAGTTTACCATTTATAGAAATCTTTAAATAATTCCTTTCTCTCTGCTTTCAGTCTACCTTGGGTATAATATTAATTTAATCATTACAGAATAATATAATTACCTTTTAAACATTTGTTTGCCTCAAATTGTTACGGTCTTTGGGGGGAAAATAGAGAGGTTGGTGGTTGATTGCTAAACCCCTTTCCTTTCTTATTCCTTGTCATAAAGCTAGACTGCATTTCCCAGGGTCATCTACAGTTAAGTGTGGCTACTGTATTGCGTTCCTGCTAAACCACTGTGAACTGGATAAATGTGTATCATATATTCAGGACTGGGTCAAAAATTTGTCATACATTATATACTATACTATTGTCCTCCAGCATGCTGCAAATAACTACGTCAACTGTGGGACACCATGTTAAAGATGGCTCCTGAGACAGGAAACGGAGGGACTCTGGGTCCCTGAATCATTACTTTGAGGAGGGACATTTACGGATCAAGGACAACCATTTTACAAATACATAAAAAAATAAACTTCTATTACATTAGATCAGAGATCAGCAAACTTTTTCTGTAAAGTGCCAGATACTAAATATTTTCAGTCCTACACATCCTGTTGCAGCTGCTCAATTCTGATTGTAGAGTAAAAGCAACTACAGATAATACATATTTGTTAAGTGAATGGATAAACCATACATATGATTCTGTTCAATTAAATTAATTAATGAAAGGAGAATAGTTGGAAGAATATGTATTATGAAACACATGAAAATTGTATAAAAGTCAAACATACTTTACTTGGCATGGTGTCAAGTAACTCTAAAAAGAAAATAGCCATTTTCTAAATTAAGAAATAAAATCCCTAAATTAATACATACACACACACACACACACACACACACACACACACAGTGCCAAAAAAAAATGTATGCACATTTTTAAGAAAGGAAAAACTATTAAAATTGTAATACAATGAATGACACTAGCATTCATTTGATTAACACCATCTTTTGAATGAACGTGCCATTGTAATTCAATTCAACTTCGAAAAGTAATACATAGATAACATCTCTTAAAATGTGTACATTTTTTGGCACCCCCCCAGTATATATTACATAATAACTTTTGCATGCTTTTCTTTCTCGCTCTGAATATATGTACATTCATTCTGAGCAAAAATGGTCCTTACATCTTTCTAGTAGAGAAGTAATGAGATTCTTTCTGAGAAGCCACTATGTCCTTTTCATTATATATAAGAGGAAGAAAAACAGCTGCTGTTGAAATAGGCTCAAGAAAGTCTGAAGCCTTATAACAAATGTACTGGTCACATATAAGTTTGCTCCATAAGTTTAGCTTGCCAGGTCAATAGAAGACATCAGAGGAACTTCAAAAGCCTGAATCACCTAATCAAGCTGGCGAAGAATGCCATTTTTAATCACCTTAGGTCGATTTATGAGCCTGGAACTCTCTCAAACATCTAGCAATTCCCTGAGCTTAATTCAGGTACACATAGTTCCAAGCTCATAAGATTTTAGTCCTGGTGTCATAGAATCAGAACAGAAAATGAAAATACTGCCATATAAACAAAGCGTAGTGTTTCAGCCACACATCTCCCTTTTAAGAGAGTATATGGGGACATAGAGAGGGAGAACAATTCTCAGATATATAGCCCACCTAGGTAAAGCACTTTCAAATGTACTTCATTTATTTATTTTAGGCCATTTTTGGCTCAAAATCATGCAAAATTACTGTCTCTAGTTTCATTCTGCTCTTTTGAAATAGTCCAGATTTTGCGCTAAGAGTTTAAAGCCACAGCAAAGAGTTAGGCCAAGAGGGAAAGCTTTTGAAGAGTTCTCACAGCTGTGAAAACACAGGCCTCAGGCTGTGTGTAGAGTTACTTCAAACAGCTGCTTCAGGTGACTAAACACCTTGAGTCTCATTCATCAAGTGTTGTTTATACTGGCTGACAGACCAGACTTGGAGAATTAACTCAGAGAAAAAAGATGTACTACATACCAAGTATGGGAAAGGAACCTAGTTCTTTAAATGTGAAGCAAAGAAAAAAAGAAATACTAATAACCTTAGTAAATTTAAAATAAAGCAGAACCAGACTAATTTTATTTTATGTTAATACTGCTTACGATATCCTTTGCATCTTTACGATCACAGGTGAAATGATACTGATGGTTTGCTACTTTTTTGATCCTACAAATAAAATTGAGATTGACAACTGCTTTTACATGCAGAGAAACACCTCAAATAAATGGTCACAAAACTTCTCATTAATTATCAGTGTGCACAATATTGAAAGAGTAAGTATAAGTAATGCATTTTCATTATTTTTAAAAAGGAGAAGTATGGCTTTCTTCTTGCCTAGGTTCATTATTTTATTGCAAACATTGTCTCATCAAGGCTTGGCCATAGAGTTCATCACCCAGTATTAAAAATTTCTTTCATCTAATCTATTCAAAAAGGTGACATGATAATATATTTTAAACCATGTAACTCTTTGCATGGATCAAAAGAAGAGTGAAGTAAAATGACATGAGTCAGTGTCAGGCGAAGTGTTACTACTTAAGTAAGCTTTAAATATTGAAAGCCAGTTTTAATATTTCCTTTTAATCTAGAAATATGTCACTTGGTAATTTTTTTTCTTTATAACATCAGGGTGGTTATGAACAACACTTTCCATGGCTTCATTCATCACTAAGCAGAAAAATCTACCCTACCCTCTCCTTTGTCATGGCAGACGATGTCAACTGTCACTTCCATCAGCAATTAGTTTATCATTTATATTAGGGCATGTTTCAAAAGTCAGACGTCCTTTGAGCCCCAGTTCACACATTTATAAATGATATTTAAATACTGCTTCCATTTTTCTGATCTTTCTCCAGTTCAAAAAAGGATTTCAATTATTTTAACCAATATGCTTTAAAGGAGTTCTCAGGCTTTACTGTGTATAGAAATGACCTGGGATCATTGCAGCATTATTTATAATAACCAGGATGTGCAAACAACCTAAGTGTTCCTTGATTGATTAATGGATGAAGAAGATGCAGTGTGTATATATAATGAAATATTATTCAGCATTAAAAAATAATGAAATTGTGCCATTTGTGACAACATGAATGAACCTAGAGGTTATTATGTTAAGTTAAATAAGTCAGACAGAAGAAGACAAATACCACATGATTTCACTTACATGGAATTAAAACAAAAATCAAAACAAATGAATGAACTAAAACAAAAAGAGACTCATAGAAAAAACAGCAACAAACTGGTGGTTGCCAGAGGGAAGGGTGTGGAGCAATGGGTGGAAAAGGTGAAGGAGGATATAGTCAATAATAATGTGACAACTTTGCATGGTGACATAAACTAGATTTAGTGTGTTGTTAACATCATAAGATATGCAAATGTCTATTCACTCTGTTGTACACCTGAAACTAATATAATATTGTATGCCAACTATATTTTAATAAAAAATTGATAATGAAAAAAACACAAAATAATAATAACAACAACAAAAAATGAAATGATCTGGGGATCTTGTCCAATTGCAGATTCTGAATCACCAGCTCTAGGTAGGGCCTGAGATTCGGCATTTCTAAGCTCTCTTGTGAATACTCATGTTAATGATCCAAGGACCATACTTGAAATAGAAAGTCACTAAAGAATAGTAGCCTTGAAGAGCAAAGGGGAAAAACAGTATTTTTTTTCAAGGCTAATCGTTTTCTTCCCCACTACATGAAAATAGAGACAAATATTTGTTGTCCATTAGTTAGGCAAAATAATGATGAAAAATAAGGTTATAGAGTTAGTATATTCTACTATTTAAGTACAGAGCTAAAAATTGAAGATCTATATTTGTGTGCTTTCAATGCCAAGTCATCCAAAAGAGGTCAGGAACGTTACTCCAAGTAGCATCCGAATGTGAAAAATTCATGTTCGTCTTTCAATATTATAGTCCATGAGAATACAATATTGAGGCCCTGTGGGGGGAAACACCCTTGTAGGGGAGGGCTTGCTACACCTGAGCAGTAAGTAACATTGAGGTAAACTAGGACACATAATATTCATTAACAGTGAAGTAAAAGACTCAAGTCAAGAAACAACAAAGACAGGAACTAAGAAGGCAAAATATTAGGGAAAGTATAAAAAAGGAATATTTAATGAGGATATACTACTCTACAAATAAGAATTCTATGGACAACCATTGCATCCACCATATAGATGTTGGCAATGAGTTTCTATAGGATTAATCAGCTTATTCAGGTAAACTGAGGTAATAACTGGCAGAGATTTGAACCCAATTCTATATGACTTTGAAGTCTGCCTCTCTGTCTACCACAGTTCTGACTCTCAAAACTAGGACAACAAAAGGACAATGTAGGAGTTGAAGAAACAGCCGATAGCAATAGTACTCTAAGAAAAACTGAGAAATCAAGCAACGTAAGAGTTTTGAGAAGTGTTACAAAAAGCCCACTTCAGAAGTATAGCAGGAATAAGGTGAACACAGAGTGAGTGATGAATAGTGGGAGATGGGCAAAAAATGGTAAATGCTCTGCAAAATGGATAACACACTGGTACTGAGAATTAGTTATAAAAGGTTCAACACTGGCTTTCCAGATCTGGGCCATTAGGTATGTTCCTATTTCATCTCAGCTGTTTTATATAAACTATCAGACCACTCCATTCAAATTACTGTATCAGAGGACTGAGTTAATGAAACTTTATAGGGTTCATCAAAATATATTTGTATGAAAAAAGAAAGGTAGGCAGAGAGAGTCTTGGTGATATTTAAAGAGTTTTACAAAGAATGCTTTAAGATAAAGTAATTGAATCGTTCTTTCGGATCAGTTTAAGGATAAAGAGTGGTTCTGGATCACAAAAATATCAATATTTGTCTTGCCCTGACTGTGACACAAAAGCATAAGTTTTATGTATAATACAGAAATAAGATTCAGAGAATTAAATGATAGAGAGAAAGAATGACCAAGTTACACTACATAAAATTTGTCTCCAAGGACAAATCTCTCTCTGCCTAATTACAGATATAAGTAAGGCAATAAAGTGCTTCAATAATCAGTCGACTAGGATGATTCTGCCATATTAAGTTTGGGAAAGGGTATATCATCCAAACCAGACAGACAGACAACCAAACTATTCCTCATTATGTAATTTCAGTAAGCATGGAATAACACTGCTGAATAAAGAATGCTACTGGAGGGTAGTGCTTGCAGCCATTATCTTGTGGGGTCAGTGGTGTCTACTTCCTTAAATAGTCTATGCATTTCTGAATTTGCAACATTCATGAAATAACATATATTTTGGTTCCTTTTGCCAGAGGACAGGAAAAAATAAAATAAAATAAAAACCTGAATTGTACTATATCTAATTTATTTCTTTAAAGTTTTGGTTGATATATATGTATTGACCAAAACATATATATGTTTTGGTTGATATGTGTGTGTGTGTGTGTGTGTGTGTGTGTGTGTATATCTCAACCTTTTACCAGAATGAGACTTGTTTTACAAAGTGAAAATATAAACTGGAAAAGTAGGGCATTCACAAAAACTCTACTCGGGTAGAGTCCCTAAGGATCAGACAGTGCTCAGCCATCACCCACTTTTAGGTGCTCTTGTTTCAGTTCATCAAAGGATTTTCCTTCTGCTCTTCTTACCTCTATACGTGTGTCAGGAAGCAAATTTGTAGCCCTATATTCTCCTTCTTGCCTATTTAAATCCTTACCAAAGCTTAATTTTCTTGGAAAACTAATATTCCACAATAGAGTCTGTTTCATGAGAAGCTATTATGATCACCTGCCACTGGAATTTTCAGGAATTATAAAACAAATAAAACCTAGGTGTGAGTATTTGTAAAAGCAAAGACGATTTATTACCATGTATTCTACACTTAAGAAACCATTGACTTAAATTTATGAAAAGTTGGGCTCCAGTTTGTATGCAAACTATATAGCGTATCTTTTTCTCTTTGTTTCTTTCTATTATTATGTTTTCATGCCCATACCTAGGAATACCCCCAGAGTACCACTGAGTAAAACCTCTAAGGCTGCTGTGTGTATCCTGTAGTCACTGACTCTCAGATTGGCAGCCAGTAGCTTACATGTGCTTCTGATTATGTTAATGAATTGGAGGTCAGGCCCTTTGACTCTTCAGTTAAAGCAATCTGAATCCAGTTAAAGGTAAAATTAAACTAAAAAGAGTTTTTGGTTACCTCATAATCTCACCAAAAATAGCTCATTTAATATATAGTGAATTCTGGCATAAATGAGAGTCTCTTCTTTGATCTATGTACAACAAAGCTAGAAAACATAATTTCCTCAACTCTAAGAATGATAATAAAATATATATTTTACTCACTGAAGTGAATGCAATTACTCACATTTTCCACCTAACATATAGCGGTAAATTCCATCACAACTTCACAAGGTGAAAATGGTCAAATATGAACAAAGTTGGCTCCAAGTTTCAATCTGCTCCTTTGAAAGCTCAGAAAGACAGCTGCCTAGTATTCTAGCCACCTCATGTTAACACATATCAATAAAGTGTGGGGTAGAGTACTACTTACTCCCTAGAATAGGATTCTGGGACAAGCAGAGTTTACTCACATGTCAAGAAATCATCACTAAGGGGCTATTGGTGGTTCCCAGATTCAACGGAAATATTTTATATGGGAATATGCTTGAGTTCAACATAACTGAAAAAAGAAAAATTTAAAAAAGAGAAGAAAATATTTTCTTTAAAAGCTTTAAGCAGCTGGTTATATATATGCATTGGCTCTTCTCGTATTTCTCAGGGCCAAACCCATCTGTCCAACTTCAAGAGATAAAGGAAGAGGATTATGAACACCTTAATTTTGGTCATGGGCATGCAGGTTAAAAACAGATGGGCAAAGCCAGGTTCTTTAATAAAATTGATTCAGGAAAAATTCTCTCAGATGAAAAATGATAAGGTGTGGTAATAAACTAGAGATTCATTTCCCACATAGTATTTTCTTTGAAGATCAGACAATCTTTAAAAAGATGACACAGATTAATATTCCTAATTATGAGGATTTTGATAAAATGTTGTAAAACTAATTATTATTCAAGTAGTTATAACAAAACCATACCAATTTTGCGGTATAATTGTATTAGTCAACATTTATTAATTAAGCACAACATTGATCTAAGCACGTTTTGTGTTCAAAATAATTAATGCCCACACCAAATGAGGCAGTTTCTATTATTATCCCCATTTCACAGATGAGAAAGCTGAAACAGAGAGGTTGGTTAATTCTTCCCACAGAAATAACTGATAGGAAGAAGAGCCATAGCTTAAACTTAGGCTAATCCCACAATCATCATTGTTAACCATTAAACACATTCTTCTTTCTGAACATTAGAGAGACCTAAATAATATTTTCACAACTTTAGTTTATATATTACTACTTAAGTAGGGGAGAACGGGATCTTAAAGTTAGATGGAATTAGATCTTGAAATTAGAATTGCCCAGAAACTACTAAATTTTGGCAGCATGAAGATCTCAAACAATGAGCAGGTCACCAAAATTAGCTATAAAAGACTCCATTATAGTAGAGCCTCCAAAGGCAGCAGGGGAATAAAAAGAGTTATGGAAATGCAACTACTTAAACACTTCCCAATTTACATTTAGCCATGAGAAACTTATTGAAACCATTTGTAGTGTCTTTATCCAATGTCAGCTTAGTGTAGCTAGAATTTAATTTCCCAGAATTCCTTTTCCTGAAGGTGTCTGGGTCATAGTTGGCGACAAGAGAAATTTGTAAGAGATTCTCAAGGCAGAAGTGAAGGATTAGACACTTGTTATGGTCTAAGTCTTTGGAAGGAAGGCCTTGTTGCCACTCATGTAATTGCTGACGTTTCCTGTCATCTTGCTGTAGACAACAAGTGGGCCTCCTGAACCTCTGTCCCTAATTCCCCAGAACCCTGCTAGGCACATGTGCAGAAGGGGTGCCAGCCTACACTGCAGATCACCTGTGTCATTGATACTGGAGGCAGTGAAAGACAGGTGTGGTCCCAGTTTGCCCTTACAATTCTCTCTTATTCCTTGGTACCCCCGACTTTATGTCTATCTGCCTTTCCCAGCTTCTGTCTTTGCTGACCTTAATCCCATCACCAGATGTATGTATGTCAGGCATATAAAGCTTTCTCACCACAACTGTGTAAAGTTTAATCACTTTACTAAATTCCATATATGTGACACCTACTGGATATGCTGCTGTGATTGAACCCTGACCAGTATACCATCTAGTCCTTTTGGACTGCTCTTAGCAGACTTGGAATTTGGGGCTACAGATGTTGCTGTCAATGATATCCTATCATGGCAGAAAAAGCAAAAGTGAGAAACATTTAGTATTTGCATAAAATCGAATTGGAGGGAGAAAAAAGTTTTATTGGAACAAAGGGCATTAAATATATGAACAATTACATAAAACATATGTCGTTTATCAAGTGGGTTTTACTTCCCCCATACAACCTCTATTCCACATGTCACATGGTTTAAGAATGGCAGTTTTGTCAGGGCAACATGGGGTTCCTGAGGCAGAAATTGTTTTGCTTATAGGAAAATAGAGATAACCATAAATATTATTTATTCAGTGATTTGAACCTGGCTGCAGACCCAGCCTCCATGTGGGTATACATATATATTGAATAATAGCAACAATACATTAAATTTGATTTCACAAAATGAGCTAAATTCCATCTTCAGGGAACCTTAGGAAAAAAACAAATTTTCTTTAACACCACCTACCCACAAGAAGTGAGTAGAGTCTGCCTAAGACAGTTGTGTCCATTGTAGCTGACAGACTATATGTGATGACTAACTAGGTGTGTGTGTGTGGGGGGGACTTCAAAGATTTAAGAAACTTCATGTATTAAGTAAGCACTTTCACCTCTGAAAGGAAATCCATAGCAAATTTCAATATAGCTATATGAATCATATGGCATGGTTTTCCTTGGACACTTGTCCGTGCTTGTTTTACCAGAGTAAATATTCACAAACCTCTGTTTCATTATCAAATATGTCCCAGTTTTGATAAAAATTACCTTGTTACCCTAATAATAATTCATTCACATGGGCATTGAAGAACAGATGGAATAATAAAAATAGCTAACTTGTATGGAGCCCTACTATATGTCAGGCATTGTCCTTGGGATTTAATGCATTACTTTCTTCACTCCTAGCAAACTCTCTCCCACCATGAGAAAAATGTCATTAGCACCCTCTTTGGTAAGGAGCCTGAGCCACATACATAGGAGTTGCCAAAGCCCACAAGGTTATAAGTGGCTAAGCAGAGCAGTTGAGAAGCAGAGGCTTTAAAGGCTATTACAATCTACAGTAAGAGTGTAAAGACAGTGGATGAAAACCCCTGGGCTTGCCCAGAGAGGATCATCTAGTTTCTGCCCCTTCAAAGTTCTTCAATTTACATACACATTAACTAGCATTCCACCCAAAATATGTAATGGTTAGTTGTATGTATTAACTTGGCCAGACTATGGTGCTCATTTGTTGGATTAATTATGCTCTATATGTTACTGTAAAGGTGTTTTGTAGTTGAGATTAACATTTATAATCAATTGACTTTAAATGAGATAACTCTCCATAATGTGGGTAGGAATTAACTAATTAGTTGAAAGCCTTAAGAGCAGAAACAGATTTCCTAGAGATGAAGGAATTCTGCCTTAAGACTGGAAACTCAGTTTTCTGGGCTTCCCTATGGATTTGGGGCTCAAGACTGTGACTTCAGTTGTTTCCTGAGTTTCCAATGAGTGCCCAACAGATTTTGGACTTGCCAGCCCCCACAAAAATTCTCTCTCTTTCTCTCTCATATATATATATATATATATATATATATATATATATATATATATATATATTTATTTATTTATTTATATATATATTTATATATTTATATATGTATATATGTATATATATTTATATATTTATATATTTATATATTTATATATTTATATATTTATATATTTATATATTTATATATTTATATATTTATAGATATGAGAGAAATAAATACAGATATAGATATGATAGAGAGAAAGTATATACTATCATTTTCCCCACTTTGAAGATGAGAAAATGTGAGATGCTAAAGATATTAAGTCACTTACCTTATTAATGTTACACAACTACACAGCAGGGAAAATGGAATATTAATTCAAACCTATCTGAACTCAGAGACTTGTTGCTTAGTCACTAAACTATATTGCAATTCACTAACAAGAAAGCCGAAAAGTGAACAAAGGAGGGTGAGAAAAGTAAGGGCATTGATATCAAGACTCCTAAACTTTAAGTCAAATTTTAAAAGCTAGCAACCAAATGCCCTTGAGCAACTCACTTCTCTCTTTCAGCTCCAGATTCTCTATCTATAAATAGAAAAAAGAGTTGCCAATAATCTTGATATAAAGATAAAAATGTCAATATATGAAAATTAATGTGTCATTTTTATTTTGTATTTTTTCCAGATGAGACTTCATATCCTGTGCTCTTTCTTCCACTGACCACAAAATGTCCTGGGACAGTGAACATTAAAATAACTCTTGCATCAGGAAATCTGAGCTATAGCACCCAGTGTCAACACAGTCACTTTTTATTTACTGATATTAATACAAAGACCCCAGAACATTTTATCAGCATTATCAGTTTTGGGATAATACCAACACTTATCTTAATCCTTTAGATCCGTGTGTATATGTGTGTTTGTGTGTATTCATTTAATATGTTAAAAACTGACAATCTGAAAAACTATAAAAGGGAAATAGGGAAAGGAAAACTAGGATCAAATGGGTAAAGAAATTAAAACGCAAAAAACCCCCAAAAACCTTGAAAAAGCAATAAATAGTATAAACCCGATAAAAAGCTAGTGTTTAGTAAAACAAAGAGCCAGTTAGAAAACAAAACAAAACAACAACAAAAATATTATGTCAGATACTATGGTACAGTTCAGAAATGTTACCAAATTAAGGAATACCCAGGCCCTTTTAGGAAAAATTTCCCAGGTGTTGTCCCAAAAATTATCCTCCTCAATGCACTTACTCACTTGGTTCAGAAAATTTTGAGCAGATGTGAGAAAATATATGTTCATGATACTGCATTTTCATTATTCATAGAGTAAAAATGCAATTTTTTTACTTAAATAGCTATTTTTTACTTAAATAGCTCAGCTTTTATTTTTCTTTCATTGAGCAGCAGTACAGCCGTAAGGTGTGTTTGCAGGAGGAAAGGTAAGAATACAGAAGCAAAAAGGAGGATAAGAGAAATAAACAGAAAAATCAAAGGAACACATAGGCAAAGCCAAAACAAAGAAAGAAGTAAGGCAATTTATTTTAGCAATAAGGTGAACTGTGGGGGAAAAAAATGGCTCTCTAATAAGGCAACTTACAGGGACAGATTCAAGTGAGCTTACTGAGTGGTTTTATGTGAAAGTCAAAACATAACTTTAATAAATTTAAAGCACTTAAGTCCATCTGACATATCAGCTCTGTGTGGCAAATGAAATTGTCTGTTTTGCTTCCATAGGGTCAAGATACTTGGGAGAAGCTTAGGTAAATGGCCCCATATACCAAAAGGGTTGTTAATTTTTTATTGGTACATTGAGCCAATGCAGTTAACTATGTAGATTCAGGCTATAGACACCTCCTATATACCCTCATATCATTGACGTTAATAGGAAAAGGGTATGTAAAAGAGATAGATGGGAGTTAAGCTGGGAAAGAAAATTCAGCTTTGTGTCTTTGTTCTCAGGACAGGATAGAATGATATACTAACTAGTTTCCTCAGCTCATTCTGTAGTAATGTTTTTCAGACCTTAGCTCTTTCCTCCCTTTTCTACTACAAAGGGAGCATATGGCGCCACAGCCTTGCACAAAGAAAGAAAAACATGGCAGTAAATTATCTTAAATACACCTGAACTTATGATATCCAGAGTCAAGCTTTCCCTAGATTTTTTTTCACATAATTCTAGATTTATTTTGCCATTTACAAGTTTATTTTGGCTGGGGTTGAAATTTAATTTGTTCTTCAAAGAAACATAACAATGGAAATACAAAGAGGAAGCTTTTGTTCGCTCCCTGGGAGTTCTGAAAAGTAATAATTATAACATGATAAGATTCTAAATGAAAATGTCGCTTGGAAAGGTTGAGGTTGACAGCAGCACAGACCTATGTGAAGTAAAAAAAGTCACATTATATTCATGAACATAAATATAACCAGATGATGTAATTTTACATCTTTTGATGATTTATTATATAAATGTTTCATAAATTTGAAATAAAATCCTTTCTAAAAATAAATGTTCATTAGAAATCCTAGAAAATACTACTTCTTTTGAAGACTAGTGTTCATAAAACAGGACCATTATTAAAAGAGAATTAATAGTAGATTGATAAATAGAAATTTTAAAAATTTGATACACATACACACACACACACACACACACACACACATAGAACGAGACAATAACACATTAATTATTTCAGATATTTTCACTTATTTCCTGTCATGTCATTTGGTCTGTACTGAACAGGTTGATCTGATCTCAGCCATTGCACTATGGTCCTGTGTGTCCCTTGGAAATACACACAAAAATATACATACTCGCACTCACACCATCCGTACCACCATAAAGGGGACAACCACTCCCATAATGAATACAACTTTCACATTTTAATAAATCAAATGTCTGTTTTATAATTATACTGGCCAAGTAGAGATTAGGAGTTAGCTTTTGCCAAAGACTATGGCTTGAGGGTCTTTTCTCACTAGGAGTTTCTTTGATGCTTTCTGTGTGATGAAATTAAGCAGGATTCAGGAGAACGGCTAACTTGTGCAGACATTTTTTAACTTTATTTTTCTAGACTTCTGGAACATGTGTCTCTTGAGTGTTACCTGTTAGAAAAATAGATGTCACATTCCCCTACCACACATATACATGCCCAATTGTATACACACACACACACACACACACAAATGGCCATGTCTTAGAAACAAAATGTATCACCTTCCTGCACATGTGAACCTCCACCAAAACTCTACTGAAGGAGCCATGTAAATTTCACAGTGCTAATTTGATGTGGAAGCAGCAGGAGGGCTGGTTCCCTAACCCTGTCACTGTCTTTAAAGTTGTCATTTAATATCACTGTATTACATGCCTGGAGAGACTCACGTTTTTATATATCTGTATGGTTTCTCTCATCTGTGTATGTAGCCTTTGACAAATCAAGACAAATTCACACGTCAAACCGCTCCAATCTGTCTGTGGCACTCAGCATTAGTTGTTCTTTAAAATGAGAATTCGAATTAACATTGAAATGGACTGTAGAGTTTGAGAAGCATTGAGAGGAAATGTTGCAAGGGCAAACTTCTTCATGCTCTTCAGTGGAAAAGACTAGTTAGGATAATAGGAAGAATTTGCTCCTCTAGCGCTGTACAGAAATCCCTGAAATGTAGGGACCTAAACCAGAGAATTTTGCATTCTGGGTGATGTCTGCAGGAATTGCATGCCATTATTTAAGAAGGAATATTATTCTGTAGTTTAAACCTGTGGACAATTAACTGAATTTTTCATGCTACATAATTTTAAAATTTAAACAAATATCTATGATAGTATATAACATCCAGATCGGTAGAGGAGTATGAGTGGAAATAACATATAATTCTTATTATATATTTTCAATGTATTTTGACATTGACTCAAGATTTGCCCTGAATCAATTGTTCAGACCTGTTTTTATGCTAACTTACCAAATAATGAACATCCATATAAGAACCATTTCAATTTTAGTCAATATATTTCCTTGTCATGTAACTACTTCCCTCATAGAGATTTGTTGGAACAAATTTTAAGATTATATCAAATGTATTTTATTCTTTATAAATAAGAGGGTTTTTATTTTTTAGATACCTTAGCATCTTAGGTATTAAAAACTGAAAGAGGCCTCAGTGGTCATCTCATAGTACTGCTCTTTTCACCCATGGAAAAGCTGATGACAGGACATTTAAAACGATTTCTTTATGCTTACACCTAAGTAATGTCACACCAGACCTGGAATCTGAGTTCCTATTTCCCAATTCAAAGTTCTACACATTATTCCATAATTCCTAACTTAATTGTCTTATTTTTGCACCTACATAGTACAAATTAGAAACCTTCAGAATGTGAGGAAGCAGTGGATAAGTGAATTGGCTTTAATTTTTCTTTTTAAAATCTGGTTTCCATTCGGCTCAGTGTGCATGCTCTATATTGATATTAGGCTACTAATTTATGTCTCTATGTTTCGTTCATCTCTAGAATGATTATATTAGGTTGGTGCAAAAGTAATTGCGTTTTTTGCAATTATTTTTAACCTTTTGAACCGCAATTATATTTGCACCAACCTTATAGTAAAGCTTCATAGTTTTGCTATAAGAACCAAATTATATCATGCACTTAGACCATTTACCTTAGTGCCTGGCAAATAGCAAGTGCTCAATAAATGTAAGTAAGCCATTAGTATAGCCCAGGTGTTGGAAAACCTTTTTTGTAAAAGGCAAGATTATAAATATTTTAGACCTTTGGAGCCACTGTAGGATGAAAGCAGCCATAGACAATATGTAAATGAATGGACTGTCTTCCAATAAGACCATATTTACAAAAACAAACAGTGGGTTAGATTTGATCCATGAACCATCGTCATAGACAATTTCTGGTATAGTCTGTGACTGTCAAATCAGGCTTGCTAGAATGAACCAAGCAGTAAAATGTCAAATACTGTACAATTACTTTATTAATGTATATATTACTTTATTTATTTATTTACTTATTTACTTATTTATTTATCTGCAGAAACCAATGTGGAAAAAAAGATGGATCCTTAACAGAATATATGTGAAAGGTCTCAAGTCAGTTATGTCATTACTTCCCAAGGATGCATTTAATTGTGTTTTATGGTTGCTGATTCAACCTGTCAAGACAAATAAATAACGAAGAGAAGTTTCTATGTTTAACCAAATACAGATGCAAAATTGGAACTTATTTAAAACCCCATGCATGTTGTTGATCACAGAGCATAGATGTAATAAGTGACACATGTTCTGATGACCGTGTTATTTTGTCTGTTTCTCTTGACAGAAGGGTGGTTCAACACATATGATCCTTTAGCGTATGTCATGGTATTAGAGAGGGTTAAAAGGAAAGAGGGTCAAAAGCTTTACCTTGCAACTCTAAGCCACATGTAATAATCAACACTTCCATCTTTATACAAAAGCACTTAGATAAAGTACATAAAGAATTCTAAGGAAAATTTACTAAACTGTCCAGCATCCATCCATGCTTCTTTTGATAAAAGACTAATATATATATATATATATATATATATATATATATATATATATATATATATATATTTGTATTGTTGTTTTTTGTTTTTTTTCTTTTGTGGGGGGGAGCAGAGTTTTCCCTTGCCTATACTTACTCCTACATTATGTTCAGAGTTAGCATGTACCCTGATTGGTTTAAGGCAATCACTGAGGAGTATTCCCCTAGCCACAGGCATTGGTTAAAAAATATGTTGGTTCCCAGTCAGAAAGATTAAGAAATGGTGAGAAGTTTCTGAGATGCCTGGGAGGGAAGCAGGTGACTTTCTTTTTAAAAGAATATAGGAGATGGAATCGCTGCCACCATCTTGCTTCTATATAATGGGGGAATGGTAAGGGTAGTGTCTGTCATCCTGGGTCCAGGCATTTGGGTATGCATTGCATGCAGAGACTTAAAATAATACTAAAGCCTACTTTAAAAAGTGTCTTTTATTATTACAATTTCCTAGCAATTCTGAATAATGTGTTAATGATGGAATAGCCTTCCCATTGAGGGTAGACTGCTCCACTTGTGCCCCCCCCCACCACACACACACATTCTTGGTACCCACTGTTTCCACACAGAACCTAAAACTTCCAGACAAAGACAAAGAGTAAAAGAACTCTGGTCATGATGATATCACAGAGCTCTAATTTCCATGCCAAAAAGCAGCCTTACCTTTGGAAGTTCTATTGCATGAGAACCAAAATATCCTTTCTGCTTAAGATAGGATCCCATTTTTAAACACCTGAATCCAAAGGTTTTGGTTTCTTATTTTAAATAAAAACTTTCAGGTGTTAAATGCATCCATATATTATACATTTTAATGACTGCTAACCAGTCATAACTTCATTGGAGAGTGTTTATATATAGCGAAACAAATAAGGTCTCACACATTCAACTAATAATATCACTTACACACACACACACACACACACACACACACACACACACACACGGTTCTTTTGATCGGAGTCCATAAACTTTTCCAAGACCACTGTAAACTTTACTCCAGCTAGACACCATTAAGAATCTTTCAAACACAATTGTTTTGTTTTATCTAGGGATCAAGTATAAAATATGTTCCATTTTTATTATTGGCTCAAATTTCTGTGGATATTATTGGGGAAAAAATCTATAATTCTCTGCAACCTCTCACATGTACTCTTAGTGACCTACACTAAGTAAAGGGGGAAGAGTGAGAGGTGGTCTGTTCTTTTTTTTTCCTCCCCCCACATCATAGCACCAGTCTTCTGATCCTTATCTTCATCCTGAGGAAGCTTGGTTTTAAGTTTCCCTTTGAATCCTGGCTGATGTATGACTATCAGCCTATGCCCTTTGCCCAATATTTGACTTTCTCCAAAATATATACATCAACAATTAATAACCTTCTCAAAGTGCTGTGAAATTAGCTTTCTGATTATATGATTTAATTGCTACATTGGTCAGACCAGGTCATAAGGACTGCATCTTCACAGGACAATCTGATGTAAATGCACTGAAGGAAAGAGTGAGGATAAAAGGGAAAGTGGTAACCTAAACTAGAAAGAGATAATCTGCATTTTTACAATGTCTAAAATGAACACAGTGATTTGACATATATCCTAATATTTCTATGGTAAATTAGTAGGTATTCTTCAGATTGTTAAACGGAGATGGTGAGTTAGAAACTGCATTTTTGTTCACAACTGTAACAGCAAAGCTCATATTATGGTCTCTATGTGCAAAGAACTATTCGAAGCACTTACATATATAAACTAAGTAACTTACTGAAAGGGAGATACTATTGTTATTGTTGTTCCCTTTAAGAAAGATGGGAAGACAGGAAGAATGAGCTCGAATAATCTGTACACGGTCTACAGCTAGTAAGTAGTAGAGTTAATATTTAAACTAAAGCAGTCTGGCTTAGAAACTAAAGCATATAAAAATCACTCTGCTGCCTCCCTGTAAATAACGTAAAGAACATATACAGTGACATAATTACATTAAAGAAGAATCTATTGTAGTTACTTCTACAGGTAAGATGGGGTCAGCAGACTGCCTAGCACACAGAATGGAACTGTAAAACCTGCATAGACATGTGAAACTACTATTTGATAACTCTAAAAATGAAGAGTACAAGGCAGAATAGGGGGGAAATTAAATATCAATGAACTGCCAGTGAGTTTATTATTTCAATTGTCCTCTGATACTCCTCAACCTGATCTTAATGCAGCCCAGAACCAGAGGTGGGCACTAGGCTCCAGATAGAGAGAGCGCCAGAAGCTTCTTCTAGTTCCCGTTTGAAGAGTAGGGAAGGAAATGCCTAACATTCAGAACAGTGTAGACATCTCTGATTTTTGTTTTGTTTTCTCTTTCCTTTCTTCAATTAAAAAAAAAAGAAAAATATTCCATCAATCTGTTGTATCCCAGCCCAAGCCATCCAGTGATGGTAGTAACTATAGCAGCAATGAAGGGGGCCATGATTAAGAAGGGGAATCTTCCTTTGTGATGAAGGGAACTGTGATCCCAGGAGGTAGTAAACCTCTGATTCTTTCAATCTCTTTCAATCTATATCTGGGCCCACATTGGGGCACAGCCCCAAAAGAACACATTAAAACAAGGAAACCAAATTCCCTGATGATTGGTCAATGGACCAAAGAGGGGAGTCCCAGAGACCTAAAGAGTACTGCAGCAATTGTGAGGAAGGAGCTCAGAAAAGCCATCCTATAAGGTTGTTTATAAAGTCCTCAGCTCCCCTCCAAGCTGTGCACAAATGGATCTGATGTGTGTAACAAAATATGTGAGAAGTCAGCTAACAGTTGAACCAGAGCCTCGGCCCCAAACTATCCAATGGGTGGTTGACACTTGGGATAGATCCAAACTGAATTTGAAAGGTTTGAACACTACACTGAAATTGGAACTACTACCCACAGAGTGTAGGCTGGAACTCACAGTCTTAAACCAACCATGTCAATTTCCTTAAAAAAAAAAAAAACAAAAAAAAACACATAATAATGTTTTTCACAGGATTGAAACAAGCTTCAGGGAATGATGACATAACAATTTAAGTATCCACAATACAATCTGAAATCATTTGGTATGTGGAGAACTAAGACTATCTCAATTCATATGGGAAAAGACAATCAACAGATGCCAATGCTGAGATTAAACAAATTTTAGAATTAAGCTACAAAATTTTTAAAAGAGCTACTATATAAGTGCTCCAACAAATAGTTGTAAATATCTTGAAATCAATAGAAAAATAGAAATTCTCAAAAATAAATAAACAGAAAAGATCTAAATAAATTATAGATGAAAGAGTCAGTGAACTTGATGACAGATGAAAAGAAATCAGTATGAACAAGAGAAAAAAGTTATAGGAAAAAAGTTGAACAAAGCCTGAAAGGTATACTATTCATGTCATCATAGTCCCAGAAGAGAGGAAAACAGAATGCAATGCCAAAAATTAATTTAAAGAAATACCATGTTTACCCGAAAATAAGACCTAACCAGAAAATAAGTCCTAGCATTATTTTTCAGGATGACATTCCCTGAACATAAGCCCTAATGTGTCTTTTGGAGCAAAACGTAATATAAGACCAGGTTTTATTTTTGGGGAAACAAGGTAATGGTTGAAATATTCCAAAGTTTGGTATAAGATCTAAACCTAGAGATGTCTGAAGCTAATCAAACCCTAAATAGGATGAAAATAAATAAATATATGCCAGAAACATAATAAAACCGCTAAAAAGTAAAACAAAGAAAAACATTGAAAACAGTCAGAAAAGTATGGCATTATCAACAGGGAACAACAATAAAAATAATTGTGTTTTCTCTTAGAAATCATGAAGGCCAGTAAGAAGTGGAACAGTATTTTTTGAAACATTCATTTAACTATAGTCGTTATACAATATTACATTAGTGTCAGGTATATAAATAATGATTAGAAATTTATATTCCTTATGAAATGATCACCACAATAAGCCTAATAACCATCTGTCACCATTCATAGTTATTACAATGCTATATACAATATTCCTTATGCTGGAAGAATATGCTTAAAGTTCTGAAAACAAAAGAAAATTATCAACTGAGAATTCTATAGCCAGAAAAAACATCATTCATTAATGAAGGTAAATGAAGAACATACTCTGATAAAGGAAAACTAAGAGGATATGTTACCAGCAAGCCTGCTTTTAAAGTATTAGTAAAGGAAGTTCTGTAATAGAAGGAAAATGATACCAGAAGGGAATATGGACCATCAGAAGAGAAAGAAGACTCGCACAAATGGTAAAATCCCAGGTAACTATGCTTCTCTAATTGTTTGTAAGATGGTTGATCATTAAGATCAAACATTGTAAAATTTTCTGGTAAAGTTTCAATAGTATTCAAGTATATGATATATATATATATATATATATATATATATATATATATATATATATATACAAATTTAACATAGAGAAAAGGAAACCTATATTGTAACAAGTTTTGTGTATTCAATTTGAGGTGAAGGTAGAACACAGCAGACACCTACATAGGTGCAAATATACAAAGAAAGCTAGTAAAAAAAATTGATAAAATAAACTGGAATACTATGTAATATTTAAATAACATGCAAGAACACAAGAAAGGGGAAAAAGAGTTTCAGCATACAGAAAGAGCATTTATAAAACAAATAATAAAATGGTAGATATATTTTAAAATATGTTAATAAATGTAAACTTTCTAAGTAAACCAATTTAAAGATATAGGTTGTCAGAATGGATTAAAGAACATCAGTTAATTACATACGTTCTACATGAAACCTATTTTGAATATAATATTGGTTAGGTACACATAAAAAAGATGGATGAAGTTGTATCATATAAATACTAGTCAAAAGAAAGGAGGTGAGATCAGTAAAAATGGCAGAATATGGGACTCCAAAAATTCTTTTCTCCATAAAAGCAATGAGAAAACTGGCAAAACTGTAATAATGAACTTTCAGAATGCTAGATAGAAATTAACCAAAAGCTGTAGCAACACAGGGAGTGTTAATTCTAGAAAAACAGGCTGAAGTAAGATCAGCAAGCTCTGTGGGTTTTTAACTTGCCTTATTCTCATCCACCTTCCTCCAGACGGTTATCTGAAAAACCAACAGGGACAATCACAATGAATATCAGCATCCTGGCAGCCAAGAAGAGGGCAGAATAGGGCTTGCACTCTTTCTAAACCTCATAACTTGATCTGTCAGGTAAGTGCCCTGGAAAACCCCCTTTGCAAGGTTTTGAATTTGACCTGGATCAGAGATCTCCCAGTATGAACAGCTTTTTCTACAGGGGCATTTGTTGAAAGCAATTAGATGCAATTGATAAAATGAACGGCTGCCTGAGGAAGAGGACAATAGTTACATGGAAGTAGGTGACATCTCCCCCCAACCCCTCCCCCCCCAAAAAAAAAGCTTTAAATAAAAAGCTGGAGAATGAAATGACCATAGTGGCTTTGATGCTCCAACTTATTATTGGGAATATAAAAGACCACATGCAAACATAGGAGTACGTTCCCAGGTCTATGTGAATCGGCAGAAAATTCTAAAAAGGCCCTAAGCCTCACTTTCAGTCAATCCTTGAGAATCTGCTCAGGCAGGAAGTAAGATATATGAAAATCAAACTTTTAAAAGACAAAAACAAAGAGAGAACCATGAAAGCAACAAGAGAGAAGCAGTTCAATAACTTACCTGCAACCAGGGTTAATTTACTAAGAAGATATAGCAATTCTAAATGTGTAAATATGTAACAACAGACCTTCAGAATGCATAAAACAATGACTTATAGAACTGAGAGTTTATAAAAATGTACAATTATAGTTAGAGATATCAACATTTCTGTAATATTTTCCCAGGGCTACCGTAACAAAGTACCACAAATGGAGTGATTGAAACAACACAAAGGTATTGCCTCACAGTTCTGAAGTCTAGAAGTCTGAAATCAAGGTTTGGTTCCTGCTATTGGCCATGAAAGAAAATGTGTTCCATACCTCTCCCCTAAGGGTTTACGGGCAGTTATCAGCATCCTCTGGTTTCTGCTCTCTTAATGTGGAATTCTCCCTGTATGTATGTCAGTGTCCACATTTTCCTTCCTTATAAGGGTACTAGTCTCATTTGATTAGGGGTCCACCCTATCCAGTATAATCTCATCCTAAGTAATTACATCTGCAATGGATCTATTTCTGAATAACATCACATTCTGTGGTATTGGAGGTTAGAATTTCAACATATCATTTTGGTGGGACAGAAACCCATAACAATATCTATCTGAGTAATAGATAGAAATAGTAAACAGAAACTCAGCAAAGGATATATAAGAACTGAATTAAACCATCCACCAACTGGATCTAATCAACATTCACAGAATGTTCTTTCCAACAACAGCAGAATATACATTGTTTTTACAAAATATGTAGAGTTAACAAAGATATCTTGGGTCATTAAAAAACAAAACAAAACAAAACAAAACAAAAAATGTTTAAATAATCCATGGGTTAAAGTGAAATCTCAAGGAAAATTAAAACTATTTGGAACTGAAAGAATATAAAAATACAATATAGAAAAAATTTCATGATGCTGATTATGCAGTATGTAGAGGGAAATTTATAGTTGTGACTATTTTTCTTTATAAAAAGAACACTGATCGCATGTCAGTATTTCTGAGCTTCCATGTAAAGAGACCAGAAAAAGAGAAGTAAAACAAATCTAAATCAAGCAGATGAAAAATACCAATAAAGATAAAAGCAGTCTCATTAAATAGAAATAAAATAAGTAAATGCCTAGCAATATTGAATGTAGAAAAGAGAACAGATGCAATTTACCTATATCAGAAATGAAAGGTGATATCATTACCTTTTCCAAAGACATTGAAAAGAAAATAAACTGCTATGAGCAACTCTAAAAATGTAAATTCATCAACTTAGGTGAGATTTATTAATATTTCAAGAAACTCAATTTACCAAAAACTCCCACAATATGAAATAGGTAACTATTCCCATAACTATTAATAAAATTGTATTTATAATTTGACACTTTCCAAGAAAGCTATCACCAAGCCTAAATAATGTTGCTGGTGAATCCTACCAGACTTTAAAGAAGAAATAACACCAGTTTTACACAATTTCTTCCAGAAAATAGAAGAGAAAATATTTCCCAACTCATTTTATTAAGATTCATTACCTTGATACTGAAATCAGATATAAAGAGTAAAACATTCTTTTAAAATGTACTATCCAATCCCTCATGAACATTAGGATGTGACCAAGTGCAGTTAATCATGGAAATGCCAGGTTGGTTAATTGTTGAGACATTAGTCCATGTAATCTAGCATATTAATAGCCTAAATTAGAAAGTTCACATGATCATATCAATTAATATGTTTAAAAATGTTTTTTTTAATTTTGTGATGTTTTTATGATAAAAATATTTTTAAAATTCATGATGCTTTTATAATAAAGACTCTCAGTAAATTAAGAATAGAAAAGAATCCTCAATTTGATAAAGGATATCAACAAAACACTTACAGATAGCATCATGCTTAAAGATTAATTCTTTTTTGCTAAGATCAGGAACAGGCAAAAATATTCTCCACTCTTATCACTTCTATTCATCATATTGGAAGTCCCAGCTAGTGCTGACATAAATTAAAAGTCCTCATGATTAGAAGGAAAGAATTAAAGCCATTCTTATTCACAGACAACAATATGGTCTACATATTAAATTCCAAGAAAACTACAAAAAAAAAATAAAAAAAAATCTGACAACTAATAGTGATTTAGCAACTTTCCAGGACATAAGATCAACAGAAAAATCAAGTAAATGTCTTGTCCATTACATGAAGCAATGTACAATTGGAAACCCAAATTAAATGATCAGTATCCCCAATCAGTAATATTCATTTATCAGTGTAACAAAATATCTGTAAGATCTGCAGCTGAAAATTATAAAACTTGATGAAATACATCAACTAAGATGTAAATGAATGGAGAGATATGTTAATAGATTGGAAAATTCAACATAGTAATAATGTCAATTTTCTCAACGTCATATATAGAATTAATGCAACTCCACTAAAATTCCAGAAAAACTATAACAGAACTATTATATATATATATATATATATATATATATATATATATATATATATATATATTTACATATACATAAGTTCTAGTATTTTTATGGAAAGGTACTGGAATTAGAGTAGTAAAAATAAGAAAAAGTTGGTGGAATCCCACTATCTGATATTAAGACTTACTCTTTGGTTAAATTAACTTGTACAGTGTAACATTGGTGAAGGAATAAATACATAAATAATAGGAACAGAATATAGTGCCCGGAAACAGACCCATACAAACATAGGCAATTGACAAAAGTGCAAAATCAATTTAATGAAGCTAGAAATGTATTTTCAACAAATAATATTGTCTTTAGAAATAATAGGAGAAAAATATTTATTTACTAGTGTTAGAGAAAGAGTCCCTAGACATAACTCCAAAAGTATAATCCATTAAGATATTGCTAAACATCTCCATCAAAATTAAAACCTTTCTCTGTGAGAGACATTGCTAATTGAATGAAAAGAGAAACAAAAACTGGAGAAAATAGTATTTATAAACCAAATATCCACCAAAAAGTTTTATCCTTAATAGTAAACTTCAACAATAGAAAAACAAACCGATTAAAAGCTGGGAAAGACACTTGAATAGGCATTTTAGCAAAGAGGTTATGTAAATAATAAATAAATGTATAAAAAGTTGTTCAATACTATTAATTGAAATTCAAACTACAGTGAGATAGACACAGCTGCACACCTATTAGAATGACTAAATAAAAATATATATATTGATAATACAAAGTTCCCCTTAGGATACAGGGCAACTGGAACTCATACGTTGCTAATGGGAAAGCAAAATGCTTTCCCAGAAATGCTCCAGAAATGGTTTGATAGTTAAATATTCACTTATCATATGACCCACCAATTCCACTCCTGGTTACTTATCCTAGAGAAATAAAAATGCATGTACCCACAAAAACCTGTGCACAAATAGGTATAGTGGTTCTATTCCTAATCACCCCACACTGGAAAAAAACAAATTATCTTTCAACAGGTGAATGAGTAAACCAACTATGGTACAGCCGTGCAATAAAAAAGGAACATACTACTATACAATCTCAGATAATTCTCAAGGGCAAAATGATTAGCGAAGGAAGTCAATCTTAAAAGTTAGATATCTTTTGAGAATCATACAGTTGAAACTTGCACAATTGGGTTTGAACTGCATCGGTCCACTTTTAACGAATTTTTTTTTTCCCCCTCAGTAAATACAGTCGGCTCTTCCCATGCTCAGTTTCACATCTGCTGATTCCACAAATCGTGAATCAGACACAGTGTTTTCGCATTCCCAACCGCCAACTGAAAATACTGTCTTCAATCTGCAGTTGATTGAATCCCAGGATAGGAAGGAGGGATAGTAGAGTCAAAAGTCAGGGGGATTTTCTACAGTTCAGGGATGCATGCCACTAACCCCAAGCATCCTACAAGAGTCGACTGTATGTGATCCCATTCATGGAAAGACCAAACCATAGTGATACAGAGAGAACACATCAGCACTTATGGGGATTGGGGTGGGAGGGTAGAGTTTCACTGTTAAAGAAAGAATGAGGGAGTTTTGAGGAACTAAAATAATTGCTCTGGCTTCTGATTGTGTTGGAGGTTAAATAAGTCTATATACTCATTAAAATTCATAGAACTATACGCCAATAAAAAACTCAATGTTTATATATGATAATAAAAAATATGTTAAATAATTAAAGAGGCTATGATCTATTCCCAAAGGAAAGATAAGTTTCTGGCACCAAAAGGAGGAAGGAAGGAAGAAAGGAAGGAAGGAAGGAAGGAAGGAAGGAAGGAAGGAAGGAAGGAAGGAAGGAAGGAAGGAAGGAAGGAAGGAAGGAAGGAAAAGAAAGGGAGGGGAGGGGAGGGGAGGAATGAAGAAAGAAAAAAAAAAGGTTCCTTGAAAATTGCAGCATGATTTTCAGCTCTACTTGATTAAATAGCTATTAAGGGACAAACACATTCCATAGGGATAACATTGAGAACTCCACCATTATGTAGAGACCCACACACACATATAAGCATGCACGGTTGATGATAAAATTCTATGATTCCGAATGTTGGCTTTCTCATCTGCACTGATTGAAAGAGCCATAAAATTAATACCATTGTATTATAGATGCATAAACTTTCCCATCTGTTCTACATACCTTTCAACCAAATTGCTTCACTCTCCTCCTGCTGTTGATACCTTCATTCAAATCACTTGGTGGAAGAACATAACATCTCTCACTTCAGAAACTTCTTCCAAATTAAAATTAAGAGTTATGAACATAATTTTAAAGGTTTTATTCATAGTTCCTTCATGTACGCCAGTGAAATCAATGAAGAAAATCTTATCCAGTTAAGGTTGCTTGGTTTAGCAAACACAAATTCTATATTTTACCGGGTAATCTGAAATCCAGTGGCTAATTTTATGTGCCAATTTGAGTGGGATTTAGGTGCCCACATTAAACATTGTTTCTAGGTGTGTCTGTGAAGGTATTTCTGGCTGAGATTAGCATTTCAATTGGTGGATTCAGTAGATTACCCTCCTCAGTATGATTGGGCATCATTTAATCAGTTGTGAAAAAATGGTGAAGGAAGAATTTCATTCCTCTTCTTCCTACCTCATTCATCTCATCTTCTCTTACCAATGGTTTGGGATTTACATTATCTGTTCCCCAGATTCTCAAACATTTTCATTCAAGCTGAATTACATTACCAACTTTTCTGGGTTTCCAGTTTGCATATGACAGACAGATCATGTGATTTTTCAGCCTCCATAATCACATGAGTAAATTCCTCATAATAGATCTCTCTCTCTCTCTCTCTCTCTCTCTCTCTCTCTCTCTCTATATATATATATATATATATATATATATATATATATATTCTATTGTTTCTGTTTCTCAGGAGAACCCTGACAAATCAAATACTGCTACTAAACTAATATATATATAGTTTAGTATATATATATATATATATATATATATATTTTTTTTTTTTTTATATATATATATATATATATATATATATATATATATATATATATATATATATAATACATACACACACACACATACATTGAAAAGCATATATTGAAAGCATTATGCTAGTGAAATAAGTCAGAGAAAAACAAATACTGTTTTGATCTCACTTATATGTGGAATCTAAAACAAAACCAGCCAACCAAACAACAACAAAAACTCAGAAAAAGAGATCAGACTTGTGATCACCAGAGGTGGAGGGTGTGGGGAGGGAAAATACGATGAAGGTAATCACAAAATGCAAACTTCCAGTTATAAGAAATAAGTACTAGGGATATAATGTACAATGTGATGACATAGGTAAAGCTGTTGTATGACATATAAAAAAGTTGTTAAGGGAGTAAATCCTAAGTGTTCTCATTACAAAGAGAAACTTTTCCCCTTGTTTTTTATTCTCTTTTCTTTTTATTGTATCTATATAAGATGGAAGCTATCGCTGAGCCTGTCGTAATAATCATTTAACAACACATGTAAATCAAGTACCATTCTACACATGTTAAATTTACACAGCAATGCATGTCAATTAGTTTTCAATAAAAATGGGGAAATATAAGGAAAATAGGGTCCAGAAATGTAAGAAACTTTTTTCCAGATTAGGCCATGAATTCAGATCTTTGTTCAAATTTAAATACCCTGACCCAGAATAAAAAAAAAAAAAAAAAAAAAAAAAAAAAAAATTCAGTGGCCTTTCTTTTGTCCTTTCCTCTATTCTATAAATGTCTCCAAACTATTTTCTACTGAAAATCAGTGGTTTTTTTTTCTGTCTGAAATACTTCACAGACCTGATACCTTGGAGTTCCATGAACACATATGTTTATTATTTGCTTGATATTTGTCTTTTTTGAATTTAAAGATCTGCTACTGAATCATTTGATACTAAACATACTTCAACTTTTTTCTTAAGTGCATTTTTCAAGAAGATTATAAGCTTCTTGAAGACAGGAATTGAACTGTGTTTCGTTTGGTTATCCCTTTGTATATAGCATATGAACTTATAGATATTGTATATCTAAAACACTCAGTAATACCTGTCAATTTTAATCTTGTTTCTGTGATGATGAAATTTTCATTTCATTATTAAAAAATAAATTCCAGAAAAAGGTATTTAAAAAAATACATATGTGAAAATAAGCCATGTAGGTAATATATTGTTACATTTATCTTAAAATAAGCCTTAGGCATTCTCCCACACTTTTCTCACCATTGTCTCCATCTGTAATAATAAAACATATCTTCTGATTACAGCTATTTCTGTTATCTCAAGCCTGAATCTAATTTATTTGCTATTCAACCTTACTTTTCCTCTGTTACAAGATTTGTTTTTCCTGTAATGCAATCCAAGGTTTTGATTTAAAAGGTAGAAAACATTTTTTCTCAAAGATATGGTATTTTAAACTGAAAGGATAAATAAATTTAATGTAGGTTGAGAGTATTTCACAACAAAAACATGAAACAAATTTTAATTTGAATCCAATATTTTTATTAAATGTGTTTTTGGAATAGATGAGTCCTTTGGGGAAACACGACAATATATACTCTGCCAACAAGCAGAAATCTCAAAAATGCTTTCCTCAGAGAACTTTTGAAATACTTATTTACAGAGAGCAAAGGATTTCTTAGAAAGTTCTGGTATTTCTAGAGTTGCATTGTATTTCTAAAGCTATGTATGAAATATAATGTTCCTTCTATGACACCATCATTAAAATTTAAAAGGCTAATTTAGAAACCACAAAAACTATCAGGTAGATTTTCATAGGGATTTGTTCTCTGGATACTCTCATTTGCTGGTTTACTTATTAGCAGAAACATAAGTTTAATTTGTTTTACCGACGTACATGTTAATACCACATACATGGCAATAAATCATGCTGTTTCCCTATTTACGTTTTACCTACAAGGCAATTTCTCAACTTCTACTTTTCCCCCCAATAGTTATATTGCTATTTCTTCTCCACATACAATACAAGTTTGATTGCTGGCTTAAATCCTCTAGTGAAATCATACTTTGGGGCCGATGCACTACACTCTGGAATTTGAACACTGATGACTTTCTTAGATCTAACTTGCTATTTTCATCTTTACAAAAAGATAGATTTAGTTAAATGATGAAAGTTAAAAGATGTGTCATTAAGGGCATTTAAAAACACAAGTCGATATCCTAAATCAGAGATTTAGAAATTAAATGCATGGCTGAGAGTTTGTTTTTTAATCCTCATGAGAATGATAAATTTGATTCCCAGCCATTCTCTGGGCATCCAAATAGGTGATACACTCATTTTCTATTTTGAGAAAAATTTGAATTTGACTCACTTTTTTTAAAGTACATAAATCAGACACAACACAGTATTAAAAAATAGTTTGTGAAAAAATACTTTTTTTCATGAACACTTTTACCTCGAAAAGCCTTTTTAATTTCTTTGTTATGGTTCGTTGGCATGTTTAAGGTTTGTTTGTTTTTGTGTGTTTGTTTGTTTGTTTGTTTTTACAGAGTAATGTTGAATTGCATTAGTTTACCCTAAAAATTGTTAAACCTGCATAGGGAATCAAATCTAAAAAATTAACAAGAAAAGAGATCCTTTTCCCCTGAATTACCAAGTGATCTGTCTACAATGTTTTCCCTAGAGATAGTTGGGTTGAACTTTTATCTTAAATAACTGTTCTAAAACCTCAGTACGTACACTCACTTAAAATAACTCTGAATTAGGAAAATAGCCAAAGGCACAAAAAAAGTACTTTACAGACTTAGAGAATTAATCTCATTTAGCAAAAAGAAAGCAAATTAAACAACAAAAAAAGGACTAAAGTGTACACATATGAGTTGCACTCTCACCAGAATTCTCCCTTTTTTTGTGTTACATAAATTTGGAAAACAACCAACAGTTCATTCTCACCATTTTCTTTTTTCTCTCTTTCCCCATTTTCTTCTGATTTATTTGGCTCAAAATAATGCTCTCTTTTCTGTCATTATTCACTTTCCATTTTGAATTTAAGTATTTCCCTAAGCTATTCTTATTCCACACCCTCTGAGACAAGACAGCCCCTTTCTATCCTTAAACTTACCATAAATCCTTTCTCTAGAGATTTTTATGTTAAAATGGAATTGAGATAAAGTACTAGAAAATCCCTTTGGAATATAGGAGTCTATTTACTACCTCCTTCCAACCATGTGTTTTTGTGTCCAGATGTCTTTTGTGGGGATGAGAATTTAATATTCATATACTAAGTTACCCAATCTCAAAGAAACAATTTAAAATCCTGAATCATTTATCGCTACATCATCTTTTTACATATGAAAAGTATAAGAACCTTCTTTCTCAGTGAAGTTAACAACCCAACTACCTTCAACCTGTTGGTAGAAATGACTTTTCTGGAGCAAGATACTGACTATATAAAACAGAAACACTGTTTCCTTTTTAGATCTTAAGTCAGTAGTCACATCTGGGAATTCTAAGAGTAACAGTATGAAAAACCAAACACAAATATTATATCCAACCTATAAAGAAGATAACTTTAAGTAGAATACCAACTGTCAATTAATTTAAGCTGAAAGAGTTATAAAAAATTAAAACATTCTATGAAAGAGGCTTAGATGTCAACCAATCCTTCTAGGGAATGCATGTAAATGTCCATGTAAATCTTTATATCTCTATCTGTATCTTTATCTCTAAATATAAATATAGATATTAATGATCAGTCAGAGCCCAGTGGAAAGAAAGAAATCAACTCAGTTATTTTAATAGAGACATTTTTATATAAAGTGTTGTTAACTGGCTATAAAATTGTTAATCAGATAACTGAAAAGCCAAAGAAAAGAACTTAAAGGTAACACAGTGTTAACAACTCCAGAAAGAAGCTAAGAAAGAAGCTAACTCCCTGACCCTTGTGAAGCCAGCGGGTAGAGGTAGGGTGATGCATTGTTCCCCTGACCAGAATATCCCCTCAGTATGGGTTTATTTACCATGTTACTTTTGTAATTATTTTTATCTTAAATCCTAGTTATAATTTCTTTTATATTGAAAATATAAAAAGTTACTGGATTAAATGCATTCACTTTTATAATGTTTCCATACCAAGGGCAATCACATATCACATACATTTGATGAGAACAGGAAGTGAGTAGTAAGTTATATATGCAGAAATGGTGTTTCAAAGCAGATTATTTAAAAAGTACACAATCTATTTTATATAATCATGACAATAGTCTCAGTTTAGAGCTGTGTAGTCATATATATATATATATATTTTTTTTAATCCTTTTCTCCTTCCAGGGAACAGAGATAATGCCCTCTTTGATAGAAAAGCAAATATAAGGTATCATTAAAATTCAATGTTTATCTGATTAATTTTGTGGAAAGGATTCCCTTTTATTTTCCTAACTCATACACACAAAATAAAGCCATAATGGAACTATAAGCTTCTTCATAATGTATTCTGAGCTAAAAAAAAAAGGATCAGTTTCTGAAATCAGTGATCTGAATCTTAGCCAGTATCAGATGTTAGTAATTATTTTAAAAATTCCAGCAATTAAGAAGCTAAAGCAGTACAGATAGCCAGTAGACAATGAAAAGATGCTCAATGTCACTAATCATCAGAGAAATGCAAATAAAAACCATCTCACTGAGATATCACCTCACTCCTGTCAGAATGGTTATCATCAATGAATCAACAAACAAGTGTTGGTGAGGATGTGGAGAAAAGGGAACCCTTGTTATTGTTGGCGGGATTGCAGATTGGTGCAGCCACTATGGAAATCAGTATGGAGGTCCCTCAAAAACTTAAAAATAGAACTACCTTATGACCCAGCAATTCCACTCTTAGGTATCTATCCAGAGAAATCAAAAACACGAATTCAAAAATATATATGCACCCCTATGTTTACTGCAGCACTATTCACAAAGCCAAGATATGGAAACACTGAATTGCCCATCAATAGACGATTGGATAAAGAAACTGTGGTACATTTATATAAGAGAGTATTACTCTGCCATAAAGAAGACTGAAATCTTACCATTTGTAATAACATGGATGGATCTAGAGGATATTATGCTAAGTGAAATTAGACTGAGAAAGACAAATACCATATGATCTCACTTATATGAGGAATCTAAACTACAGAATAAATGAACAAACAAAACAGAAATAGACTCACAGATACAGAAACAAACTGATGGTTTCTAGATGGGAGTGGGGTTGGAGGGATGGGTGAGAAAGGTGAAGGGATTAGGAAAAACAAATTGGTAGTTATGAAATAGTCATGGGGATGTGAAATACAATATGGGGAATATAGTCAATAATGTAAAAACTATGTATGGTGTCAGATGGATACTAGAATTATTGGGGGGATCACTTCATAGATTATATAACTGCCTAACCACTGCTCTGCACACCTGAATCTAATATAAAATAATATTGAATGTCAACTATAATTATATCTATATCCATATATAGTCATGGGATGTAAAGTACAGCATAGAGGATATAATCAATGGTAGTGTAATAGCTATGTACAGAGTCAGAGGGGTAGTAGACTTGGGCATATCATTTTGTGAGGGGTATAAATGTCTAAACATTATGTTGTTTTGTACACCTGAAACTAATAATAATAATAATAATAATAATAATAATACTTTTTTTTAAAAAAAAAGCACTAGCAAAGTAAGGAGAGGTCTTGAACAAAGTATGTGGCTCCTCGAGGAGTTTTTCTCTCCACATTGGACAACTATTCTCTGTCTCAGAAAAATATATGAGGTCTCTGCATATATAACATATATATAATATAATAGATGAAGTCTCTGTATAATGTGCTTGTTATATCTCACACAGCAGGGACCATTTAACCTATGAAACATCTCCATCAGATATCTTAGTGTCGAAGAGCTTATACCATATTCTCCAGGATATCATATCTCATAAGTACAAAGATGTGTAGTTTGCTGTTATGGTTATAGCCATAAGCAAACCTTGAGCAGGGACATCGCACTCAAAAGCATTCCATAGGTAAGGATTCTGTTCTTAGAAAATGCCTTTGGTCTATTTTCCGAGGATCTAGGTCACTTGCCCTTTTTTTCTCTTTTCTCCCAGAACTCTCTTCCCCTTGACCATAATTGGAGATAAAATTAATCACAAAGGTCAGGTGCTTTAATTTCTTCTTTCTAATATTTAGACAACAATGGTTTATAAAAGAAAGCAGAAAGCTCAATCTATGCTTATATTGAAAGGAAAATCGACAGTCCTATTAAAAAGGAGAGTTAGCACAATTTGGTTATTTAATACAAGTTGACTGCCAAACAAGCAATTTTCCTTGACATCAGGCAAATTTTGCTCTTTGTAGTACAGACTGTGTTACTATAGAAGCGTGAGATATACTCACTGGAGAAAATATCTTTACTTTTGAGGAAGGACAAAGCATCTTTTCAAAGAGGTGCATCTATGGCTTTAAGGGAGACACCATTTTTCTCAAATGTGGTATTGATGAAACTTGCCACTTTAAAAAAGCTTTCAAAATTAAGGAGTAGGTATTTTAAATTTAATTAAAAAATAGTTGACAATACAATATATTGGTCACTTTTTTAATGTTTTCAAATATATAAATCTTATTGACGAGATCATTTTTGTTAGTTAACTTCAATTTATTTTATTCCAAATTCTGAGGAGAACCCAGGATTCCTAGACATACTTTTTATATTTAATATTTTGAGTTATTGGAGATACAGTAATTGGTATTTGAATATTTGGAGTAAAAAGAAGTCAAAAATTAATTTGGAAAGATACCTATATTAAATACAACTATAATTTTACTAACAATTGTCACCCTAATAAATTTTAATTTAAAAAATTATGTTATTTTACCCTATTTACATTGGAATTAACTGAAGCTGAGATAAACTAACAGATAGCCCTTCCAACATAATGCTAGTTATTAGAGAAAGGGTGGGAAGAGTTCAGTTTTCTCTTTTCTAGTGCTGGAAGAAAAATAAATATATCCGCGCAGCACTTTCTATGAATCAAAGACTATGCTAAGTACATTTTTCATAACCTTAACACCCTAATTTATTATTCTTTATTTACTTATTAAAAGTCTCTGAACCTCAGAAAGTTAGATAAAAAATCCATGGCCACATAGTTATTAAGTTGTACATCTCAGATTCAGACTCAGATTGGAAACAACATTATATGCTTCTCACCTGAGCCGCAATCCTTTCTTTTGCCTCAATGCGCATCGCATTGGCCAATCTGAAGCCCCACTCAATAAACTTCTAATGCCACCTTGCCCAATAAATATCTGATGAAAGCCACAAATACTAGCAAATGTGTAATTTAAAAAATTCTCATAGTCGTACTTAAAAGGTAAACATAAATAGTTGAACTTAATGTCACAATTAGAATTTATTTATACAGAATTATCCATAATATTAGCATTTCACGTGATCGATATAAGATTATGAATGAGATATTTTACATTATTTTTTTGTCACATGTGTATTTTGCACTTTCAGAACATCTCCATTCAGACTAGCCACATTTGAAGTGCTGCAATAGTTATAGCTAAAATAAATAAACCTGTGTGTGGCGAGGGGCTAGTGTTTCGAACTAGTAGTTTTCATGCATGCAGGAATATTTGCTTTCAATTTAGAACTATGCTTTTTCTTTGTATTACGCCGTAAGGCTTTGTCCTCCACGTGTACATTTGATAAAGCTCACTGGCCAGGGGCCAGAAGATGAAAGCGGGCAGGTACTGGCCAGCTTTGCCATGCAGTTCTGCCAAAGTAGCTAGAGGTTCACATGCCACCAGCCTTCATCCCAGTGCTTGTCCTCTCTCTCCAGCAGACTGCTGAAAACAAGACATGATGCCAAACCTGATAACCCAAGGTTCAATAAGGATGCTTTGGAAACAGTAGACATTCTACGGTAAGTGAGATAATAACCAGAATTTAAACTGGAGTTTTCAAAAGTTATTCAGAATGTCTTTCCATGTTGTTTATAGTTCTAATTTGCATAAAATAAGTATTTATATGTCATTTTATGGTGAAATGGCCAACTTTACTTTTCTGTGATTTTTCATAAACATGTATGTTCATCTACAATCTATTTTAAAATCTCTCTTAGATTTTCCTACTCAACTTACTCCTATATATATATATATATATATATATGTATAAATATATATATCCCACTATATATACATAGTGTCCTGAGTAGTTGATATTTCCATATCTTGCTTATTACACAAGCAAGTACTTGTGTCTTCATAGTCATAGGGCTTTGCCAATAGAAAATATTTGCTTAGTTCAGTTTCAATAATTTCCCCTCGTTGCGGAGAGAACTTCGGAACGAACAGCACAATACTGTAAAACAGACATCTCACAGTTTCCCTAATGAAAACAAAACCCAATTCCTCCACTAACTTCAGATTTTAAATATTTTGGTTCCTCACATACACCATGCTGTTCTCCATCTGTATGTTGCAGATAATAATGACAAGAGTTGACCTCTGAATATTTCTTCTTTAATAAGGAGCATGTGTGACTACCAGTGTTTGTGGCCACACATGATTACTGAAGAAAAAAGTAAATGGTATTTTGAATAATGGAGCTGACTCTATGTGAAATAGATCCATAAATCCACTCATATACAACATGGAATGACCATCTCTGGATACTGTATCCTGAAGACATAGATATTGTCCACAAAGTGTATGAGTCGGGACTTGAACTTTTCTACTCCCATGTAATACTTGCTACTCAGGCAGTGCCCAGGATCCTCAGGCAGACTCCAGACACAGAGCTTCCCACACGAGCCCCCTACTTATTCCATTTTCTGCCATCTATGCATCTAGACCAGGGGTGTCCAAACTTTTTTCAGCAGTTTTCACTAAGGGCCATGTGTGGTAAAATACAAACAGCCGGGCCACTCACTCGAGGTGAAGTACGTATTGCCTCACCTGGTTTATTTAAGTAAACTAAATATATTTTTGGATTTGCTGCGGGCCAATTATAAATGGATTGAGGACCGCAGTTGGCCCACGGGCCGCAGTTTGGACACCGCTGATCTAGACATTGCTAAAGCCCTTGCCTTCAATTTACAACTTCATCCACAAATTAAATACACCTGCCCTAACCCTGTGGGTCAAAGGCAAATCAGCTCATGCCATTGAACGAAAACTTCCAGTAACCTCCCATTGTACGTAGAATAAAATCCAAACTTCTGACCATGGATTCCAAACCCTACCAAGTATTTCTGACCTCTAAGTATGTCCTAATTTTATTTCCTTCCATTTTTTATCTTTATCACATTATTTTTTAGCCACACAGTCCTTGCTTCTTGCTCAACCAAGTGTACTCTCTCCCCAACAACTTTTCCCTTTATCTGTAATGCCCTGCCACCAACCGTTAGGTTATTCACCCCTCACTTCTTTTTGAACGCTGCTCAAATATCTTCTGCACAGAAAGTCCTTCTTTGTTCACCATAGCTAGAATAGACTCTCCTGCTCCCACACCACTTCTGATTTTTCTTCAGAGCAATCATCATTATCAGATGTATTATAGACTATATAAGCATTGTTTATATTTTACTGTCTATATTTTTCAAAAGCTCACTAGGACGAAGACAATATGCATAGTAGTTGCTTGAATATATATGATTCCTAGTAACGCATGACTCTTAATTGGAATAATGAAGATAATAACTATTACCATGTATTGAATGCTTACTTGAACAAGGTACTCACTTTATCTCATATGTAGGATTTAAAAAAAACAACAACGATCCTTTCAACATCCTAATAAGCAGATATGATATAATCCCTATGCTATCGATGAGGTTATTGAGACCAGTTCCAAACTTTCTGTCTTCTCTATTTCAGTGTGTTAGAAGGCACTACAAAAATCTTTTACCCTCATTCATAGTCACAGAGATCCAGAAAGCCTCTCAGATATGTAGCTCAGCAATGGAGATTTTAGGCACCATGATAAAAACACCGAGAACATATTTTTAGACTGTAATGTCTTTAATTTCCCAGCAAATAGCATTATCTAGATGACTATGTTAGTCTGGCCACCTGTAATAGTGCCTCCTGAGAATAGGTTAATTTTTTTTTTCTTCTGTAATTGCATCCTTTTGGTTTCAAGAGGGTTCTGTTTTGAATCTGTCCTTTCATTCTACCTCTGAATCTTTATTCTAAAATTAGTTTTATTTTGTCTTATTGTACTTGTCATTCTTATCTCATGGTTTTGAATGACTTCAATTGTTCAGTCTGACACATTAATCTTGCCACCTGGATTAGCCACGTTAAAGTATGTTCCTTGCTCACCTATTATCTAACTTGTTCTCACCCTGGAAACACAGCCCTTTGACAGGAGGCCTCATCTACAAATATATTTAGAAAATGGCTAGGATGTCAAATATTTTTTTTTTCCTTTTAAAAATGTTAATATGTTCTCCTGGGGCCTGATTACAGAATATTTTAATGCTTACAAATTTCTTCAGTGGCACAGTACCAGTTTGTTTCCTAGGAAACAAATGTACTTATACTGCACTGCACATATCCTTAGTCACTAAATTCTGTAACTTGTTTGTGAATGGATAACAATTCCAAAATATTGTTTGTTTTTACAAGAGTTACCAGCTACAGTATCACTGCAGGTAAACTTCCAAATATGTTATCAGTGAAAGATTATTTCAATTTACCCTACAATGTGAGAGAGAGGTTTTATGAAGTAATCTTGAGATGAAAATGCATATTCTTTTATGGCTGACTTACATACATAAATATGAAGTGAATTTGAAAGATGTATATGCTATTGTCATCCCCAGTTTCACTCTCTTTTTCACAGAAAAAATGTAGGTTAGTTATTTTTCCATTGAAGAAAGTGGTTTGGATTTGGATGTCTTTCTTTTCTAACTAAATATTAACTGAAAGTTATTAGTAACCCATGGAAGGAACAATGCATTTTTAAAGTGACATTTTAGCATTCAAGCCATCCATATTCCTCAATGTGAATATAATTTTTATCTAAATGATTTCAGAGGAAAATGAATTCATTTGACTACAGTGCTTCTAAGACCAGTGGGAAACTCATCATCCTAATATTGAATCTGTAAATCCTTTCCACTAGGGATGATTAACAGCTTTGTCAAGTGTTTATTTTACTTTAAGAAGACTGTAATTTCCTGGTATAAGGCAGGCAGATTTCAGTCTATTTTTTCCTCACATGTCACATTCATACCATGGGCTCATATGATCTAGCTTACTTCTACTAGGCTTCTATTTTGCATGTTAAGATGATAGCATAATAAGTTGTCATAGTTTAATGAACATACCTCAGTCTGTCTTAAGATTCATTTATACTTGATAAAAAAAAAAATCCTCAACAGTCCTGATAAGAAGCAATAACAGTGCATTACTTCCAGATGGCACTTTTGCTATACTACACGTGTGGTCTGAGCTACCCATGGGACAAAAACTTCTATCAGATCATTGAGGGGCTAGTCATATTACTTTTTGTATTCAAAGCCTTGATGAACTGTACTCGGGACAGCTCCAAGCATTAGGTACATGGGAACCAGGTAGCTATACAAGGACATTTACATACTCGGTTCTCACACATATTCACAAATCAACAGGGAAAAAAAAGCAAAAATGGGAGACAATTTATTGTACACAGGTTCATTATCAAGACGAGATTTGAATGGCGTCCTTGAAGCATCAACTTGTTTACAGATCCATAATGAAATGGAGTCCTCAATAAAAGTTATTTAAAAACTCTAGTGTCCAAACATTCTATTTTCCTAAATAACAGTGAAACAAAAGACATCTTTTGCCTTTTAAAAAATTAAGTTGAGAATCTAGGTCATTGTTGTTAACCATAATATATCTATTTTTGGGTCACTTTAGTCATTTTTCTTCATTAAATCTTGATTAAATGAATTCCAACCAATCAGAATCCTCACATAATAATATCGAAGAAAAACTTTTGTATACTTTTTATGAGAAGAAAGCTAATTATCAGGGAAAATAAGCTGATTCAGGAGTGTTTTGTTTTGTTTCCCTACAGAAGCTTCTCAATGTCCTCCAGTCACTGTTTTTATAACCTAATCTTTCTCATATAGTTTTGGACAATTATAATTCATATTGAAGATAATCACCCTAAGGTATAATTTTAAATAATTAATTACAGAAAACAAAAGATTAAATTAAGCTCAGTATATTAAGGTAGAAAATTTGACAAATATATTTTACAATGTTTTACAATTAAGATTTAATCTTATCTTCACCTTATTTTGATCAGAAATTCTTTTAACCAGAATACAACCCAGAAGCTAAGAATTCCATTTGAGATTTTACTTCGTGTCTTAAACCTCAGACTGAAGAAGACCATGAATATGTTTAAATTAAATTGCTGTCTATATAAAACGTGAGAGAAAATAGAAGTCAAAAAACATAGTTAAAGAGCTTATTTTGTTCACATCAAAATGATATTAGAAGAACAACTTAAGTTGTATGCATATGTTCAAAAATCACCTGGTTTCAAAATCTAAATCTCCTTATACAAATCTGTATATAAAAATTGTCCTGGTATTTGGAAATGACAAACATTTACTGAATCATAACTTCCAAAATGTCATTTAATTAGAGACAAATCATATTGAATTGTCTTCCTTTATAAAAAAAAACACACAAAAAAACCAAAGAAAAACCACGATATGAACACAAATGTCTTAATAATCCAGAACCATAACTTCATTCCACTTTGAAATAGTATCAAGTATTTTCAGACAGTAGTTCATGTTATTTCTTTTTAATATCTTGGTCAAAGTCTAAAATATAAATTGCAAATTAGAAAATCCTTTGAGAATAGAGTCCAGCAAGAGAACTGTTTCAAGGTAAGTTTTATATTAGTTTCACTCATTTTAATGAGCCTTTGCTAGAAACCAAGCAAGCAAATACTCTAGATTGAAGGGTTACATGAAAGTTATATTTTAAAGAAACCATCATAAATCAGAGCCTCTATCTGCTTATATTATGAGGTTGACACAGCAACAGCATAAACTGGTAACTAAATGAGATTGCTTTTATTAAGGAAAAAAATGAGACTTCAAATTTGAATATCAGCCTAAACATTAGGTTTGAAATAGGCTAGAGATACCCTAATTGACAATACACTTTTATTTAAATTAAAAATTGGCATGGTTCTATAATATATGATGTAGAACATATTTAAAAAGCGTATTTTTTAAAAGTATGTATGCCAGTTGATTAGAAAGCATGCATACCTGTATGCACACATACACACACACGGACAATGGTAGAAAAATATTACATTTATTAGAGAGAATAATATGAGTCACTTTAATCCCTAGGAAACTTGAAGGTTAAAAAAAAAAAAAAAAAATCTTGGGTTCGGGAGATTGACTTTTCTCAGTACTTGCTAACTTGAGCTGTATGCTTGTATCTACAAATTGTTCTTAGCTTGAAAAAGCATCTTAATGTTTGAAAATTTTGGTCTACGGTATCCATGTAATTTCTTCAGCCATAGAGCTTCATTCCCTTTGATGTGTGTCAAAGTTCCAACTGATATTACTACTCCTCCTGCTGTCTGCTGTTAGCCCTGAGAAAGGTTTCTGTCTCTCTAAAACTGATACCAATGACTGTTCCCCAGCTCTGAGAGAGAATTTTACCCATCTGTATAATAGTGAGGCTCAGATGAATAATCTACTCTCCCAAATAAGGGACTCCACATTTAAATTTGACCACTATTTTATCACTTTTAGTTTTGGGTCTTTTTTTTTCCCCCTCCAGGATTCAAGGTATCACAGCAACAAGTGTCTCTATAAATAAAATCACATTATTTCTCAACTTTTTGGCTCAGATCAGTATAAATAAAATCACATTAAGTTCAGAGGGAATCTAGGCAGTTTCAGAACCTCCTATATGATTATATGATTCTTATATATACACACAGGACCAAGTGTCAAAACAAACTTCAAAAGGATAAGAATACTTTATTCTGTTACTCAAATATTTCTCCTGCTAACAAACAAGAAAACCTCAAGCTTAACCAGAAAGTGAACAATATATGCTAAAATATAATAATTGATAAACTCACAAGAACTTACTTCCAACTTCATTTTAAATGTGGTGATAAAAAGCAGTTGAATATTTTTATTTATTTATTTTTAAATTAAAATTTATTGGGGTGACAATTGTTAGCAAAGTTACGTAGATTTAAGGTGCACAATTTTGTAATACATCATCTATATACACATTGTGTGTTCACTACCTAGAATCAGTTATCTTTCCATCACCATGTATTTGATCCTTTTACCCTCATCTACAACCCCCCGCCTCCCTTACCCTCTGGTAACCACTAAACTATTGTCTGTGTCTATGAGTTTAAAAACAGTTGAATTTTAATAGATCTCAAATGATTCTGACATATAAGATTAAAGTAGCTACTCTGATACCTTTATTTTAAAAAAACATATTCTAGTTTTCACTCCTTGAAACTGTATTAAAATGAAAAAGTTTATTTTTTTCCACCACAAATAGCTGAAATAATCTTTTAAAATCATTTGTTTCTGATTGGTGGTTGGAAGTTGCTAGACTGTAACAAAAATGGTTATTTTAAAAGAGCACTATTATGTAGACATTTTCCAACACACTTGACATTTATCTTGATTTTGGAACATGAAATATACCAAACATCTCAAAATGTATGTACTGTAAAGGAGATTAAAATTATTTTAAGACAGATTTTGGATATAATATTAAAAATAAAAATTGACTGATCAATGGATTTCTAAGTTAGAGCCATAAAGAAAAAGCACTTTCATTCCATATGAAACTTTGACAACTCTAGTAATGCTCTGCCCCAAGAATGAAGAATCAGTGGTAATTACTTTCATCAAATACAAAGAAACAAAGCCTTCAATCTTATAATCCAAATAAAACCCTGAAGAACTCCAAGATACATTGAAGTCAATCCTTCAGCTGACGAGAAATCAATGGGTGGATAAGATTGCTGTGATAACTCTGGTGTCACTTCATTTTGACTTAGAAAAGGACTGGAACATTTTGCACCATCTCGCAGGGATAGCAGGCAAGATTTAAATAATCAGTGTTTTGGGGAACGAAATGAACAACGCATACTGCATATCAAGTCAAGTAATAACATAATGTGACTAACATTGAAATTTCTACAGTACTACTTATCTAATAATGGAAATAAGGGATAAAGAGAAAGTTGTAAATAACATATATAGATAAAATCAATTTTCTCCTTTATACTTGTTATTTTTCACAAATATGTATAATGGGAAGATATTAATATCTTGCATATATAATGAAAATACCCCTGAAATCCAAAACTTTGTTTAAAGGTCTCTCAGTAAATTACAGTCCTTTGGTAACGATCTTGTCATCAATCTTAACCTATAAATTGGCCAATAAATTTTCATTTTGTCAATCACTCTTTTAAGAAAATGAATCTTAAATAATGTTTCTTTATTCTTCATTGTGAAAGCTAATATCGGTGGTGTGCTGATATTTGTTTAGCAACCAGTTTGGGGGGAAAAGGAAGAAACTTGATGTGTAATATTTGACAATTTTCATGGTATAAATATCCACCATTGCTAAATTCAAACTACCAGCCAGTTCTGTGCACCACTAAATAATCCCTCATATAGCAAAATTATTTGTATATACTATAATATACTATTATATTATATTAACATATACAATTTGGTAATTTTAGAAACATGAAACGATCACCACAATCAAGTAATAAACATATCTATAACCTGTAAAAAATTTCTTGTGTTTCTTTGCTTTTGTTTTTCATGTGGTAAGAACCTACCCTCTTTAATGTGAGACCTACACTGTTTAATTTTTAAGTGCACAATATGGTGCTGTTTACTACCGATACTATGTTGCGCAGCAGATCAGTAAAAATTATTTATCTTGCATAATGGAAATTTTATACCCATTGAACAACAATTTTCTATTTCCCCCACCCACCAGCCCCTGACAACTGCCATACTACTCTTCCTTTTCTTGAATTTGAATATACTTTTTATTTCTGTAAGATCTTTTTATTTCTGTAAGGTCAGGGGTATTAAAGTCTCTGATTATTATTTTGAACTACCTATTGCTCTCCTCTTTTTATGGTCAGTTTTTGGTTTATCTATTTGAGATATGTTCTTAAAGCATGGATCATTTCATCGTTATAAAATGTTCTTTATATTTGGTAACAATTTTTCTCTGAGAGTCTATTTAGTCTGATAGTAATATAACACAACGGCACTATTTTATGTATGGTATGTCCATTCCCATATTTTTATTTTCAATCTACATTATTAGATGATTTTTTTTAATTCACTCTGCCATTATCTGCCTTTGACTGGAATATTTATATATTTATATTTCATGTGATTACTGGTAAATATGATTTACATTTGTGATTTTGTTAGTGTTTCTATGTGTCACATATTATTTTATGATATATGTCACATACTATGTTCTCTATTCCTCCATTACTGCATTATTTTGTCTTCAGTAGTTTTGCTATTATACCATTTTAATTCCCTTGTTTACCTTGTTTTATTTTCCTAGTGTTTTTTTTCTGGGTCTTACAATAGACACCTTAACTTGAAACAATTTAGTTTTTATTAAAACTAATTAACTTCTGGATTTACAACAATATGACCTCAATAAAATTCCATTTTCTTCCCTATTTTGTAATTCTAGTGTAATACAAATTAAGTCTTGATTAAATATATGCTTATCAATATAGTTCTATAAATATGCTTAATGAAACTTTTACATCAAATAGGAAAGGTGTTATAAACAAAGTGATGTTTATACTATTTTTCATATTTTAATGTAATTATGTCTACCATTACTCTTATTTCTTTGTATGGATTCAAATTATTATTTAGTGTCCTGTCATATCAACATGAAAGTCTCCCTTCAGTATCTCTTGTAGGCAAAGGCTGATGGAGATATATTCTCTCAGTTTCTTTTATCTAGAAATGTCTTAATTTCTTCTTTTTTTTTTTTTTTTTGGAGGGTACTTCTGCTGGACATAGGATTCTTGGTTGAAGTATTTTTCTATTACCACGGTGAATACATTATTCCCAGCCTACTTCCCTTAATATCTGCTACTGAGAAGTCAGCTGTTAATACTTCAGAATCACTTGTATGTCATTAATTATTTTTCTCTTGCTGCTTTCAAAATTCTCTGTCTTCAGAATTTGACAAGTTGGTTGTGTTTTGTCTATTTGTGCATAACTTTTCTACATGGAATTTGTTGAGCTTCTTGGATGATACATGAATTTTTTTCATCAAATTTATGAAGTTTATAGTTATTATTTTTTTAATATTCAGTAAGAAAAAATAATTTTAAATATATACTACAAGAGACATTAACTAATTATTTGAGGAAAATAATAAAAATAGATCACACCATAAACCTACTTAATTTAATGTGGATTAAATGTTAAATACGATAGAAGGCCTAAAATATAAATTTAAAAATACAGTGATTGATTGTTTCTATAAACTTGAAGAATGGAAAGACATTCCATGAAGAATATGAAAGGTAGAAACTATATTGAAATAAAAACATGATTTAAAAACCTTAAAAATCTTAAATCACATATATCTTATCCATATATGTATGTATGTATGTTATATAGTAAATCATGCTTAATGAAGAGGATACAATCTGAGAAATGCACCCTTGGCAATTTTGTCATTGTGTGAACATCATAGAGTGTAGTTACACAAACCTAGATGGTATAGCCTACTACTGTAATTGCATCTGTTATTCTTTTATACATCTGGCAATGCAGTAGATTTATTTACACAGCATCACCACAAATACTTGAGTGATGTGTTGTTGCATTACAACATTTTAATGGCTAAAACATCACTAGGCAATAGGAATTTTTTAGCTCCATTATAATCTTATGACACCACCTTCATATATGTGGTCTGTTGTTGACTGAAATGTCTATGTGACACGAGACTACATATAAAATTTAAACAAATATGAGAGTTTAATAATGACTAGCTTATATTTTGCAACATACATTCGATATAGGATACATATTCTTAATGTGTAAAGAGGTATCAACATTTTTAAAATAGAATCTGTGTACCGTAGAAAAGGATTTAAGACCATGAACAATTAATTCACGTACACACACACACACACACACACACACACACACACACACACATACACTCCAATTAGAAAAGTCCAGTACTATATTTTCATGTTCCCAATATAATTAAAGGATAAAATGTTGAAATTGTAATAGTTAGCAGTGTCAAGAAAAGCAAACACAAAATCTTCATGTAATGCTCTTGGAACTATAAAATAGTAAAACTCTTATAACAATATGTGTCAAATGATGAAAGAGAACTTATAAGGTAAAAGGGATCAAATATATGGTGATAGACAGAGAACTGACTCTGGGTGGTGAACACACAATGTGATATACATGATGTATTATATAGATATATAGATGATGTATTATATAATTTTACACCTGAAACTTATGTATGTAACTTTACTAACAATTGCCACCCCAACAAACTCTAATTAAAAAAAAACAAACAAAAAAAACTATACAATGTTTTGAACAGAGTAAGATGAATATAAGGAATTATTACCCATAACAATGAACTGGCATAAGGAGGGGTTGGTAGTAAGAAATAAAAAGCATGGTAAATAACATAGGAATTACACACTCACAAACACACACACACACACACACACACACACAATCATTTCTATCAAGTAAGTTCACGAACTCATCCTAGAAAAAGTGCTAGATACCTCATTGCTGTATATTACTACAGTCACCTTCGAAGTACTTCCCTTGGGAAGCTATACACCAATGCCAGTGCCTAGTCCACCGTTAAAAGCTATTTTGGAAGTCTGTCTGTAGAATGGCTATCAGAGCTGTTGTCTTATTATTCTTGATGTCCTGAATGTCATCAAAATGTCTTCCTTTCAATATTTCCTTGATCTTTATGTAAAGAAAGGAGTCATTGGGGGCCAGATCAGGTGAGTAAGGAGAGTTCTAATACAGTTATTTGTTCACTGGTTAAAAACTCCCTCACAGACAGTGCAGTGTGAGCTGGTGCATTGTCGTGATGCAAGACCCATGAATATTTGGTGAAAAATTCAGGTCGTTTTCATCTAACATTTTACGCAGCCTTTTCAGCACTTCCAATTAGTAAACTTGGTAAACTGTCCAGTTGGTACAAATTCATAAGGAATAAACCCTCTGATATCAAAAAAGGTTAGCAACATCATTGCAACAAGTTCACAAACTTAACTGTCAGACCTCATATGTATAGCTAAAAAAATGTATATACATTTTTAAAAAGGAAAAAAGGCTGTATTAATTGTAATACTCAATGCATACCAATAACAAAAGATGAATATAAGTCATATTTGACTTCTGCAATTACAAGAGGTGCTCAAAGTGGTTACCATCAGTGTCCAGACACTTCTGAAATGGCAAACTACTCATTGAGCGTAGATAACATCTGTTAAAATGTGTATACATTTTTTGGCACCATAGATGTGTGTGTGTGTGTGTGTATACACATATATATACTATATATACTTTATACATATATATCCTATACATACTATATATACATATACAGTATATATATATATATATATATATATATATATATATATATATATATACAGTATTTCCTGAAAATAAGATTAATTTTTGCTCCAAAAGATGCATTAGGGATTATTTTCAGGGGATGCCTTATTTTTTCATGTACAACAATCTACATTTATTTACGTACAACAATCTACATTTATTCATGTACAAAAATCAATATTTACTCAAATACATGAGTAATCTTCTTCTGGAACATCATCATAACTCTCCAAACCCCAAATTCCGGCTTGAATTTCTTGCGACTCCATTTCCTGTAGAACCATCGGCCCCAATCTCTCATGTCCAGCAATAGAGCTCTCCTTAAATGAGCACTTCTTGTCCAGGTATCCTGCTCATAGTGCATTAGCAACAAAGCTGTCAATTATTTTATCCCATGAATTCTTCACCCAAGTCATGACCTCTTGCAAATTAGGCCTCACAAAGTTTCCACACTGATATCTTTCCATTCTATTTTCAGTGTAGTCATTGATTTCCATGCACAAGTGGTCCTTAAATGGCTTGTTTATTGCAATATCAAAAGTCTGGAGATAGGCAGTTATTCCAGAGGGAATCTTCATTTGATATATTCTTCTCTCTGCAAGGAAGTTCTTCATGTCTTTAGCGCGGTTGGTGCTGGCTGAATCCCAGACTAGCAGACCTCTTTGGCCACCTCGCAAAACAAGTGGCAGCATTAAATCGACCCATTTCCTTATAGCTTCTTGTGTGCACCAGGTTTTCTCGGTTTCAAGAACATAAATGCCTGAAACACATTCAACTTTATCTTTCTTGCCCTTAGTGATGACTAGAGGTGGAGTTTTCTTTCCATCCAGATGAATTGCCAACATACAGGTAACACGTGCACTTTTGTAACCAGTGGAGGGAATGTAGATTGATGAGATCTGATCAATTGTCGTTTGAAATCCTTGGCCCATAAACACTGCAGTTTCATCCATACCAATCATGTTGGAGAGTTGGTATTTAAAAAAAGTTGATGCCATCAACAAAGGAATTGAATGCGAGTGCATGTTTAATAACTTCAGTATCTTCCATCATGAACAGTGTTGTCAATCTTAGAGATAGTTTATATGGCTGAAGGAAGCCATGCAGGCAGTGTTGTGATGCTTTGAATTGTTCTGGGGATATTTCTAACTATGGTGCCATTGGAAGGGCAAATATTAAATATCAGCCCTGTACACAACCAAAACCTTTGGTTTCCTGTCAGCAATTCATTCACAGATGATGTATTCCAGCTCAGGAAATTATGGTTGCTGACCTGATCCACACTTGCACTTCTTAGCATTTCCCTAATCCACTTGTTGACTGAGGTAATCATACTCTTCTCACCATTTTCAGACCATTCGGTGGTACAATTTATTCTCTTTGCAGAAAACCGTAAGAGGGCTCTGGGAGCCCTCCACGATTCCTTTCTTGTACTCCACGGAATAGCTCGTTCTTTTTGCACTCATCTTGTCTGAGGGTCAAAATACTATTCCTCTTAAATCTACCATTAAATCAAGTGTTAATTGAAGACTTACGAGACAGAAGTTGGCAACAAAAATGATGATAGTTAAGAATGATGGTCCACACAAAGCGACAAAAAATTGCAGGCACCCAAATTCAGAAAATGTTTCTTTATTTCACACAAGTGCATTAAGTATGTCTGTTACAACACATGACGTATTGAATTATGAAGATTCACATTAGACACAACTACGTCCATTTGTTATCAGATACGCATGTTATTTGTGCGTTGTGTCTGTACTCTGATTGGTCATTTGGCAATAAGTCTCAAGTTCATCTGTTTACATAGGCATTTACCTCTCGTCCAAAGGAACCTGCTTGGATATTTACAAATACTTAATTATAGTTTCTATTATCACTTATTTTAAGTATTAATGTCAATAATAGTATTACTTTATATGTAATTATATATTAATATTATTATTTTATAATTCAATACATCCATTGTGTGTTGCAACGGATGTACTAAATGCATCCATCTGGCTGACGATCTAAACGGGCTTATTTTTGGGGTAGGGCTTACATTATGAGCATTCTGAAAAATCATCCTAGGGCTTATTTTCTGTTTAGATCTTATTTTTGGGGAAACACGGTATATATATATATATATATATATATATATATATATATATATATGGCAGATAATATAAATGTATACTATGTATAATATATAATATGCACACTATGTAATGTATATAGTAAATGTAATGTAATGTAATATAACTTAATGCAATATAGCTACAACCCATAGTAATGTGATTCTACTCTCTCTCTCTACCCTCTGGCTGAGATGCAGATCTCATGAGAAAGGATTTGGCTGTAGCTCACTGTATGACAGAGAAGTCACTGTGATGCTGCACCTGTAGAATCTGTTGGAACTTGCTAGAAACCCATCCTTTAGGGTGCTGAGAAAAGATATCCAAAGGGTATTTTCTCAGCAGATGCAGTCTATTACACACTCATCGGAGGGGATTTCTGAGGGATGATGCTGGCTGCTGTGTACCACTAGGGCTGGTTGCTGCAGAAGTAACACTAGAAATGTTACAATATGATGCAAGTGTGAAGAGATGCTGGAGAATCTGTATGTACTGCAGAGCCTGGATCCGGAGTAAGTAGTGGCCAAGACTGAAGAAGCATAGTGCTCTGCAGGAGACTACCACAAAAAGTATACTGCAACCAGTGATCAAAGTTCTTTCTTCTTGCAGTCTCTTTCCAGTGCCCTCTACTGACAAAGCTTAACACCTGATCAACTGACAGAGAAAACCTCTTTAAAGGGCCAGGTACATTTTCACAAAGCAGCAAAAAATGTTAAATTTGAAACTGAGAGTCAATAGCTTAATAAGTGGTAAATCACTGCTCTCGGTGTCTTACAATTATGTTTAAAGAGAGAGTGCATTATTGCATAATGGTGAAAATACAGAGGTATTAAAGATAGAATTTTCCTACTTTCCTAGTTTGCCTGAGGCTCTATGTCTGACATAATCTTGATATCTAATTCTGCCTCTACAACTCATTGAGGTCATGCAAGTTTTCTTTATTCATTGTGCATTATTTCATATTAAGTTCATAACTCTGCCAATTTTCACAACTCTAAGGGGTACTATGCAAATTGTATTCTGTGGAGAGGGTGCCCCTTGGAATCATAAAATTCTCAATCCACATGTCCACATATGTTGACACTGCCAACTATATATATATATATATATATATATATATATATATATATATATATGTATTAAGAAGGAATATACCTTTTTTGAGTATTAATCCCTCATAGATAGTTTCAGTTGGTTATAGACTAAATGATCTGAAAACCCTTAAATGTTATGCCATTCTGATTTTTAATGACATTTATAATTACAAATATTGACAGCATGTACATATAGACACACCTCATCACTATATATTATAACAGCTTCTTTAAAAGAGATACCCAAAATAAATAGGTAAAACTGCACGTTATAAATAATAAATTTTCATGGTATATTCACATCCCCATAGAGGACATTACAATGCTTTTAAATTTTCCTGAACACCCCAAACTGCTTATTATTGGGCACAACCCAGGCTTATTAATGACAAGCAATGCTCCAGTGAGCTCCAAGACTATAGCATTCCAGTTGGTACTGTGGTTGTCTGTTACATGGCAGAGGCCACTTCCACAACTGTGCATCATATGTTCTGTTCATCCCACCATCTGTAATGCCTTTCGAATTAAATAATTTAATAACTGACATAGAATTCCATTATGCCAGTTGTGGCTCATACTAAACATTTTCGGGGCCATTAGTTAATTACACCATGCCAAAAGAAATGAAACAATTTGGCTTTTTGTAACATTTCATGAGTGCTTCACATGTTAAGGAAGAATTTATCTAAAATGGCCACATTACCGAAAGCACTATACAGATTTAATGCAATCCCCATCAAAATCCCAATGGCATTTTTTCAAGAAATAGAACAAGAAATCATTAGATTTGTATGGAATCACAAAAGATCCTGAACAGCCAAAGCAGTTCTATGAAAAAAGAAGAAAGCTAAAGGTGTCGCACTCCCTGACTTCAATGTACACTACAGAGCAATAACAATCAAAACAGCATGATATTGGCAGAAAACCAGACACACAGACCAATGGAATAGAGTTGAAAATCCGGAAATAAACCCACATAAATATGGACAAGAAATTTTTGACAAAGGAACCAATAACAAGCAATGAGAAAAGAAAGCCTCCTCAATAAATGGTGCTAGGGAAATTGGAAAGCCATGTGCAAAATAATGCAACTAGACGGCTATCTGTCATCATATAGCAAAATTAACTTAAAATGAATCAAAGACCTAAACATAAGATCTGAAACTATAAATTGCACAGAAGAAAGCATAGGTACTAAACTTATGGACCTTGGATACAAAGAGGATTTTATGAATTTGACTCCAAAGGCAAGGGAAGTAAAAGCTAAAATAAATGAATGGGACTATATCAAACTAAAAGCTTCTGCATAGCAAAAGAAACCATCAGTGAAACAAAGAGTCAATGAACCAAATGGGAGAAGATATTTGCAAACAACGTCTCCAATAAGGGGCTAATATCCAAAATATATAAAGAACTTGTACAACTCAACAACAAAAATCAAACAATCCAATTTAAAAAATGGGCAGAGGACCTGAACAGACACTTCTCCCAAGAAGACATACAAACGGCCAACAGATATATGAAAAAATGCTCAACTTCAACCAGCTACTAGGAAAATGCAAATCAAAATCACAATGAAATACAACCTCATACCTGCTAGAATGACTATCATCAATAAGACAAGTAATAACAAGTGTTGGAGAGGCTATGGAAAAAAAGGAACCCTCATATACTGGTCGTTGGGAATGTAAATAGGTATAGCCAACATGAAAAAGTTTATGGAAGTTCCTCAAAACATTAAGAATAGTATTACCATATGACCCACCAATCCCTCTCCTGGTGTCTATCCCCAAAATCTGAAACCATTTTTCCATAAAAATATATGTACCCCTATGTTTATTGCAACATTATTTATGGTGGTCAAGACATGGATAAAACAAAATGTCCTTCAATATATGATTAGATAAGGAAGATGTGGAACATACACACAATGGAATATTACTTGGCCATCAGAAAAGATGAAATACTGCTGTTTGCGACAATATAGATGGATCTTGAGATTATCATGCTAAGTGAAATAAATCAGAAAAAATCAAGAACGATATACATAACTTTTTTCATATGTGGGATATAAAACTGAAACCAATAAATGACAAACAAACAAACAAAAACTCATAGACACAGAAAACAGTTTAGTGGTTACCAGAGGGTAAGTGTGGAGGGGGGGTGGTAGAAGAGGAAAAAGAGTGTCATGGTGATGGAAAGAGAACTGACTCTGGATGGTAAACACAATGCAATATATAGATGACATATTATAGAGTTGTACGCTTGAAGCCTATATAATTTTACTAACAAATGTCACCCCAATCAATTTAATAAATAAATAAATTTTTTGAAAAGAGAAAGAACAGATCTTTTCTTTTCTATTGAAAAGTTGCAGAAGATATTTATATATCTGTGTCACACACACACACACACACACACACACGCACACACACACACACATCTTCTGCAAATTTTTATATCTGGAAAATTTTACAAGAAACAATTCTTCATGTTCTAACTTGAAAACAGAAACTGTCATTTTATTCACTGTCATTTTATTTGTATATATAACCTAGCATCAGGGATTTATAAACACTTAGGTGCATAATAAATACTCAATATATAATTTTTTAAATTAAGATAATGACCCAATCATCATATTATGGCAAATTGTGTCCTCATCCTAGGGATTACTAACAGAAGTTGAATATGAAATAGCAAAATAATATTGGGCATCTCTTCCATAAAAGGCATCCCCTGGTCTTCAAAATATTTTTATCTCAAATTGTGAAATAAGTTTTTAGACACTGGAAAAATGGTCATCCCAATAAAAAGATAGTCATATTAGCTGGAACCTATGTGTATATCTGTTTCCTAACCTCTTTAGTTCTCTATATATTTAAAAGATGGGTTTAGTAACTTTACCTCTGAGAAACCCCAACAAGATTTTGCTTACTTTTCAAAATGGATTCTGTGTGTAACAAATACTTCCAGCAGTTTGAAAGTGTAAAATTGTTGATTTCACCTTTGAAACTTTATACTGAATAAACCATGCATGCACATATGAATAATTGACCGATGAAAATATATCTAATTAATTTACATTTACACAGCTACAGAGGTTTGTTTGCCTTTATATGGCCAACCATGTCACCTTGCAATGGTGGACAGGCAGTTAGACACATGACTCCATGTTGCGGCAAGCAGTCTGGAGGCAACAAAAACACATTGATGGAGACAGAAACAGGAGAATCCCACCCTGTCAGAAGATGAATGAGCTGAACTTGCCTGATGTGAACCCTGGCTGACACAGCAAGGTGGAATCAAAGAGTGAGCAACTTTTGACAACCCATGCTTCACAGCCCTGACCACGGTGGATGGCCATGATTATCTCCAGACAAAATGACTGTGAGTAAAAGGCTTACATACACTTAAATTAAACACAGCAGGGTTTTAGTAATCTCTGTTTGCATTTCACTTTCTGTTAAGAAGGAAATTGCTTGGACTTGGAACATTTCATTTAATGGCATTTTTAGTTACCTTTTGTACTTCTAATGCCATAGTCTAAATTCACTCCAAATTACCCAGTAAGACACAGGAAACTTTTGTCATTTATTTATTTATTTATTTTAAATTACAGTAGCTTCCTTACAAATTTTACTAAATTAAATGTGTTTTAAAGCATCCCAGTTCTTGAAACTTAATTATCCCAATCTCTGTGTAAAGTGTAGCAAACAATACAAACCCCATTTATGTAATTTATTTTGCAAAAGAAAATAATGCAATGCACTTGTGCTAATGATATACACGTTTCTGTATTTTTCTTTTTTCCTTTTAGATGGCAACTTAGCAAAACCATGTCATTTTGAAACAAAAGCTTTAAGGGAATTTGGAGGGTTTGGTTTGTCCACATACTGCTTTTAGGAGAAGGAAGTAAACTGTATAATATTATGTAACTTTGGAATATCATGAAAGATTTTGTTTCATTTCCTTTATTTTATCCTTCTATCAATGAGTATTATTGACAGTCACTCATAATAAGCTGTGAGTAAAGATCATGGCTTATAATTATAATGTGCAAATAAGAACAAAAATGTGTGGTACTTCAGTAGCTAAAGCACCGTTCATTCTATCCCAGCAGAGTAAAATTCAATTGTTAGACCTTATAGGGTCTAGAAAACTTTGGTATAGACTCAATCAAAAGAAAATCAATCATTCTCTTTTCTATTTGAAAAAAGTGTTTTGAAATCCCTGACTCCATGATTATGTATTATTAATATTGATCCTCATTAATGCAATTCCTTAATTGTTCTCATTTGCTGAATTTCACTTTCAGCATAATTTAAATTATAGGTTAATTAATTGGCATATATTGTGCTCTTAGAAGGTGAGTAACTAGACTCTAGCCCCAAGAATGCATTGTTAGATGGGACAGTGAATGCTTGAAAGATGCTGCCATTCAGAAAACCAGGGCACTGACTCCTGTTTAGATCAAGCCAAAACAGAACAAACAAAAACAGCTTTCTCTACAAAACAAATCCACAAACAAAAGTGAAAATAAAAATAAAGAAATAATAAAACACCTCAAGCAAGCAAGGTAAGTAAAGGTAAATATGCAGATGTGTATGATTATGTATATATATCTTTCATCCTGTATAAAAATAAATTCACATGAAAATAAATATTATAGACACAAATATGTGTAGATTGACAGATGATTAAGGAAAAGGAGAGAATATTTAGTTATTCAAAGGCAGAGGTCTATCTGACTTACACATTGAATTTAAATTGCAATAGGAGTATGCCAATTACCCCCCAACCCTCACAAAGGTTGTGAGGGTTGGGGCGGTGGGTGCCTGTTGGGTTTTGATTGTGAGGTTCCCATGGGGCAAAGTTACGATCCCAGGTCTCAAGCCTCCTAATGATACTGTGAAAATGTGAGTAGGAGCCTTGTATCCCATCCCTCCATGCCCCCTACTGTCCTTGGTGAGGCGCTTTATGGCTTGGTTATGTGGTTTCCATTATGGAGGAGCTGAGATCATGATCTGATTATTCAGTGCCTTGTTGAGCAGCATCACACTAGAAGTCTGAGGTATTTCAAGTTCCTACTGTTTCCTAACCACAGTTTACTCACTTTGACAATCAAAAGTTGATAGAATTATTTTCATATTGACTTGAATACACTTTTTCTTTCCTGACCCGCCCTCTATATTTTAATCCTAATTAATAAAGTTTATACATGTTGTCCCAACATATTTTAACTGTTACCAGGGCAGTGACAATGTTCCACATACTATATACTTAGGAAACAGATTTTTTCATTCTTTATTGATTTCACAGGGATGAGATACTTGGTGAGAGAAGGCACACCACCTTGTATCCCAAGCCTTCTGTTTCCTTAGTGGTAGACTAGTCTACAACATACAAGGAAAACAAAAATAATTTATCTATTCTTAAAATAGTTATTATTATCTTCTATGATTATAAACAAAGTGATATTCAGCATGTCATATATGTATTTTTTTCATATGCTGATTGTTCCTGAGGTGGTTGAAGAAGGAAATTCAGGTGACAAGAACCTGAGACTTCTCCAGTGTATCTTTCTGAGTAGGGGACACCCAGTGTCCTCAAGATTATTTATACCCTGTGATGTATTCCCGAGAATGATATCTAATTTGACACACTTACACACTATATCATATTATGGGATTTAACCCAAAATTTCACTCTTACCTAGTTTCACAAGTAAAATCTCAGTAGAGTCATGAGATTTTAAAACATAAAATTTTATGGATTGGTTAAACAAAATACAAACTGTCCGAATGTGAAATATGATCATGTTTATGCACCCATATAAAACAAGCAATATATAAAACTGTGTATAGATAGATAGATAGATAGATAGATAGATAGATAGATAGATATGTATATATATATATATATATATATATATATATATAGAGAGAGAGAGAGAGAGAGAGAGAGAGAGATTGTATATGCACATACATATCACAATTAAAAATTATACCTACAGTACTAAATTAAAATTAGTTTTCCCATTAGCTAGCACATGTTTATTTATGCAGAACTCAGAAGTTCTGAATTTCAACTTATCCTCTCAGGTTTACAGACATGTAAGCATATTATTAGGAACTGTGATTATTCAGCACACCAACACTCAGGTATCACCCAACTTCATTACTACCTGATTAATTAACCTGTTTAATGTGTGAAAGTTGTCACCTTGTCATTAGAATCCATGAGCATAACTAATGAGCAACTATGAAATAATTTGTTCCTCAATTAAAAAAAACCTGAAAGAAGAGGTTTTATCTCATTATTCTTGTTTCTTGTTATCACCTATACAAAGCCAAGAAGATTTTTGCAAAACTTACTGTCTGAAGAGAACAGGCTATGTAACATCTCTGGGAACACTTCACAGATCTTTAATAAAATATGGTGTTATTCAACAGCTAAAGGTAAGCCAGAAGGTTCCTGGGATAATATATTCATTATAGAGAACATGAAAACGAGGTACCTTCATCTCTTACCTGGTGTTCAGATTTAAATGAGGTTTATTGATAAGAGAAGACAAGGAGAAGTAATCTAGTTCAATTTAGGTTTGTCTAAAGAGACATCAGGAAAAATATCACAAGAGGTAATTAATATTAGAGGACTATTAAATTACAGCATTTCCATATATTAAAAAACACAGCCTCAAGCCCAAATACCCCTCAATGTGATTGATTTTATTCAGTGGCTACATTGTAGCATTACTCCAACAGGAAAAAAGATAGTAAAGATATTAATTTCAGTTGCTTTTTCCCTTCTCTGCATTCATGAGATCACCCATATCATATAACAATGTTGAAATATCAAAGGTATTCTCCTAACCTAGAACTTCTTGTAATATTTATAGATTCACCTTCCTCCCCAAAAGTTATTCATATTTGTCACAAACGCCAACAAAGTAAATGCCTCTTGTTTAACATTAAAGAAGCCAAAAGTTTTTCTTGGAGGCAAAGTGAATAATCTTTCTTGCACTGATTATTTTACATCCATCTTTCCAGTTAGAAAGAGTTCCGTGCTCTGAACCATGGCCGAATATAGACTATAGAAACCATCCAATGTAAAGTTAGGCATAAATGAATACAGATGTTAATTAATTGGATATCCCGATTTAAATTCTTTGAAATATATTCTGGATCATGTCTCCTGCTTCCTTGTATAAGTTTTTCAGTTAAGGCCACCCACATTTAGTGAAGGAAATAGTCAAAATTTTAAAAACCACATGCATATTTTTCAAAAATCAAGATTTTGTAAGATAATTACAAAGTTTGAAATAGAAAAATTTAATTAATCTACTTTAGAAAAAAGATCCATATCTGTTTTATACTCTAAGCTTTATAATTTTATTCAGTTGTAAAATGTCCCAGAAAAAAAAAAGAAAAAAAGAACAGGCTGCTGGTTGGTAGCACATTCTAAATATTTTTGCTTTATTTCCTGAAAACATTTCCATTAACACATAATTAAAATTTTAGAGCCAAGCCCAGTATATATTTAATGATTATAGCTACTAGTGTTTCTTGAACATCAGTGGCGTACCAAACTGAATGTTAGGCATTTTACATGCAGACCTCATTTATGTGTTACCATTATCAAGAGTCTGTTTAATCATGTCCATTTACAAATGAAGAAACTGAAGTCCAAAAGTGTTTAAGACCTTGTCAGATTTTATATTCTGACATCAAATTCCATAATCTTACTCATTGCACTGTTTCTTCCAATAAACATATAATATAACATGGAAAAGTATTTTCATAATAACATCTATTAATAAATACCTAACTACACTACAACATGTGATTACTTATTTGTTTTTAAGGATGTGAAAGAAAATTTAAGGGTTAAAAAGTTTGATATTATCAACTATAAAGTAAAAACAATAAAGATATATTTAAAATCAATTGCATCCATTCTTCAGAAATTATACCTGTCATAGTGTAGCATTAGTAGAAGGTAATATCGTGAATATTAAAGTAATTAAAATTTGCCAAAAATAGAGAATCAAGAAAACAATTCACTGAACATAGAGGTATCAGGAAAAAAACTGCGTTTTCATTTTAATAAGGTATACCCTGCTAAGTAAAGCAAGAAAAAGAAAAAGAAGATGAAATGAAATAAAGGTGGTTCCAATCAGGGCAAACTCTTTATCTTATTTGTGTAAGATTAGGTATTTAAACATTTATACCAGTCCAAAGTGAAGGGAAAGAAAATGACTTAAAACTTTAAAAGCATCAATATCACTGCAAGATAAACAGCAGCTGTGTTTAAAATGATTAGTAGATTATTTGTGCTTTCTTTTTTGACTAAAAATTTAAACTTTAAAAATCAGTGATTTTGAAAAGACAATTCTTCAAGAACAAATACTCAGATTAATGCAAGATGAAAAAAATAAGTGTAAAATTATATAATGATCTTTAAGTCCAATAACATGCCATGGGAAAATAATAAATAAAAAATACAAATAAAACTGAATAGACTGATAAATGAACCCACAGTTAGACTATCTTAAAGCGAGTAGTGGCAATGGTGAACACAGTGTGATATACAGATGATGTATTGCAGAACTGTACACTTGAAGCCTATGTAGTTTTTCTAATCATTGCCATGCCAATACATTTTAATTAAAAAAATTAAAAATAAAGAGAGTAATGGCGACTTAATAATAAAAGTAAGTAGTGTGCAAAGAATAGCAAGGTGTCCCAAATCCCTACGTATATTTGATACTAACATATATTTTATATGCGAATGTACAACCACTCAGTCATATGACCTTCATCCTATTGTGTTCAGTAATGTATTTAGCATATATTAGTACTCAAACATATATCACACACGCCATCATCTAGAAGACTGTCTCTATTGATAACTAATATGAAACAATAAATGAAAAAAAAATCATAGTTGGTAATTGCCAGACATCACCGATTTTTATGTATGGATGTTCTGCCAGCTTTTACTCTACCTAAGATTCATTTTATAGGGGTAATAGTTACATCACTGAATTTTGCTCCTTTTATTTGCCAGTCTCCAGAGTACCAGGAAATGGGTGTCTCTATTGGAAGTGTGATTGGGGAGCTCTGAATTAGTGGCATTCCTGGTAATGCTTTCAATTTACTTTTATGTCAGTAGTGAGATGCATTACTATTGTTTAATCTTATCTCCACTTCAGTACTAGAGGGAGTATATTTATGTGACTTCCTTCCTTTGTTGTTCCTAATAGCAGGGGTTAGATTCTACCTTATTCAGCATTCATGGAAAGGAACAGAAAGGAGAGTAAATCAAGGTAAAAATAGTCATCGCCTCCTCACATCACTGCTTTGAGTCCAACTAGGCTCCTCCCCTGTTGCCTCACCGCTGTGCTAAGATCCAGGCCTGAGCAGCCCTGTAGGAGCCTACGTCACCATCCTATGGTCTCTGACATGGTCACTTTCACCAACAACAAATGATAATGTTAAAATTCAACTTAGCTAATTGGTAAAAAATGAATAATGAGTAGCATGGGAAACTTCCTCAAACCTGTCACTCCTTCTCCACTGGGAATTCATATAGGAAACATGGACTTATTCTATTTATATAGAGAACAATCCCCCACTTTTAAAGATATTATTTAAGAAACACATTTACTACTACCAAGAATGCAACCTGGGAAACTGAATCATGATTCTAGACTCTTAAACCCATCACACAGGAAATCCTTATAAATGGTATTCTTTAAAAGATGATTTTACTCTATTAAAAAGCTATAATTATATTTAAATGAAGCAGGGACTATATTTTAGAGTGTTTTAAAGTTTCAAATGTTCAATAGGTTTTTAATCATGAGAGATGTAAGCTTATAAAATTTTTCTTTATATTCAGTTAGCCCAGGTCACTTTTCCACATTTTTCTAGAAATAACATCTATTATCCGACAGAAAGATTATTCCTTTTTAAGAAAATAGCAGTAAAGCTTAAGAGTTGGTAGCTTTCTAGATTGCATTAATGATAACAGGTATGATTATGACAAATGTCTAAATCACTATCAGTGCTTAATCATTGTGTCAGGTTTTGAAGGCTGGGGACATAGTTGGACCATACGTACTTCACTTTTCACAGCACTTTGCATGGTAGAAAATATCATCCCATTACATAAGTGAGAATATAGAGGAAAGGTATGTGTCTAATTCAGGAACATAGATATTAATTGTTGAGCTGATATTTGAACCCTCCACAGTTGTCAATTCTAGACATCACGTGTGTTTATTGGTGGGTTGTTTTCTCTCTTTAAACCATGCCATTTCCTATCAGTGATATGTGAATAGAAGGTTACCTTAATGAGAGGAACTCTTTCCATCAGGAGTAGTGGGTGGAAATGGCAAATGTGACCTGATAGAGTAAATGTGTTTTGTGGCCGTCAGAGCTGATGGTCAGTCAGATGCAGCATCAGAACACAGGGGTCTGGGGATGTAAATTAACTTCTCCAAAAGCTTTCTACTCTGACATTTCAGATTCCTGACAACTTGTTACATTTCTCTTCGCCCCTTGCAATGCTGTTTACCAAAAGCACATAATCCTAGTGTCTAATTCATATTCTACTTATTAAGCAATCGTGGACTTGTCATTAAACTATTAATTTTAGTTTAGAAACAAGTTATTTAATATAGAATTCAACTCTTTTACTTTTGATAAGACATTACTTTCAAAGCCTCAAAAGTATTTTCACTTTTTATGAAAAAATATAATCTATAACATTTAACTCTATGACAAAAATGATATTGTGTAAGTATTAAATCATGGATATTATCGTGTGTTTTTTAAATTCCCATTTGTATATTTCCTTTGACGACGTAATGGTATACCTTTAATTTTAAGTGGTGGAATCTCAAAATAAATTTCCAAACAAATCAATCTCCAATAGATAAATGAAAAAATGTGCAATTAAGCTAAAAATACCATCCGCCAAGGTGCTAGTTGGTTGTGTTGCTTAGCTACCCATGACCAAACAGGCTGACAGCACCATGAACTCTCCGGCTGAGCTGGGTATAATTACCAACCAGGTTTCCATTTCATTAAGTTCCAGTTACAAATGTTGGGAAATTTGAAATGTACATATTTAGAAGATTTCATCACGGTAAATGAGAACAAAATTTACTTCTTAAAAAAAATATTTCATGGTGTGTCTATGGGCAACTTAACTAAAACTTTCAATGGTGGAAATAATGACGTTTTTGAAGGCAAAATTCTGTTTTTAAAGGAAATAACTGTATTCAAAGAGTAGGGGGCAGGAAATGTCATTATATTTTTATCATGGAAATTGCTTTTCATTTTCGTTTCAAATACAAATAAAATTACAAATAGAAAATGTAGACCTGCTTTGTCTTCGTGAAAAGCTACAAATAAAACATTGATTTTTCTTTTCCATCAGAGGTAATCTTCATGATTTGTCCTAAATTCTAATGTTTAAATGGAGGTTAATTTCTCAAATATCTTATGATTTAGCAGCGTCCTATGCAGAGAACACAGTAATTCAGTTCATCAGACAACAAAGCCCATTAAGAGATATTACCAAGTCACTACTAACAGGCAAGGATAAAGGAAATGCAGAGATTCATATCCCTTCATAATTAACACACAAAGCTTTGAGTGCAGATTACAGTAGGATTATGGTGAATTAAAGAAGTACATTTGATGCTCATTTTATAGATTTTCTATTGTTCATCATACTTATCTGAAATATATATGCATTCATTTAATTTCATAAGCACATAATTGTAACAAATAGCTGAAATCCATTTATATCATCTGAAAGTAAAAAAGATTATGTTTCAAGCATATTTGCATCCATTTACAATCTAATAAATGAAATAACATTTTAGTGTTCCATTTCCTCTGTTCTCTGTAGAGACAGAAATTTTGTTTCTCTGATCTTGGGTAAATTTGTCTTATTTTATAAATAATTAAAAAAATTTATCAAAAGAATGCATGCATAACATAATACATCCCATAGTACAAATACATTTATGGGGAAAATAAACAGTCTCAGGTTTCTTTTCTTACCATTCCAGTCCTACACTCTTTGTTTTTTAGTAGTTATGATTATTTTATTGAGATGAAATTTACATAACATAAAATTAAACATTTAAAAGTAAACAATTCAGTGGCATTTAGTACGTTCACAATGTTGTGCATCCACCATCTCTATCTAATTCCAAATCATTTTCATCACCCTAAAAGAAACCTCATGCCGTTTTCCCCAACCCTAGCAACTATGAATCCCTGTTTCATCTCTGTAAATAGGATTTACCTATTCTGGATATTTTACATAAGTGTAATATCACAATATTTGACAGTTTGTGTGTGGCTCTTTCATTTAGCATAATGTAATAATTTTTATTTTAATTCCTCTGGAATGTATTCTCATATTTTTTTGACAATATACTTATATTTCTATGTCAGAAAATAGCTAATGATTTTTTATATAAAATAAGAGCATTCATCTTATATTCACAATTCTCTTTTCTCAGTACTGTGTTTGAATTATTTTTACTATTTTTAGATTTATTTTCTATTTGTTGTTATTCTAATTTAAGTGATATATACAAACTCACATTTCTTCTCTCTTTTAATAGCATCTTCTGACTCCACATTTTGCAAATTGAGGATATTCAAATTCCTACGTTTTCCTCTTCCTTTCTTCATTTCTGGTATATCTTATTTTTTTCTCAGTTACACTTGTACTTTTCCATTGTAAAATTTTATGCATTTATTTCTTCTTTAAATATTCAATGAGGACTCACGTTTATTAGGACACAGTTTATTTTAATTGACTTTATATTTGGACTATGATTTTCTTATATATTTTCCTTGTGTGTTATTTTCCTGGGTATTTGTAATTCACTTTTTATCTAGCATCTGACTATCATACCTTCAGTTTTTTCCAACCTTTCAGTCAGAAATTTCTATTCTTCATGACCCCATTTTTTCTTTTCGTCCTCGTCCTCGTCCTCCTCGTCCTCCTCGTCCTGCTCGTCCTCCTCCTCCTTATCCTCCTCCTCCTCCTCCTCCTCCTCCTCCTCCTCCTCCTCCTCCTCCTCCTCCTCTTCCTCCTTCTCCTAACCAAACTTATCTCCTTCTCCCATCTGGAACATTTGCCTTTTAATTTGTTATAGATCTTTCACATCATGTTTCCCTTCGTAAACATGCAGAATTGCACTTATTGTTTCCTGGATTACATACCTCCATTTTGGGTGTATACTCCTTTATTTTCCTGTACTTTATCTTCACATATCTCTCTATAAAAATGCATTGGAGGTAAATTTTCTGTGGCCTTGTATCTTAAAAATCTTTATACTTTTACTTGAATGACAGTCTGTCTGGGTATAAAATATTGAAACTTTTTGTGCCTTTTCTTTCTATTATCCAGTAGCACTAATGAAAATTAAAATGACAGTAGGATTTGTTTTTTATAGATAACTTCTTTCTCTTCTATAGTTTTCAAGATCTTCTGGTTATCTTTAGTGTTCTGAAATTTTACAGTCGTATGTGTAGTAATTAATTTGTTTGGTCTCAATGAGCAAAATAATAAGGGAAATCCTTAGTGTTTCCAATGCATAAGTTTTCCCACATCTCTTTTTCCCCAATTTCTATTTGTGAAATGAATCAGACGTTAGAGCTCTGAGTTTTGCATATTTGTACTTCATATTTTCCAATTATTTTCTTTTTGAATTATATTAGTTTTGCTATTTTCTAATCATATTAAATATTGACTTTTTTTTTTTAATCTCTAAGAGCTTTACCTTTTTGCTTGATTCTATTTTTTTTTTCTTTTTCTGATATTGCATTTGTGTTTCCTGGATGCCACTAAAACTCTGTTAGTACATTAGATACTTGCTAAGCCTTTCTTTTGGTAGAGATTCTATATGAGAACCATGAATTGATTCACTCTCCCACTTTTCATAACATTGAGCAGTAGCCATTTATGCAGGTTTTGGGGCTGCAATTCCACATGTTGAAATAAAAGGGATGTTATTTTAGGACACAAAATTGCAGTAGAAAAATATTAGTCTCCAGAAGTCTTGTCTAACTTAAAAAGTAGATATTTGTGTGTTTTTTGTTTGTTTGTTTGTTTGTTTGGTTTTGGCCTGGGCATATATTATAATCTATATTCTTACATCTATCTATCTATCTATCTATCTATCTATCTATCTATCTATCTATCTATCTATCTTTGAATGTGTGTATGCATACTGAGAAGAGAGAGTTGTTGTAGGGATATTGCCAAATACAGTTGTATATTAAACCCCCTTGAATCTCTACTGGGCTTCCTGGCAATCCCATTAACTTGGAGGCCAAAGCTTCTTAGATTTTATAAAAGCTTTTTCCAATATTAGCATGACTTAACCTCTCACCTCCTTCAAGTTGTTGCTCAGATGTTAGCGTCTCAATCATGATTATATTCCAATCACTCATTTAAAATTGCATTCCACATACCCTTCAGATTCCTTTCGTTCTATTCAATATTTTTCCATTCCGTGTATCACATTTTAACATATTGAAATATACTTATGTAACTTACTATATCATTTACTTATTTTTATGTTTTATGCTTCCTCTTTTCCTAAATTAATGGACTCTTGCTTATATATTTGAATCAATGTACATTTAAAAGGCTGATTAAGAAATCTCTTAGCTATCACTTTTACTACTAGAACAATGTTAATGGAAAATTACCAGTTTGTTATTCCATAATTTAGTGGAACAAGAAAACATGTTAGCACCTTTGCACAGTAGCACATTATAACTAGAGGGAAAGTGGACCACCTTGAATCACGCTACTAAGAGAAGAGTAGCTCTTGTTCATATACATTGCACATCCTTTGGCATTGCCATAATTATTTTTTAATTGAACTTTTCTGGTTAATATTTCCTTAGGATACTATTTTTTTCTTGTTTAAAAAAATATTGAAATATATCCAAAAGGAAATATTGGGATTGGATCAGTTCAGTAGTTCAAAAAAAAAAAAAAATGTGTTAAGAGGAATTGGATAACATCCTAATGGAATTACATAGAAAGCCCCAAAGTATTTATAATTTTAAAGCCAGTAATAAGGAAATCTTATTCTGTCAGCTAAAATCACCTAGCTGGGAAAGTAAGATCAGGTTCTATGTGTTTATATACCCCTATGGGAAGAATGAATTAATTACAATCCCTCACTTAAAGTCAAAGAAATTGAATTTCTGTTAAAATATTGGAAAATGTTAACAAAATATGCAAGGCTATCAGTTATTTCCAATGGTTAATTTCTTTTCAAGAACTAGATTAGCTATTTTGTGAAGTTGAAGAACTCATTTCAAATGGATATGTGTTTTGTTTTTATTTTTTGAATCAGGATCATGTGTTTCTACAAGTGAATATTAGATGACATTTAAGTCTTTAAAACATTTTGTTCTGAGGAATAAGATGTCTTCATATTGTGTGTGTGTGTGTGTGTGTGTGTGTGTGTGAATGTTTTCTGGAAAGATCAATAGATTTTTATTTGAAAAACAGCCTTTTAAGCTTAGGAGATATATATATGTATACATACACACACACACACACACACACACACACACACACACACACACACACATATTCTCCCACTTGTATTTTCCTACTGTAGTAATCAAAATTTCATCCTCAAAAAGTTAAATATTTCATTGCCCTTCCTTTCAATTGTCAGTATAAAAATTTAAGCATTGTTTCCCTTTCTTTGGCATTAGAAACAAGTAAAAAGTGTATTAGTAATAAGAGAAAAGAAAAAGCTATTGTAGTAGTCCTGACAAACATAATAACAGGTAACCTTTTTTTGTTTGTTTTTACCAAATTGGCATAAATACTTAATATGTGCAGAATATTTCCCTGCTCCTTGTAATTTTTTTTAAAAAGTTAGAGGCTTTTTGCTTTCCAGAGACTTAAAAGTAAAATAAATCACTTTAATTAAATTATTTTTGTTATTATATTATTTATAATTTTTTATATAAATTTAAAAATAAAATAAATGAAGAAATAGGATATTCCTGGAATTGGTTAAGTTCTCTCATATTACTCCAGGTTTCATTACTCAGTTTTTCCTATCTTTCTTCCCGCACCTTCTTGTTCGTGCTCAAAATAGCAGATGCATGAGGGAAGTTTGTGACTTGAATTAAGTGTGTATTCAGGAAACAACAGTGGATGTTGCTGCTAACACCACTACTTGCACAGTTACATGTTTCTTAGTTCTTCCTCTCCTATGGCATTTTGGTATGGAAGAGAGAACCTATACTAAGGCGGCTTACAGAAAACTCCTGCCATGGGTTCCTCCAGTTATCAAACCTAATGTTCTTTCCAAATTGGAAGCACTTTTCATAATGGAAAAGGAGGGGGGAAACTCACAATAAACCAATACATCTAAGCAACTAAGCAATGAGGATATAGATAAAAAATAATGAAGAAAAAATTCTCCAAATCCAAGGCAGGTTTGACTTCTGATAAAAATAGAAAAAAAAAAAAAAGAATGTACAGGGCAGGACTTCAATGAATGAATGGTTTTAAAATTTAAAGGTATATCTTTTTTTGAGTTTGAATAAGTTTTATTTTTGAGATATCATTGCTATTTATGACAAATGTGAGTTCATAGAAAACCTTTAAATGTATTTCTGAAAAAAATAGCTTTATGTAATATTTTGTAATTTGCTTCAAAGACTATTTAATAATACCTACAGCTAACATGTAGTAAGGGTGACTCAAGTCATTTTCATGTCAGTTATTCATTTATCTCTGAAATTCTTTGTGTAAAAACAACTAATGAGTATGCACTGTGAGCTTTAAGCAATACGAATGAATTTAGTAACTATCCCATTAGGTTTTCTCTGAATGTATATATGTATTTTGGGAGAAGAGGAGGGAGAAGAAAAGAGCTTTGGAGGAGACGGCAGCCACAGTAAAATAAAATTGTTCTGGGATGCTTTCCCAAATGAGAAATTAAAGGAAGGAATAATAATGATAATAATGATAATAATTAAAGAAGGATGTGAAAAAATTTACTTAAGTTCAACAAAAACTGCTAAGAAAGTAATAGGATGAAATTACTCATTTCTCAAGAGAACAATTGTAATGAGTATGAGAAAGTAGTTGTGAAGCAATTCTCTTAGAATCTTCATATCTTAAACACGTGATCACTTTAGGATGCCAAAAATCTAGTCTTAAATCTTGAATAAGCGCTTTTTGTGGGAAAATCTGTTAGCTGTAGACTTTGGACTTATTTTTCTCCAAAATTAAATAAATGTCAGGGAAGTAATAGAATAGTAAATAAGTTGATAACAATATTAAATATATTTTTAAAAATCTGGGTCACACAATCATATGCATTGAATAAAACTCATTGGTTTAGGTACCCATGATTTGAGTTTTTCGCTATGTAAATTTTACATAAAAAGAATTTAAGTATTGAAATCTAGGTAATAATATGAGTGTCAAAGTAGTCAGGAAGAAGTATAGTAATATCTGTGACTTACTTTGAAATGTGAAAATGTAATAAAATGGATTGATGGATGATTGACAAAGGGATGATTAGACATGGAATATAGCAAGGGTAATGTGTTAATTATATAATCTATGTGTTGAATATATAAAATATATTGAAACATACAAAAATTATTTCAACTATTCATTATGTTTGACATTTTTATAATAAAATTAACGAAAAAAGGAAAAGGTTCTAAATATCCATTAGTAAACAAATTAAAATATTTTATGTTCACATGTTTTAATGTTTAACAAAATCTTTCCAATGTTTCAAGTACAAAGATTTAGATGTGAAAATAAAAGTCCCAGTGAGTAATGTAATTTAATATTTTGAATTGAAGATGGTGAGCTTAAATATATTTTACAAATCATGATCTAATGTCTTTCACAATCAATTCAATAAATCCACACGTCATTGTGGGTTGGGTATGAAATTGGGATATTGGGTGGGGCAATATGGATAAGGAAAGTGGAAAAGGACAGAGCATGCAGAATTCTCTGGGATGAAGCCCTCCATAAGACCTGAAGCCCTTAAACACCAGAGGAGAGTGGTCATGTGGTGGCATCCTCACAGATGTCATAATTTCACAATGGAACTGAATTTGTTTCCATTTAAAATTGTTGGAAAAACTAATAATTTAAAAACAAATGCAAATTTTATAAAATTAAAATTTCCTCTTGAAACCCGAGCAACCTTACTATTCTGAGCTAGCATGTTTCTGGATGTTTGCATAGTTTGCTTGCTTGTTTGTCTTATGAGAATTCTGGAATCAGAAATGGCACTGACATATCATAATAAATCTATCTGCAATGTATATTACATACTAAATTAGATCACAAATGACCACATAACACAGTTGAGAACTACACTTGTTTATGTTTCTTTAAGAAGAATATATAAGATATTATTTACTATAAGTTTGTATTTTCCTAAGTGTATAAATATACTAATCTCCCAGGTGTATTTCTTTATGTTACATAAAGGTGAGTTATAAATCTGAACGGGATGGGGAAATTTGTGAGTTTGATCAATGAACTCAATTATGGCCCCATTCTAAGGATTTCTGTTCTTTGTTTACAATGATACATAGTTGTCTACACACTAGATACTACTCTCCAAATCTCTTCAATAGATGAAAAGAATACTTCAGAGCATGGATATATTCTCTCTCTCTCTCTCTCTCTCTCTCTCTCTCTCTCTCTCTCTCTCTCTCTCTCATTTTCTCTCTCTCTCTCTCTCTCATTTTACAGCTCTTCTGGGTCCCCAGCTGATTTTCTTCGCAAGGTTAGTTGCTAATACATTCCTAGCACCTATGCATTATTAATGCTCACTGTTCTCCAAGGTGGCAGTGACAAATAGGAAGCAAAATCTACTGACTAGTGGGGAATATACTCTTTAGTCATGCTTGAATTTTTCAATTCATTCTGCTTGTTGAGGATTTTTCAGTAGAGTTTCTTTGACAGAGTGTGCTTTATACCTCTCTTCTTCCTTCACTCTTTTTGTTTTTCAATCCAAGAGTCGTTCAGGTAGCCAGAAGAAGTCTTAAGCATCAAGGCTTTGAGGAGGAATAGAGCAAAAAGCATCTTTGATGGTTGCAGTAGCAGAAAGGTCCTTGTTTCTCTTTGCATGTTATAAGTGGCAGTTTTGACTCCAAAAGGACTATGCAAGTAGTCAAGTAAATTATACTGTTTTTATTGGATTATGACCGCTGTACTATTCCGAGTAATAGTACCAAGTGTGTGTCATGAGAAACATTGATTTTTTTAATGTGCAGATTTGCTTCTTCATATATAAAATTCTATTCATTTCACAATATAAGAAGTGATTAGTGAAGTATATTCCAAGATGGTTATTAGGTACTATAAATCCCACTAGCAGTTCTATTACATTTGTTTAATTCAGAATTACTGTATTTAAAGTATTATACCTTTGTACAAAGTATTTTAAAAAATATTTTTTCAGTGAATAAAAACTTAATTCACAGAGAACACAAAAATTGGAATTCCCCCAGCAACTGGAGTTCGGAGCAAGTCTTTTCTACTATAGTTCCCTAGTTTGAAGATGTAATAACAATCCTTAACATCAAATGGTCAATTACAACAATAGCTATATTTGTGTGTTTCTAGTATTAATAAATACACTATTTATATCATGGTGATCATTAATTCTCGGGTGGAAGATATTAATATTTGGATAAATAAAAGGATAGCTAGAACTAGAGAAGCAATGGAAGCACCGTGGCCCTTTATATGTAATTTTAATTTCTCCTAAAGGAACAGGAAGGTACAAACAATTTTTTGAGTGTATATTTTCTAACAATTATTTTGCTAGATGTTTTTAATATATTATCTTATTTAAATATGACAAATATTTCATGATGTAGTTGTTATCAATGCTGCTTTACAATTAAAAATAAAACCTGAAATGGTATAAATAATTTAGAAAGGGTCTAGAAAGTGACAAAACTAAAATGGAACAAGTCAATTCAATGCCAAAACCCATGATTTTTACATTACACAATTGCTGCCTTCTTAGATTTTGAACTCTTGCATTACAATATCATTATATGTAATTTAGTTAGTTGCTTAGTAGTGGTGATAGAACCAGAAGGTATGGAGTCACTTGTAGGTAGATGTCATTGACTTAACCCATTTAGAAGAGTTTTTAAATGTGGATAATTGGCTCAAAAGTATGATTTTTATAGTACAAATTCTATTAGAGCACAGTGTGTGCTGGGAATGAACACATGTATTGAGCCATGAAAGAATTAGTTGAAATACATAGTGCTCTCCTGAAGGTGAGTATTAAGTTAATACCTATATGCATAAGCATAGAATCAGATATTTCACAAGTGTTAGAAGAAATAAAGAAAATCTATTGGATTTTTCAAACACGTAAAAAAAGTAAGCTGGGTATCCTAAATGGAATGTGAAGTAATAAATGGATAGTTAGTTGCATGCCTCTGAAGTACTGTCCTGCTTGTCCCCATGACTGATTTAATCCAGGTAGCCTAACACATATCCATAAATCTTCCGCAAACCATACGTAAACTGTATAGAGAGCAAATACAGCCATCTATAACCCACATATACAGCATAAGCAGAGGAAATCATTCAGAACATATTATATAATTGTAAGACTAAACACCTGAAATCAGCAGTGATCTCTGACACCCTGGCCGTATTGAGTTAGGTTTATGTTGCATGGAAAAGAGGATATTACTATTGATAGTGGTCACACAACTCAGGTAACCTCACCTCCAGAATCACTTGGTTCTATCCTTAGTGGGAAAAAAGAAAAAGCAAGAGCAAGTCTGACAACATATGAATTAGGACCCCAACTGCTTCTAAAGGCAGGGGCTTGAAAGTGCACAGGCCCTGAGGTAGTAACTCTGAGAGAATAAACTTCTAGAGCAGATTGAAGCAATTGGGAAGGAGATGACATATATTGGAGATTTGATGAGGAAAGAAAAGAAGAAAGCGAGCAATGGTCATTGAATGTAAGGTAGAAACAAAAAAAAACAGATCATAGACTCAGCAGCTGAGCCAACACATTCCCAATAGGTGGTGTTTATTAAAGAAATCAAACTTTTCTATATCAATAAAAGAGAGTTCAACTGAAGTAAGAAACCTGATACACTGCTCAAATCCCAATCTCCTTTCCATATTTCACTTATTATTGCTGGTCCAGGAAACTATACAATATTTGAAAATGAACAACAACAAAATAGCAAGAAACACTCATACAAATTGATAAAAGAGACAAAATAGAAAGTAATCATCAAAGTTATTTAACTGGTCAAAATATTAATGAAAACCTCAACTATGAAAGAGAATAAAGCCATAATTCAATCACCAACATAAATTAAAAGGCATGGTTTGACAGATGCGAAGTATACACAAAATCAGAAAGCTAAAACTCAGAATAAAAATGATTATAAAACTAAAGATATAAAAGTAGAGTTGATTAAGTTCATTTAAAATTTCAAGAAAAAGACAAAAGTGTCACATAAATGAAGACTAAATCACAAAGTGCTCATGGAAAAAATAGATTTGATTGAAAATATGGTAACAGACTTTGAAGAATAAAGCAATCAACATAATGAAAACAAAACAAATAACTTACAAGTGTCTAAAAGAATGTGATAGAATAAGAGGAAGAAAAACAAATTATTTCTAATCTTTCTAGCCTAGTCCCATCAACTTTCACATTTCAATAAAGATTTTCTTCAAGTCATGCTAGCTGGTAAGTAGGGAATTCTAGTGTCATCAAATAGGGTTTTCCCGGATCCTATGGCTAGGCTAGGCTAAGGTTGAAAACAATACCATTATTAAAAATAACTGAGGTGGAATTTAGGAAGGTGAAGACCTACAGCTATTTATCCAAGCACTGATTGCACTGGACCAAGTGACATAAATTGTTTAAAAAATAAGATTCTATTATCAATATTTTCAACTCTCATAAAGAAGATGGAATGAGGATACAACTAAAACACCACACAAAGTAGTTCATTGCCTATGGGTAATAGAGATTAAATTATACTGCAAGTTCAGAGGTGGGAGAAACCATTAACTTCTGGAGATAGAATAGATCATATATTCCTAAAATGTTACAATCGCTTAAAACTTTTTGAAACTCCAAATTTGGAAATGTTTTTGTATTAAAAGCAAAATCATTTTAGTCATGTTCTGACCAAAATACATATTTCCCTTCTGTTTTCCCATGTTTTTTTTTTGCTAGATGAGACTTCAAATATTTTTATTCTGTTCTTTAAATTCAAATCCACTAATCACAGTAGTTAAAGAGGTTATCATTCAAGCTACGAAATGGTACACTACAGGCTCAGTGAGGACGGACGAATTTTCAAATTTGCTATTTAAAATAGAGGCATAATTGGAGTAATATGGATAAAGCGTCTAATGGTTGTGACTCATAACAGCACATCTCTTTTAATATATACATTACACATGTATTTTTTATATCTATAAGATTATAGTCACACATAATATAAACTAAATAAATAATTGAGAGTGGATCCTTCCTCCAAGAAACCTATGTCTCTCAATAGTCCCTCTCCAACAAATAGTTGGAGCGTTGTTTTTAAACAAACAAACAAACAAACAAAACAAACAAAAACCACATAAGTTGAAAGCATGACCTAACTAAAACCCTCTAAATGTTTTCAGTGAAGTGTCACACCTTCAAAATGCTACACAAGCAAGCTCTTGCTCAACATCAGTCACCATTCTCTCCAAGGCCCTTTTGGTGACACACTTCTAGTTACACAGCCTTCTTGATGGTTCGTGAATTGGCCAAGTTTCATCCTGTCTGAGAGCCATTGCCCCAGCATGCCCCCCCACTGATCATGAGGCATTTAGGAAGACCTTTGTATAACTGTCCCCTTCTCTTGAACAAATATTAACTAAAACTCACCTCCAGAGAGAAGTCTTTTCTGGTCACTTTATTTAATGTAATGGCAACTCTGCCCACTTCTTCCCTCCTGGTCCACAGAACTGTTTTTCTTTTACCTTATTGTACTGTTTCCATAATACCTACCACAGGTATATTTGACTAAGAGTTTACTGTCTGTCTTCACCATCCCTAAAATGTAAGCTCTATGTCTATCTTGTTCACTGCTATATCTGCTATATCTGCAGTGCGTAAAACATGTTTATCAAATAAATATGTGAATCAATGAATGAGTGAACAAAATAATAAGTAAGTGAATGAACGAAGGTAGTGGAATTTGATATATCTCACTCAGCTTTCTTCTTTTCTGGTGGTTACAAGAGATGAGGAGCTTCGCCAAGGCAAGGAGAAGAAAGTTCTCTGTTTTTCCTCTCGACTACTCTTTGCTTGATTACAATTGAGAGGGTTAATTAAAAAAAAAGCAGTTTAAAAATTCAGATGAACTCAATTGTCTAATGTTCAGTATTATGTTACCTAACTGACATGTTCTTCAATCCTCTTTCTCCAACTAAACATTCACATAGAATGAATTATCTGATGTTAAAAATGAAAGAGGAAAAAAATACATGGATACCATTTGTGTATGGTTTCACACTCATTGATAAGTAAAAATACCTGCTGTTTTGCTGCTGGCAAACAGACATAGGGAAGCCAAGAAATGTAGAAGTTTTTTCAGAATACAATGACAGCTGGTGGCTATTTCCCTAAGATGGATTTTTTAAACCTTTTTTTTTTAAACCAAAGTTATGCTACTTTTCTTGTTTCTACATTGTGAAGGCTTGAATTTTCTTCAACTCAAAGCAGAGTCTAAGCAAAAGTAACAGTTACTAAATAAATGGAGACATACAGTTCAAGTTTATAGAATGGCAAATATAAAGACACATATTTTTTTACATTTCTTTGTGTGAGTGGATTTTCTTGCAGTGATTCAGACATTAGGTAAGAAAGGGAAGTTATTGCCGGCCAGAAATAGATAGAAATGTAAAATTAAAGAACAGAAACAGAGGTAGTATATTCTTTTCAATCCTCAAATGTTTTCTTTATTTAAAGTTCCCAAATATTAGTTAATTAGCTATGAATATTACTGTTTAAAGCACTATGGTGAAAAGTCCCTGATGAAGTCCATGACAAACAAAAGAAAATTTACTTAATTTTAAAAAAGAAAAGAATAGTTATTATTGCTAGAATGAAAAGCAATTTGATCTTTTTGCTATTGTTCAGGTTTTGTTTTGTTTTTGTGTGTTTTTGTTTGTTTGTTTGTTTGTTTGTTTTGTTGTTATAGGTACAAATAATATCTAGTCCAGAGGCATTAGACTATGAGGCCCCTTCATCATCTATGGTTCCTCTCCTGGGAAAAGCAGCAATAAAGAGAGAAAGTTTGGAATTAAAAATAGCAAAGAATCTCCACTCAAAAGGATTAGAGAAGCTAAAATATGGATTGTGGATGGTATACGTCATCTGCAAACCATGAATGAATATCTGTACATATTTCTGAATGCCAAAGCCATACATTTCATTCCAGTGAAGGTTTTGTAAGAAAGTATGTCATTTGTTGGTAGTGCTTCTTTTCATTGTCATACTATCCCTCACATAGAATCTGTAGCTATACCTCACCCAGACACTGTCCAGTTTGGTTCCTGGATAGATTCTCTTAAAATCTGCAATATGAAAGACGGAAGAAAGGAAAGAAGAAAGGAAAGAATGGAGAGAGGGAAGAAGAAAGGAAAGCAGGAAAAAAGGAGGATAGAAAGAAAATAAAGCTAAAGAGTTAGCTACCACAAAATCCATGATTTTATGAGAAACTAGTCACACAAACTTTTGGAGAAAATTTGCTAGTCAGTTCAATGAAGTAGCTTGATACATATTTACCCAGAGTCTCATTCTATAGTGGAATCCACTCATACGTCTTTGAAAATGTTATAAAACTTGGCCTGGCCGCTCTTTCAGAACCCCGTATGTGCGGACTTGAGCTTTTAGGAAAAGGAGAATATCGTGACATTACTTAAAAGGCTGACAAGCGTATCAGCTAAATGCGGTAGAGTCTGATACAGTTTTCTTTTAAATATATTTTTACTAATTATTTCCTATAGCTAAAATATTAGCTTAGGGAATAAACTATCTATGGAAAATATGTATTTAAATATAAAATCTACACACACTATGTGATTGCACTTAGTTTTCTGCCTTTATTATGCACCAGTGAGACTCACCACTACTATCACATGCCAGGATGAAGTGCCATATTCCCAGAGCCCAGCTCCATTAGGTACACATAGACGCTTTGTCACTCTGGGTCAGCTGTGAAAGCAAAGAAGGCACAAGTGCAGAGAGGCCAAAAGGGTCTTTCTCCCTAGGTAAAAGGTTTAATGTCATTTTTATCATGCATTTTAACTCAATGATTTTTGTCATAACCTCTGGGGAAGTTTCCCATTTACTTGATAAATTATTTATTGGTTATAGTAGCTACGACACAAAATAGTTTGTTTATACACACAAGCCTCTGTGCTGGTGACCTTTAATTGAGGCACTTCATGTGTTTTCTAGTCCTTTCTGAGGTCTATAACATAAAATTCTTGAATAGCAGTGAGAAAAATGGTATAGTGAGGTTAGATGACTTGTTCCAGTTCAAATAATTGTGTATGATCACAATACAATAGGGATTATTTTTTCAACCTTCAGGCTTCTAGTGGCATCACATTCAAAGCATGGGCTATATTTAGGGTAATCATAATTTATGGTCCAGGCAACATAACAATTTTAGAATAAAAGAGGGCATTAACAATACACCAAGAAAAAAGTACTAAACTAGGTGTGTCCCAGGCAAATTGGGTATATGGTCACTTAATTATCTCATGATACGACCATAGAAAACTCCATGGTTTTAACTAAAAGTGGCTTTAATTACTAAAAAAAATGCACAGTTCAGAGAAAATATAGATGAATCAACATAAGTTCACTAGGTCCCAGGAGAGAGACTGATATGAGAAGAGGACATGTTTAATTTATGCTTTCTATTTAAAATTTTTACCTTTGTATTAAATGCAAACAATACAATCTTATAATTTCTGAAAAATGATTGGGTTATATTTTTTCTTTACTGTGAATACTAATTTTCTATTAAGAAACATTTATTAAGCTCTAGAACATTCGTTTATGCAATTCTTCATGCAATTGTCCAGGCAAATTTACAAGTGCAAGGTCTACAAATATGAGTTAAGACAAAGTGACTGTCCTCAAGAGGTCACATAAGAGCAAGAAAGCCAGTAGCAAATAGTGTAACAGGTATATGAAAATGATGTTAAAAATTTGCACAGTATCTTATGGAGGTTCCCTGATGAAGACAATGTCTGACTGACACGTTTGCATGCTGTGAAGTATGAACCAAGGGGACTCACACAGACTTGATTTTTTTCTCCTAGAACTGATGACCAAAATTTATATAAGGGATGAAGGGAGAGGACAGCAGCCACAAATAATGAAACTATTACTGAATACATGAAAAAAATAGGGACTAACTAGCAAAATATTTTATCTTAAAAGTGTATAATATAGATATCAAAAAAATGGATAAAGATTCTTCCCTTTCCAATGTATTTCTCAATTCCTTGCATCTGAACTGGCCTAATGACTTCCTATGATAAATAAAAGGTGGGAGAACAGGAGTTATTCACGTTTTAAACTTGGGCTTTAAGAGGCTTTTCACATTTCCCTCTGGCTTTAGGGACCCTTGATATTTCAACCAAGTGAGTAAGACAGGGATCACCTCTTGGAGCATGAAAGACTGTACTGGAAGCAGTCGTGTGCCCTAGCCAGCAATCAGCCAACTCCCAGCTGCCCAGCATCTGACTGTAGAGGCAAGAGTGAGCCCAGGAGAAACCAGAAAAACATCCAGCTGAACCCAACCCATTTCAACACAAATTGCTGAAATGCAGTCATTAACTATTAAGTTGGCGCAACAGTAATTGCGGTTTAAAAGGTTGAAAATTGCAAAAACTGCAATTACTTTTGCACCAACCTAATAAATAAATGGGTCATTGTTTTAAGCCACTAAGTTTCTGAGTAGTTTGTCATTCAGCAAAAGCTAACTGATTATATATAGTGTATATATATACATATATATATATATGTATATATATACACATATATAAAACTGTATATAAACATATGCATATACAATATGTATATATCATTATGTTTATATAAATATGATATGAATAATTATGTACATGCAGGTATAGTACAGGTTTTATATATTCATGTATATTATGAATACATACATAGGCATGTATATCTATATTCATGCACATTGAAATGTCTAGACATATACCATATGTCTATATATATATATATATATATATATATATATATACATACACAATACACAAATTACTTTAGTGTTCTTGTTGAAATCTTTATTCCAAAATTAGACTTATCAAAATGAAAAATAAGATTCTTTTGTAATCATTTTTTAATTTTGTATGATTTATTTGTAATTATAAATTATGCAACGAATTATTTGTTTATTGTTTGGTCCCATGATTCCCAAGCACATTAGAACTCCTTTTTCCAAGGATCAAATGAAGCAGGCCAAAGTTCAAGGAGTGTGAGTTTTATCATGGATGCAAAGTCCTACATTCATTTTCTTCCTGAAACTTACCAAGAAGGGTTTCCACCAAACACTCGCATCCCCAAAATAGCACAGATAGGTGGCAGAAGCATTTCTTATTTTGGCTGTGTGGTCCTGCTGTTGGATACGTTGGTAAACGGGGGATGACTACCAAACAGAAATGCCTAGGTATCAACCACTATAGCTCTGGCTGATGTAAAATAATCCTAAATGACTATTAAACGGTGAGGGAGGAGCGCAATGAGGGGAGAATATCTGAGTGGTAAAAGGAAGGCCTTAGGGATGCTCAAGTTGTCTTTTTTTTCCCCTTCTAAAAAAATTAATGGAAAGAATTTTCTTCCATATATTCAAGTAACTTCAGATGTATTTGGGTTAACATGTATTTTTTGAAAAACTGTTTATAGTATAAGTCTCTTTGTAAATTTATTTGATTACAATATCTGAACTCTACAATTTGAGAAATAGGAATTTTGACTGGAAATTCAGGGAGAAGAGAGAGGAGGAAAATATGTAGAAATGTTGCATATGTATGAAGTTATTTACTTTATGTTTAAAACTCCCTATATGTTCTAATTTGGGAATAAATGAATCAGAGTATATTCAGACCATAAGGTTGAATATTCCAAAGGCATAATCAAAGATAAATTGGGATGGTCCAGAGACAGAAAATAAAAATTAAAATATCAAAACAGTACAGAAATTAAATGAAATATTGGAATTATAAATAGCCCAACCCTGAGCCTCTTCCCTTCTTTCTGTTTCCTCTCTCCATGAAACAGTTTTTTTGCCCATATGTATTTTTAATTGACATGCTAGTAACCCTCAAATTTGTATCTCTTAACCAAAAATCTCTTCTAATCTCTGTGCTTCTATATCCATTTGAATACGTCACTTTTAAATTTCACAAAGGCATCACAAACTCACTGAGTTATTAATTAAAATTATCATATTCATATTCAGATACGATTATCTTCCAATTTCCTTTATTAGTGAATGACTATACCATACATTTAACCCCGTGAGTCAGAAATCTAGGCATTATTTGTGATACTTGGTTTTTCCTTACCAGGTCCAACATTTTATTGGGTCCTATCAATTTCACACCCTAGAACCTCTGAAACACATTCACTTCTCTCCATCTTTATTGCCATTTCCCTAGGCCAGCTCTTATTATGTCTTGTCTGAATTACATCCATGGCCTCCAGTATTCTTTCCATGTCCACTCTCATAACTCTAATCATTCCTCTCCACTGCAGCTAAAGTGATCTTGTAAAAAACACAAACATGATCATTTTTCTGGAAAAAATCTTCAATAGCTTTTCGATTTTCTTATTACCAAGACAAAATATTTATTATGGTCTGAACGACTCTGCATGAACTCAACCAGGCCTACTTCTCTAGCCTATCCATCACCCTTTTGAATTTCAATGTTAAGGTATTTAGGCAAAGCAGAGACTGCAATAAGTCTGCAGTTTACTCAGTGATAACATAAATTCTAGGTATGGGGCACTCCCTTTTCCTCACTCTCTTGCTTACTTGGCTTCTACCCATCCCTCACCTACCTCCACTGCTAATTCCTACTTATTTTTCAGATCTTAACTGAGAAGAGACTTCCTCAGTAAAACCATCACATCTGAGGCTAATAAAGGTCCCTTGCCTCACTTTAATTTTCATATTACACTTCCTTCAGAATGATTGTCACAATTTGCAGTTATATACTTTCTCTATTGTTAGGTTAATATCTGTCTAGGTTGATGTTGACCAATATGGTAGTCACTAATCACATATGAGTATTTAATTTAATTTAACTAAAATTTAAAAATACAATTCCCTTAGTCACATTAGCCAAATCTTAAGTGCTCAGTGGTATTAAAGAAAAATCAGAGCTGGACAGTAGTTAAATTGGTAAGATTTTAATCAGAACTACTGAAATAGGGGAAAAGAAATCTCAATGCAGAACTGGACTCGATTCTGAATATAGCATAGGCAAATGAGACTTTATAGCCAAGAAACAGGGTGCGGGGGGAGGGGTCAGTGATAGAAAATTTCTGGCTAAACTGACCTAGCAGGATTCTTGCTGAAGGCAAGCCAGGGTGATCACCTGGGGGATGGTGGGGAATGTAAAACCAGATTAGATAATCAAGCTATCAGACATGGAAGATGTGGGATTCTAGCTAACCCAGTTTAGCAGGATTCTTCCTAACATTGGGCAGTGGAGAGACAAACACAAAAGTCTAAAAGTTCAGGCTAATTTGACAAGTTCAGGGGAGCCTGAGTAGAGTTTGGTCAAGGAGAGAATCTTTGCCAGTAGCCACATACGGATGGTCACTACTGAACTGGACAGTGCAATTAAAAGCATTTCCATCACTGCAGAAATTTCTATTGGGCATCAGAGGTTTAGATTGTAAGCTCTGTGAGAGCAGTCAATACCTATTTGCTCAGCAGGTTTCTAAGAGATGCCCAATAAATATTGGTTATTTGTTATTGAAGAAAAATCTTCTCTGGGCTTCATTCCAAGTTTTTATTCTCTCTTACAAATGATTTAATTAAAATTTGTCTCACTGGGTAGGTTCACTTCCTAAAAGATTAATATTTGCTCCTATGTTCATGTCATCATGGCTTAATATAATTCACAGTGATGATCCCATCTTCAATCCAATATTGTCCTAAGCTCACAATTAAAATTTTCTTAAATCTGACTCTAGGTAGTAATGATTTAGTAACATCTCAGGATGAAGAACTTCAGTGGTTTAAGGGCAAACAATTCTCTTCACGGGTTCCTAAATCACATCTGCCTCTCCTTTAAATTGCAATATTACCTTTTTTGTATGTGTAGATTGATTGCGGGCTAGTTGGCTTTCATCCATATCTTTAAATCAAGCAGGTACCCATAAAGCTGGAGGGTTGCAGGAGGAATTAGAAACAAGGCCAGTGAAGGTATTCTTAAGTCATTTTATTTATAACCTTGAATCAGGATACCTTTCAGTCTATAACCTCTGCATGAGGAACTGGAGGGCTGACTCCACCTGGAACTATCATTTCTCTTTGTTTTTACTTTTACCACAATATCAAGAAGTTTCCACTAAAACACTGAGGACTTAAAAAAACAAACAAACAAAAAAAAAATTGAAAAGAAAGACAATTATTTGTATGAGCATGGGAGCCAGACTCCTGACCACTTTGAAATAAATTGAACTGTCAAAGAGGCTCTGGAGGGTTTATATCTGATCCACCACCTAAGGCTAAACACAGTCTGGCACCTTTCATGGATTGATGGTAGAGCCATGGTAAACATTCTGAAAAAACCTCAGACATTGTGTTGCCATAGAAATCTAAACAATTAGAGTGTATAAAATGCCAATAATAAAAAAAAGGTTAACTTTAGCAAATAAAACTCTATGTATCAGTGCCATGAGAGGTGGTAAAGTTTCTGAAAGGAGTGTTGGGAATATCTGTTAATTCCATAGAATACAGCAACTCTTTTTAGACTAGGTATAAATAAGAAGTATTTGTTCCCAGCACATCCTCAAAATTATCCTCAAATTATCTTTTCTTTATTGACATAGAGCAAAACAATAAAATTAACCAGAGGATAGACAGAGACTTAGGGAACATCAGGGCCACTCAAACAGAAAAGCCAATCACATTGAATTAATGGCTATCCAATAGGGTTTTCATGTATTGAAAGGAAGAACTTCAGTACTTAAGAAAATGAAGAATCTTGGACAATCACAATTCACGATATACAGTATTCTTTCCAATTAACAGTGACTATCTTGACTTAAGAAAATTAGCATCATAGTATAGATAACATCAGGGTATTTAACAGTGCATAAGATGAGGAGAATGTACATCATAAAACTTTGGAATTCTGAGTCTAATCAGAGAAAACAGTATGTGTTGTTTTTTTTAATTAAATTTATTGGGGTGACAATAGTAAAATTACGTAGGTTTCAAGCGTACAATTCTATAATATATCATCTATATATTGCATTATGTGTTCATCACCCAGTCAGTTCTCCTTCCATCACCATATATTTGACTCCTTTATGCTCATCTACCACCCTCCTGCCCCCTTACACTCTGGTAACCACTAAACCATTTTCTGTGTCTTTGAATTTTCATTTCTTTATTTGTTTGTCTTGCTCCTTTGTTGTTTTCAGTTCTATATCCCACATGTCATTGAAGTCTTGTTTGCTTGTTTTTTCTTTTGTTATATTTTTGCTTAAAATGATTAAGAGTTAATATCTAGTTCCTTCATCTCAGTTAGCTACATAAAGTGTAAATTAAACAACACTGTTGGTTATTCTACAGTGTCATTTCATTCATTCCTAATTAGCTTTATAAAGTCCAAATTAACAAACAGTGATAACAAAATACGTTTTAGACAACCCTTATGTATTAAATGTATAAAATATTGTCTAGATTTGGCAGGGATAAGGGAAAGAAAGAGTGAATCACTGAAACGTGTAATCAAAGGTCTACTAACATTCATCTAACAACCACTCTGACAATATGGTGCCCTAGAAAGCTTATTTATTTATTAATATTTTACATGAACCTGTAGGGCAATACATAAAGTTAAGAATATGGATTTTTGAATCAGCCAGTACCAGCCTTAAACTTTCAGTCTGCAGGTAACTAGATAAATTACACAACCTTTTTTTTACTCTTTCTATCTAGAAAATAAGACTTCTCATTTTCCAGTGTAATTGATAAGGCTTATATAAGTTGATAAGCATGAAAGCATCTATTAAGTTGTTGGTTCATAATAACAACTCACTACATGAAAATATTATGTCTAAAAAACAGAATTATGTTTTCCTATTGGAAAGTTGTTAGATAACATGAGCATAAGCATGACTTATGATCAGATGACTATTGAAAAACATGTAGTTAATTAACATAGTTAAAAAAATACTTTAGGATCAGAGGAAATGTCTCCTGGGAAACCATATTCATCAGTCCCCTCACATTCAACAATTTTGGTCTATATCTGAATATTTCTAAAGTTATAGACCAAACGTGTGCTTCATTAAAATTGATTTTGTTCCAGTAGCTATCTAGGTATTTGAAATTATGAAGAAATAATTTAGTGGTATAAATATATCAAATGTAAATGGGAATTAGTACTATTGTAAGGCTGAGGAGTATTTTCCAATTTTAATAAAAATGTTTCTAGGCACAGTTTACTTTTTCAAAGCCTGAAATTATTGTTTCTGGCTAACACCTATGCATTTGGGAAGAGCTAGTAATAAATTAAGTAAAATTTTTATGCAGGGTTATGTCTACTAGATTCTTAAAATTACAGAAAACCAAGTATCATGTGGATCATTTCTCTGGACTGACCAATATTTTATATGTACTTAGAGCAACAACAATAATGAATATTTAGCAAAGGGTTGGGAACAGCTTTAAAGCAGATTAATTTTAATGTATATGGTTAAATACTTTAATATATATACTTTAATATGTATATATATACTGGGCTGCCAAAAAAATGTATACAAGTGGACACTTTGTGCAACATTGCTCAAATAGTAGTTTACCATAATCAGAAGTGTCTGGACGCTGATGGTAACCAATTTGAGCACCTCTTGTAATTGTAGAAATCAAATGTAACTTGTATTCATTTTTTGTTATAAGTTTATATTGAGTATTACTATTTTAATACAGTTTTCTTTTCTTAAAATGTGTATACTTTTTTGGGCAATCCTGTGTGTGTGTGTGTGTGTGTGTGTGTGTGTGTGTGTATTCTGAATGCAGTCTTTGCCACTATTTTGGAATATTGGGTAAAACTATATTTGAGAAGTTTTTGACAGAGACATATTATGACCCCAGTAGTTTAGAACCGACATTCATAGATTGTATAAAAATGTAAATTACAATGGACCTTATTTATGCTGAAAAAAACATTGTGCCCTCATTATCTGATTTCTCAAGAAACATACTGTGTGCTATATTACTGGGAAAATGATTTTGCATAGACGTACATACTAATATTGGTGCGGAAAAAAATGTCTCTTTAAGAACTGCCTACTTACCAAGGCCCCAACTCAAATAGGACAGGTTTTGGCAGAACAATTTGTGTTTTCTAAATGAAGCAACTTTGTGCCAGTTAAGTTTCCCTTGTTTCTTCTTCTTTACTTGGTAATTAAGACAGGCCAAGTCCATTTTATGCTTAAACAAAAACAATGCTACTGCCATGAGACCTAGCCCACCAAATATTGGCTTGTAGTTCATTTTGTCAGTCACTGATACACCCAGAAAATGAGGGAATGATTGGTAACAGCAATGCTTACAGTCAACTATTGTGGCACAATTCTAATTGACCTGCCTTGACTATTTTCTTTTTTTTTTTTTAATCTATAAGATTTAAAATTATCTAAATCTGTTTACTTTTGTCTGTCTTAACATACTCATCTTTGTGGTCAATGTCATGCCATCCATCTATTACTCTGTGGTTTTTGTTTGTTTGTTTTCTTTTTGCTTTTGGTCTCTAATTTGTATAGTCAATTTTCCACTCTCCAATACTACCACATCTATCATCCTGCCATTTACTGCTGGTGTGGAACTCTGTCAAAAGTATTTTCAAGATCAAAAGTTTTATAACAAATTATGTAGTTTGTCAAAGAAACATTTTTATATATTATGAACAACATAATTAGTTTTATGACTTCACCTATAGCCATAGATTTTAATGGTGAACAAAGTATAACATCTACATTCTGGGGGAAAAAATAATAATGATTGTATGTTTTATTCTTGGGATGAATAAATAGCTAATATCATTAGAAAGGATAATTTTCTCTCAGTCTCTAACATTTATTTCTATGTGTGGATGCTCTAAATATCCACAACCTATACATGAATAAACTAACATTTTTTTTTTTTTTTTCTTAATGGATGAGTGAAAACAGTGAAGATATTGAAAAGTGTCCCTTCTCTTCTCTCACAAAGTTATCTCCCATCAGGAAGAGACCAAAGGTTGAAAACCACATTTTAGAAAGAAGATATTATGAATCTAGGAAACCGATGCATAAAAGCACAGTTTCATAAAGTAATGGCAAGACAGAGAAAGATCAGGAAGAAATGATCATACAAATCCAATCTATGAAATACTGATATTATCAACCCAATAAAAGTGAATGAAATAAGTTATTTCACTTATTTTATTACTTCTTCGCTACTTTGAAATCTAGTGAATCTCTTATGAACATGACTTAAATTTAACATTTTATTTCTTCACAATTATTTAAATGTAGATTTCAAGTCTTTAATCTTGCTGTCTTGAACACAAAATTATTTTGTACGGGATTTTTAAGCAAGACTACTGTAAATCTCTTTCATAAAAAAAATGATGAAGCAGAAAAGATCAAAAATTTATGGGGAAGTTTTTTCCTCTTTTTGAAAGCTGATGCCCATGGCTTTCACTAATTGAAAATTTTCTTTACAAAAACAGACCAGTAGGCAGCCTATTTCCAGCTGCCAGCATTAACTGCACATCGCTGTAACTCCTGCTCTAAGAAACTTACAAAGAAATCAATGGAACTGGATGCTGACAATTTGAGGTGAACTTCACTAATTTGTAATGACTTGGGTGTGCAGAAAAACAAGTAATTACCTAGCAATTGTTTTTCATAGTTTCAAGTGATGCAATTAGCACTATCATTACCCATGAATAAAAATAAGAAAATATTTGGTGGTCATTAAGATTGTAAACACTTATGGTTCGTTGTTACTGAGGCTTTTCAATGTAAAAATTTTCATGAACTAACTGTGTGTGTGTGTGTGTGTGTGTGTGTAAAAATTATTGCTATCAGTGTTACAATGCTAAACCCTAGAAAGTGTCCTCATTACAAATATCAAAGATGTTATTAAATTTTAATATCACTTCCAAATATTTTATCCACTATGTCTTTATGACATCCGCCTAAAACACCAAAAATAGAATAAAATTACTGAACTATTGCGCTTATGTTTGGGAAAGGACTTTCTTTTATTTTTGCTTTTATTATCTGAATCAGAGCTTTAGAATTTGTGAATATTCAAAGGGAGAATAGTTACGAAGCTTATTTTCTCAATAACAAATAATTAATTTGTTTAAAATAGTAATGAATGTCAGTAAATTCAAATAAAAAAAGTTAATATTACAAACAAGAGATTCAAGATAACAGAGATAAATACTGTTCCTGCTTCCTCCTTCTGTGAATGCAGTAAAATTACAGCTAAATTATAGAACAATCAACATGGAGAACCATCTGAAGTCTGGCTGAACAGAAGTTTTATAACTAAGGATATAAAAAAGAAGCCATATCAATACTGGTAAGATGGGTGGAGACACGAAACAGGCTGGGCCCCAAACCTCCGTGTGGCGGTTGAGAACTGGGAGGGATATCTTGGCTACAGAGCTTCCCCTGCTAGGAATGAGAGACGCCAGCCCCACCTGACCTCCCCAACCCAACATACTGGTGCTGGGATTAAGAGCCCCCGCAATACTTGGCTGTGGAAAATAGTTGGGATTCCAACCATCCAGGTGGGACCAAAGGCTGCAAGAAACCCAGATATCCTCTTAAAAAGCCCAAGGACAGGCTCACTCACTGGCAGGCACTCACCTTGCGCTACAGCAGAGGGACAGTAACTCAGGAGCCAGGAATGGGGATGTCGGAGGCTTACTAGGGTCAAGCTGCAACGTGTGGTTTCAGAGAGAGAGCATGGGTAGACAGTTGGCATTTTCGCTGTGTGAGGTCCTCTTCCAGTGCAGTCAGCAGGCGGGAGCCATATTTGCTGGGTTGAGCCCTCCCCCACAGACCAAACCTGAATCCAATTGGTCTGGTGAGCTCTGACGCTCCACACTGCTGACTCACTGGGACCCCACCCCACCCCACACAACTCTCCCAGCATCAGAAGCGCTTTTTCTAAGAGCAGCCAGCCCTGCCAGAATTGCAGTCTTTCTTGAAAAACTATTGGAGTCTGTAGGACTCAGGTGGGTGGCAGCTGGCCTCAGACTTTTGCTGAGTAGCTCTAGACTCAGCACTATTACCAAACCAGAGTCTACATTAATCTGTTAACTACAATTATTCCCACTCTAGTGACTCCATGAGACTGTCTCACACAATTCCTGTGCTGTACAAGGCTTTATCAGGGGCTGTAACCTTATGGGAGCCAGCAGGTAGCAGCAGGCTTTGGGGAGTCCCGGTTTTTTGCGGAGCTACCCCAGGCCCAGTTCTGGTGGCAGCTGTCCTCAGCTCGCATTATTGCCTCTCCCTGATGCCTCCAGGTTTAGCACAGGTAGCAAACAACTGTAGATCTCTTTGGAGCTCCTACCAGGTAGTACTTGGCCTGTCACAGTCAGTTGGTGACATGGGCCTCCACTTTAGCCCCTCACAAGTTGTTCCCAAACCAGCCATCCAATTAGCTCCACAAGGGGCATACCCAAAGGGCAGTCTCAACAGGCACCAGGGCCTGCTGAAGCAAATCCCACATAATGGGGTAAGCCCCTGTACAGCAGCCTATAAATTCTGGATGTGGCCAAATCCCTTAGCCAGGGAACCTGAGGGTCAATCCCACTTACTGATGTGCCAATAGAAATCCAGGTTCAAATATAACAGGAGGGCACATGCAACCCACACAAGGGACACTCCTGGAGCACCTGGAGCAAGGCATTGGTGCCAGTAGAGACTGTTTCCTAATACCAGACAAAATAGACTTTAAAACAAAGGTTATAATAAGGGACAAATAAAGACTCAGTAATCCCATCTTAATATGTTTATCGGAAGAAACCCAAATACTACTTCAAGGAGACATGTTATTCCATATGTTTATTGCATCTTTATTTACAATGGCCAAGATGTGGAAGCAGCCTGGGTTTCTATCAATAGAAGAATGGATAAAGAGGAGATGGTACATATGTACATGGAATATTGCTCGGCCATTGAAGGGAATAGAATTATGCCATCTGAGGCAGCATGGATGGACCTGGAGGGTACTGTGCTGAGTGGCATGTAAGACAGAGAAAGACAGATGCAATGTGATTTTGCTTATATGTGGAATCTAAAGAACAAAATAGATAAACAAAACAGAAACAAACTCATAGATACAGAGAAAATATTGATAGTTGCCAGATGGGATGGGGGTTGGGGGTGAGTGAAAAAAAGGAAGGGATTAACTCCAAATTGGTTGTTATACAATAGTCGTGGGCATATAAGGTATAGCATAAGGAATATAGTCAATAACATTTGATTAACTATGTATGGTGTCAGATGGGTACTAGATTTGTGTGATAGATGGGAGGAGGTTGTAAGGCAGGGTGAAAAAGGTATAGGGATTAAGAAGTACAAACTGGTAGTTACAAAATAGTCATGGGGATGTGAAGTTATGCAGAGGGAATATAGTCAATAATATGGTGATAATTATGTATAGTACCAGGTGGGTACTAGACTAGTCAGGGGGATCCTTTTTTTTTTTTTTTTTTTTTTTTAATTTTATTGGGGAATATTGGAGAACAGTGTATTTCTCCAGGGCCCATCAGTTCCAAGTCATTGTCCTTCAATCGAGTTGTGGAGGGCGCAGTTCAGCTCCACCAGTCACCATTTTCAATCTTTAGTTGCAGGGGGTGCAGCCCACCATCCCATGCAGGAATTGAACCAGGCAACCCTGTTGAGAGCTTGCGCTCTAACCAACTGAGCCATCTGGCCGCCCCAAGGGGGACCCTTTCTTACATTATATAAATGTCTAACCGCTATGCTATACACCTGAAATTAATATAAAGTAATATTGAATGTGAACTGTAATTGAAAAATTTAAAAAGGGTGATAAACGTGAAGGGCAATAAGAGGTCCAAATTTCCAGGTATAAAGCAAATAAGTCTTGGGGATGTAATGTACAATATGGGGAATGAAGTCAATAATACTGTGATAGCATTGTATGGTGGCAGATGGTCACTGGATTTATCCTGGTGATCACTTCTTTAGGTATACAAATGTTAAAAACTATGGTGTACACCTGAAAGTAATATAATATTGTATGTTAGCTATATTTTAATAAAAATCTTAAAATAAAAATGATAAAAATTGTTATGAGGGGAAAGCAGCTCTATCAGACATGTAACCATATTAAAAATCCTCTGTAATTAAAACAGTGTAGTGTTGGTGCATAAATTTTCAAATAGACCAATGGAATAGAATACAAAGTCCAGAAATACACCCAAGTAGACATGGACATTTAATATATGCTAGAGGTAGCATCTCACATCGCTACAAAAAAAAAAAAAATTTAAAAAATGGACTTTTTCATAAGTGCTGCTGGGACAACTGTTAGTCATTTAGAAAATGATAAAAATAGATCCAACCTCCACACCATTTTCAAAAATATATCCAATGAGTGAATCAGAGGACTAAATGTAAAAACATGAAAAGTGATCACTTTGTAAGGTATATAAGTGTCTAATCACTGTGTTGTACACTGTACACTGTGTTGAACCTAATATAATATCGTACGTGAACTGCAATTGAAACATAAATTGTAAAAAAATGTTTAAAAATTGAAAGGCAAAATCTAAAACAAAACAAAACAAAAAAACCCTGAAACCATGCAAGTAGTAGAAGTAAACACCCTGTTTCCCCAAAAATAAAACCTAGCTGGACAATCAGTTCTAATGCGTCTTTTGGAGCAAAAATTAATACAAGACCCAGTATTTATATTATATTATATTATATTATATTATATTATACTATATATTATATCATATTAATTATATAAGACTGGGTCTTATATTAATTTTTGCTCCAAAAGATGCATTAGAGCTGATTGTTCAGCTAGGTCTTATTTTCTGGGAAATACGGCATTCAAAAAAGGCTTTGTAAATATGAGTTAAATTCAAATGAAAGAAAGGAAAAGATTCATTAAGACAAACAAACAAACAAAAAACCTCTAACCACTCAAAAATAGCCATAGAGATGTTTTGGTGCAGTTCCTTTCAATCTGTTGTCTAGGAAGAAGGCGGCATCTCTATTCTCCCTATGACAGCTGAAAAAATTCTTTATACCGTACCATATGGAAGCTCATGAGTCACTTCCCCCATCAGAAACCCCCGCTGTGGGCCATTCACACTTGAAGCAAACTCCAATATTCTTTCCTCATCCCACAAGGCACTATGTGATTTAACTGCCTACTCACCCTCTGACCCCAAGACTCTTACAGGAAGCTGTGAGAGTATCTATCAGTAGTTCCACATCTAGCCCACCAGTTCTTCACACCATGACCTAAAATTTCCTACTATGGAATCATCTAACGTGACCAAGTTGCAGTTTTCCTGTGACTGTCCCTATTTTAAATCTGAAAGTCCCACATTCCAGAAACACTCGCAGTTCTTGGCAAACCAGTAATTCCTAGAATAAGGGTATTAATTACATGTTCAACATGTTAGTTATTGTAGACATACTAGCCTTTGAAACATAGTTGCGTTACTCTTAAGTTGTGGTTCATAGTACAATTTATTGATTTTATATATTCCCCACGAATTTGGAGTATCATCATTACTAACAGAATCAAAATGAGATTTTCTTTTTTAAAGCTGTTTTTGGCTATATATTTTCTCCCATTAATCTATACTGTGGCTTTATGTCATGTTATATTGAGGAATAGAAATGTCCCTCACACTATTTTTATTTTCAATGTTGTTTTTGCTTACTTATTTTTCAGATGAATTTCCAAATAATTTTGAATATTGGAATAATAATTTGAATTACATAGAAATGACAACTGAATTCGAGAAAAAATGTCGATAGACATATTGAAATTCTCCACTCAAGAACATATACATATCCATGTAATTTTTCAAATTATCTTATGATTTTTAATAACGTGTTGAGGAATCTCTATATGTAGGTTCACGGGTTTTTATTTTTTATTTGGCTTTTTTTTTTACATCAAATTTTATTTTAATTAATTTTCCATTGATCATTTGAGATATTTTAGTGAATAATTATGTTAAATAAGATATTTTATTTTATTTTTAATAATTCTTGTATTTTTTCTATCTCATTTATTTGACTGGAATTCCAGAATCATGTTATTAAACAATGACTACAATGGCCACCTTTATAATGCCCCTTTCTTACCACAGTAATTTAAAATAAATCAAATCAAAACTAAAACTAAGGAAGTCAAAGTGTTGTGATTTTCCACTTAATGACTATATATTTTTTAACTGTTTCAAAAAGGGTTCCTTTTTTTATGTGTTGTATTTTTACATAGAAACTGCTTTTCTAGGCAGTTTATCGAGGCAGTAAATTGAGGCATACATTTAATCAGCATATTAAGAAATCCTATACATGTGGGGCTCTTGCTGCACATAAGAAATTATCTGGCAATTTAGGTTAAAAGCTCTGCTGATTGGTACAGATTCTCACATCTTAGCCCAGCCAGCTTCAAATTCTGCTTATTCTTCCTATGATTGCTTCTACTTCTCAGGGCAGGGAATAGCGTTGCCCCTTTAGAAAAAAAGCCTCTTTTTTATTGATACCCTTTCCTTCACTAGTTCCACTGAGTATCTATCCATGCCATTAGATCCTGGACTGTCTGTCTTTGAATTCCATTTGCCTTCCTTTAAGGGAAACAACTTCCTCCAAACCCTCTCTAATAAAACTTTTCTATTTCTAATCCCATCTTAGTGTCTGTTTCTTGGAGAATCCAAACAAATATGAGTGGTGCTGAGAGTGTTTTAAATAAAGAGATGATGATGGGGCTCTGGGATGGGCTTTCCCACAACCTGACTGGCAAAGAGGATGCTATTTTGAGTGTATGCGGTACATGGTAATAGTCCAATTGCTAAAGACTTTACCTGAGGCGACCTGGAAGGAGGGAAAAGCTCTTATAGGTGTTCTGATTCAAGTATCTGAAAGTTATGAGGAAACAATACCTACAAAGACAGCATAGTTGGCTGCTTTCTACTAGGTTCTATTGACACCTTGCAGAGGGCTAATAAGGGACTGAGGGCTATCAACAAGCAGTTAAGAACTAAGTAGAAGAGCAGACACAGAACATCTAATATTTCAAGATGTGGAGCCCTAATGATGTTTAAATGCTCAGCCAAAGTAGATTTGCTAGGCTAAATTTGGTTCTATGACTGGGAAAACTGAGGAACATGAAAAATGGAATAAGTACAGTTGGCTGGATGCCTTGGTGATGCTGGCTTTTGAGACCTCCAAGAAGCCTCGGAATTTGCAGAAATCACCCATACTTACCTAGTCAGAGTTAGCGCTTACCATATACTGAAAACACTTCTGAAACCCCTCCACTACTAGACACCCGGTATTGTACTCAATAGCTATCTCTATCTCCTCTCCTGGATGCTAGACAGAAACTAGGGTTGCATCCTGTCCTTGGGAAGTCCCAGGTCTCATAAGGGAGGGAAGAAATAACCACTGAAGGAGCTGCAAAAATTAACTAGCACATTCTGGCAGGAGCCAGGGGAGTATCACTGGGATTGGATTTTGAGGGTGCTTGATTAAAGGGCTAGAATATAAGACTTGATAAGCATAACTTCAGTAACTTAGGGGTGCTGTCTCAGGAGATGGGATTTAATACCCTGGCAAGGACCTCAAAGGATGAGGTAGGCTGTAGGCGAGAGTGGCTTTTGGAGGCCTGAAAAAAGTGATGGCCAATGAATGAGGAATGAACTATAAATACTCAAATGGTAGAGGAAAGAACAGGCTGAATGCAGTGGGTCTGTTGGAATACATATATTACATGAGACCAGGCAACCAATCAGAGGATTATGTTCCACAGGAAGAGAGACCATTTCCCAAGGCTGATGAGAACCCATCCAAATTTCATTGGTGGATCTGTTCCATGAGACAAGCCTTGAGACAGGAGAAGCCATCACAGAGCTGGGCTCATTAACATCCATAGGTATGATGAGATGCCAGTGAGAGAAGCCAGGTAGCTGTGCTTAAGTTTCAGGCGTGAGGGGGCCAGAACAACTATAACAGTTGACAATCTGACAAGATAGGAAGTGTGGCCAGGGCCTGCAGGGAGTTGTGAAGATGGTTAATGGAGCATGATTTCCTTAGAACCAAAATTGCCAGGCAGGCATAGCCAACATGATGGTTGCCTGATATCTATAACATACCAATTAGAAGAGTAAGAATCTGAGGGCAGTCTCTCCAATAAAGTCATGATCCCTGTTCAGTTTCCCAATCTGAACCAATTTTCAGGCTGATAATTAACTGTTTGAAGTGGTAGCTCTAGGGTATCTATTGGCAGATTTTTTTTTTTTTAGATAGATTTGGAAAGTGGGAAAGACATAAAAAATCTCTCATTGGATTTTTCCCCTAGGGAAGCCTAAGTGGAAAACTGAAATTACCTTCCACTCCTGGCCTAGACACTAGTTCACAACCAATATTGCATCCCTAGTGTAGGGGTGTTGGGATGGCAGGGATTAGGACCAAATAAAGACCAAAAGGACGCAGGGGTCGTGATCCTATCATATCCCCTCTTAATTTTCTATTTAGACTCCAGTAGAAACTAGAGAATAACCATAGACAACCTCAGACTTAACCAGGTAAGAGCCTCTCACATCCACTGAGCTAGATGTGGTATCATTGCTACAGCAGATTAATAATGCCTCAGATTCCTGGCATGAGGCCTTTTATGTGGGAAATGCATCCTTTTCAATCCCAATCAAAACCAAGGACCAGAATCAATTGACATTCATAGGGCAAAAATATTCATTTACAGTTTTACCTCAGGGATGCGTTGGTTCTCTTCGTTCTCTCATATGAGATTTGGACATCCCAGTCATCCCTTCAACTATCATGCCAATTGGACAAAGCAACCAAGAGATGGCTAGTGAACTGGCCTACATGGTGACATACTTTCACTCCAGTGAGTGGGAGATAAGCCCTAGGAAAATTCAGGAACCCATGAGTTCAGTGAAGTTTTTAAGGTCCTGACGGCCTGAAGATATACTGTGATATCGTCTCTCTAGAGTGGGAAGAAAATTCCTTCACCTCGCATCCTCATCCAAAAAGAAAAGGCCTGGTGCTTCCAAAAAGAAATAGGCCTATTGATGTTTTAGTGGCAGCACATTTCACCTTGCACTTATCATCATATGAAATTATCTGCTTTATTTGATTATTTACTTATCATCTGAATCTAGTAATTACCTGTAAACATCATGAGAGGGAGGGCGGGACCGTTATATTTCCAGTATGAAAAATTGTGTCTGGCTCAATAGCATACCAAGGGTGAGGTGGTAGGAGCAGCACACATCGGGTACAGGCAAACAAGGATATTTAAAATTTAAAACCAAAATTATAAACAACTACAAGTTGATTTGCTTTTTATTATGCTCATGCACCAGCAACTGATACCTTACTATTAACTAAAGACCATGGTTTATTCACATTGCCTTAGTTTTTACCAAATATCCTTTGTGTTCCAGGATCCCATCCAATACATTACATTAAGTCATCATGTCTCCTGGCGTGTGACAATTAGAAAGAGGTACTTTTAAAAATATTGCAAATGTACCAAGTGTGCTAACGGTGTTCAGCTGACCAACAGGTATTTCAAACTATTTCCAGATGTGTTGGGAAAAATCTTCGGTCAGCAAACTATTTTTTAAAAACTTTTTAATATGAGAAATTTTAAACATATACAAAAGTAGACAAGAGTATAATAAACGTTCACATGCTTCATTACATACAAATTTTCTCTATATTTCTCTAAATGTAAAGATAAGTTTATAAACTATAGCATTTTGGTAGAATGTTTGTGGCAAAGTCAAATTATAAGATTTTACAGCCCTTAAACACTCAAATACCCCCAACCATTCTCACTTCTACCACAAAGAGATTTAGGTCTTTAATTTGTTTTTCTTTTCTAATTTATTTCCTTTGCTATCATTCATATGTACAGTCTTCCTACTGTATATGAAAGGTGAACATTTTGTTTTACAAAAACACGGGTAATTATGGTCTATCAACTTGACTGTGCAGGCATCAATAATAATAATTATGAAAACTATATGGCAGGGAAAAGAGGTTATTGATTAATGTTAAACAAAGTAAACACAGTATAAAACTGCACACAGTGGTAGCAACTGTGTAAACACATACTATATATGCACGTAAATGAGTTAGAGGGAAACAGAAAAAAAAAACAAAATCAGTGTTCCTGTCATGTGGTGAATTTAGAGTTGATGAATTGATTAATTGATTTTTTTAAAAAATAAGCAATTTATTTAGAAATAATTGTATATTCACATGCTGTAAGAAATAATACAGAGATATCCCATGTATCCTTCATCAGGTTCCTCTAAAGATAACATCTTACAAAACTGTACACTATCACAACCAGGGTAATAACATTGTTATGGGCAATATACATCCTTCTTTAAATGCCACTTGTTTCAAAACTAAAGATGCATAAAGGAAGTGATGATTATTCCTGATTGCTCTGTAAGCATCTCTAAAAACAATTTTGCCACAGAGAGGAGGGAGAAGTATCCATCTGGGTATCAGAAATACTAAGTACACACTCATCTGGCCTTTTTAGACAGTTACAGAAACCCAGATAGTAGGACATTATGTAGTAAATAAATCAAAATGCGTATTTACCACTTTTCTCTTTTCAAATTGATTTAACAATTCTTAATTTCTTATGAAAAATGGTTACTTGATGTTCATTCTCTCTTGAGTGTTTTCCCTCTGACATTTTAGCTCAGTGGTGAATATTCCATTCCATGCCTGATCAGCAGCATTATATATTGACAACGAAGACACTGGATTCATTCTCTGACTTTCTTCATTCATGTCTCACTCTACGTCTGTTTCATCTTGAAAAAGAAAGTAAACCGATCAGTTCTCTAAATAAAACTCCAAGAGAGCTTATCCCTATGTACATTTAAGGAATCATATGAAGATTCAATTTATTTGATTCTTAATCTGAAAACAGATGGGCACTAAATAAAGAAGGATATTGCTATATTGTCAATCACATCAATGGAACTTGAAGTTGTTGACTTCCCACTTTTAAAAAAATGAATACAAATTACAATGCAAATTAAATGACAAATGCAAGCCCATTTGCAAATTAAAATACTACCATAAGAAAAAATGAAATAAGACAATTAGTCTATCATAGGGAAGGTAAGATATCAGTAGATGTTTCTTTAGGGTCATTTGGTTTTTGAACTAATAATCAAGGTCATAAGTTTTGAGTTCCCCAGTTGAAAACTGTAACATAGTTTTTAAAATGTTCCTCAGAAGAAATACAGCATAATAACAGGTACCATCATCTTGCACATTGGGTGAGCTACATGCAAATTAGTCAAAAATTATGGTTGACTAAGAATTGTATTTAACAATTGAATGTCATTTCATACATGAATTATCATAAGGCAATTGAAAAAGTAGTATTTAGTCATCTTCAGAGAGGCTAATGCTAAAAATGCAACTGAAGTCAAAGTGGATTACTTGTTGAATAGAAAGAGGTTCGAAATCCTTCCTATTACTATGATTGAACGTTTAGAGTTAATATACCATGGATAGATTTTGGGGCTATATAGAAAAAAATAATAAAAATACTAGAACTTTAATGAATTTAATTATGGTTTCTTAATAATTTCATATATTTTTCCCCCAAATAAAACTCTAAAGAGCACAGTTTGGATTATTTAGTATTACATTGACAAATAAAGTGTTTGCATTTCAGGTTTGTATTTTTTTTATCTCTGCTCTTTTATGTCTATATACAATATTATTGTACTCTCATCACATTTATTTTGTTTCTATTAAACCATACTTGGGGAAAATAACACCTGTCATATGGGACATCTGTCTTCTACTTTACATTAAGTGAAATTTGTAGGTGGTATTTTATTTTTGTTCTAGTCTATTTTGTAGCTAATAGCTAATAACATCGGACATCAGAAATATTTTGATTTTAAAGGTACCATCTTAAAAAGAAGCTTCTTTCAAACCGTTTAACTCTATAATAAATCCATGTTTAAACTGAAGGTTAATCCTGGGTATTTCAGAAATGCCAGTCTCTAAAAAGATGTAATTGTTAACATCCTAGATACCACAGATTTTATATGATCAGGAATTTATTCATATAAAATATAAATAACTAGATATAAATTTAATCAAGAAGGTGAAAGACCTGTATATTGAAAACTACCGGATATGCATAAAATAAACTGAAGAAGACACAAATAAATAGAAATATATTTCACGCTTACAGACTGGAAAAACAATATTGTTAAAATGTGCACTACCCAACATAATGTATGTACAGATTCAATGTAAACTCTATGAAAATACCAGTGGAGATTTTCAAACAAACAGAACAAATAATTCTAAAATTTGTATGGAACCAATAAAGTCCTTGAAAAACCGAAGGAATCTTGAGAAAGAAGAACAAAGCTGGAGGTATCAAACTCCCTAATGTCAAATTATATTACAAAGCTATAGTAATCAAAACAGCATTGTATTGGCATACAGATACACAGATCAATATAAGGGAACAGAGAGCCCAGAAATTAACCTACATATATGTAATCAATTAATTTATGACAAAACCACCATGATTATACAATTGGGAAAGGGCAATCTTTTCAAAAAATGGTGCTGGAAAAACTGAATAGCTACATACAAAAGAATGAAACTGGACCACTTCCTTATAACACACAGAATAATTAACTCAAAATGAATTGAAGACTTAAATGTAATACCTGAAACCATAAAACTCTCAGAAGTAAACATAAGTAGTAAGTTCCTTGACATAGGTCTTTGTGATTATTTTTTGGAGTCTGACACCAAAAGCAAAATCAAAACTATGTAAGTGAGACTATATCAAGGTAAAAAGCTTCTGCACAGCAAAGGAAACCATCAACAAAATGAAAAGGTAACCTATTAAATGAGAGAAAATATTTGCAAATCATACATCTGATAAGGAGCTAATATTCACAATATATGAAGAACTCATATTCAGCAGAACAATTCAGCAGTAAAGAAAATCTGATTAAAAAATATGCAGAAGATCTGAATAGAGATTTTCCAAAGAAGACCTACAGATGGCTCACAGGTACACGAAAAGATGCTCAACATCACTAATTATCAGAAAAGTGCACATCAAAACTATAATGAGATATCACTTCACACCTATTAGAATGGTTATCATCAAAGAGACAAGAAATAACAAGTGCTGGCAAAGATGTGAAGAAAAAAGGAAACTTAGTGCATTGTTGGTGGGATTGTAAGTTGCTGCAGCCACAAAGAAAAACAGTTTGGAGGTTTCTCAGAAAATTAAAAATAGAACTACCATATGATTCAGCAATTCCACTTCTAGGTATTTATCCAAGGAAAATGAAAACATTAATTCAAAAAAATATATGCACACCATCTGTATTGCAGCATTATTTACAATAGCCAAGATGTGGAAACAACCTAAGTGCACCAACAGATGAATGGATACAGAAATTGTGATATATATATATATATATAACCTGTAAGCCATTAGGGTTAATCTGTATCTATAACTATATCTATATCTATCATGTATCCATCTAATATATAGATAGATACATAGATAGAGATAGAGATAGAGATAGATGTATATACAGAAAGTGGCAAAAAATGCACACACATTTTAAGAAAGAAAAAAACTATTAAAATTGTAATACTAAACATATACTGATAACAAAAGATGAATACAAGTCATGTGTACACATTTTTTTGGTAACCCTGGTATACATCATTATATATATATATATACACACACACACATATATATGACATATCATATATATATGTGTATATATATATATATATATATATACACATATATATGGCTGAAAATATATATACACATATATATGTGTGTGTGTATGTATATATGTGTGTGTGTGTGTGTATATATATATATATATAACATATACATATATAAAATATTTATGGCTGAAATATTATTCAGCCATGAAAAAGAATGCTACCTTAACACTTGAGACAAAATCGTTGTACCTCAAGGTCACTGTGCTAAGTGAAATAAGTCAGACAGAGAAAGACAAATACCATGTGATCTCTCTTATATGTGGAACATAAGCAAACAAACTAACAAAAAACAAGCACATAGATACATAAAACAGATTGGTAGTTGCCACAGGTAGGGGATGAGAGGTGGAAAAATAAAATTAAAAGAATTCAATCTAACTATAGTTTTAATCCATCATATATCTGTATCTATGTCTGTGTCTGTCTATATCTATATACTATATCTATATCTGTATCATCTACCTACAATCGCTAAATCTAAATCTCAGATTCATTATTTTATTTATTCATTATAATTTTTGAAGATCTAACTAGAAGATTCCCAACAGTGAACTAAGAACTATACAGTATTGAAGGAGAATGAACAAGGCTCAATCTTATGGTATTGGGCTATGGAACCTGTATGCAAACAAACAAACAAAACTCAGTAAGGGAAACCTGTAAGCCATTAGGGTTAATCAGTGTTTTAGACACCAAGCAACTTCTGAACCCCGAAAAAAGTAGTGAATGAATAAGCAATTAAAAAATATTTTTAAAAACCTCCGTTTTCTGAAAGAAGTTTTAATATCTAAATGCATATCTTTAATTGCAATTGAAAAAAGCTCAAAAATGTCTTAACAAGCAAGTAGCCTATCTGTGGTCCCGTATCCATAATATTATTTGTTTTTTCTGATTTATAGCATATTGAAACCACATAGGTTAAATATCCCCTATTGATATATCCCCATGGGTTGGTTTGTTAGATCAGCTAGTGTTTATCAAGTAAAGGGTAAAGGTCAGGACAAGTGAATGATACCCAGGCCTGGATTCCTTTGCTACTGAAAGGAGTACAGATATACCGTGTTTCCCTGAAAATAAGACCTAGATGGACAATCAGCTCTAATGCGTCTTTTGGAGCAAAAATTAATACAATACCTGGTCTTATTTTACTATAATATAAGACCAGGTCTTTAATATAATATAATATAATATAATATAATATAATATAATATAATATAATATAATATAATATAATATAATGTAATGTAATATAATATAATACCTGGTATAATATAATATAATATAATATAATATAATATAATATAATATAATACTGGGTCTTATATTAATTTTTGCTCCAAAAGATGCATTAGAGCTGATTGTCCAGCTAGGTCTTATTTTTGGGGAAACATGGTATTAGGAACGTGGGGACCTCCTGGAGCTATCAAGTGAGTAGGCTTTGGCATTCAAAGGAACCTATGATAGGCTTTGGGGTGATAGGCTTGGGGTCAGGATAGAAAAAATTATTGTAAAGTGAGTGCGGAAAGACCTTGAAACTTAACCTACTTCATGGTTGTGTTCAAGGCCAGTACTAACTGTTAACTTGTTTCCCAAAAGAAAAGAAGTGTGCTGTGCCGTCGATTAGACTGACTGCTCACTACCCAAATAAGTTTGGTCTAAATTGGGGAAGAAAAGTTTAACAACCTTTCCCCAACCCAGTTGTTTCTGGAACGAGATGTGAGATAAGCCTTCTACTTCATAAAACATTAACTTTCACAAAATAGTCTCCTTTTCTTCAGGGAGAGAGAGAGAGAGAGAGAGAGAGAGAGAGAGAGACAGACAGACAGACAGACAGAGACAGACAGAGACAGACAAAGAAATTTCTATAACATTGGAACTTCTTTTGCACAGGGATTGCTTTTTTTTATATGTCCAATATTTAGTAAACTGTTTAGCAAAGAGTAGACACCTGATCATATTTAGTGTTGAATAAATAATGGACAAATGAGAACTTTATTCAATAAGGACAAGAGTCAAATATTTAAGACTGGATTAGGATCACAGTAGTTATGTTGAGTTTATCCCTTGTGTTAAAACTTACAGATAGCCGAAACAAAATGGTGATTTATCACAAGGACATTGAGATATCGCTGAAAAAATAAATAAATGAAAAACAAATTCTACTTGAAATCACTAACACCTGGAATATAGCCTTCTTTCCAGTATGTATGTGCTCCTGTGGCTACTTTGTCAGTTCATGTAGACCTGGACCAATTTTACATGATACATATTCAAGTATCAGAGAGATACTAATCTTTTTGCCTCCAAAATTCCTTGGACAGTGATATATTGATTGGTCTTGGAAGAGGTGCTCAGACCTGAAAGACATATTGCATGAGAAATGGAATCATGTCCATTGAGGTGTTGAAGGTCAATTCATAGAAAATAAGGGGCTGGACAGATAAGCCAAAGATGGTCACTACACAACTATTTCTAACCCTTATATTTCATCAAGTAAGAAAATAAAACAAAATCAACAACCAGGAAAAGTGTTTGGGATTGCTGAGTTGGAATTTGAGTAATAACTGAGAAATGGCTGGCAGAGATGTCAGATTCTGGAAGCAGAGATATGTTTTCAAACCCATGCTCAACCTCTTACTAATTGTATAACTTAAGTATGTAACTTGATCTCTCTAAGCCTTGGTTACTTCATATATTAAAACAGGATAAAAATAATATGTACACATAGGTTTGAGTTTAATAAAATGATGCATGTGCCAGAATGTAATAAACATTTTATAAATATTAGCAGTTATATTCATAATCATTATTATAATCATTGCAATATCCTGTGAAAAGGCTAAAGATGGGAAGAAATATTTATTTATTTTCTTGGTGCTATATGAAAATTAGAAAGAGGATAACACTTTGCTTTAGATCAACTAAATTATATATATATATAATGTATTCTAAATACACTTAAAATATGCACATGATATATACACATTTAGAATACTTTGGCACACTACTGAGAAATGCATATATTTTATATTTTTATATCTACAAACACACATATGGAGACAAAATGCATTAATTTGTAGGTAACGTTAAATATAAGGAAGTATCTAACCTTTCTACTCCTTTCTTTTTATGTGTCACTGTGCTTCTGATACCTTATTCCAGACCTGTTAAATGGGAGAGAGATGAAGAGAAGGAGAAGAGAAAATTCAAGTTAGATTGTAATAAAGGTGCCAGATTGTACTCATTATATACCTTAAAATTTTAATTTGCAAATCCACCTCAAGCACACATTACAATCTGATTGTGATTGTCATATAGTATTAATTTTTAATTTAAACAATACCACAGTAACATTCATTAATTCAATTTCTTCCTCATTATGCTTCTTAAAACACATCTATTCATCTATTTTATTCTCCTTTATTTTTCTGGACTGAGCTGTAAAAAATTATGGATCAGGTACAAGTACTGTTTCTCAGTAATGCCTGAGAGTTTGTCTTCACAATACATAGTATACTGGGATGCCACCACCAAAGGCAACTAGAAACTAGAGTTGTCTTTTTTATATCTAGGAAGAAATACCAGAGAAGACAAAGTACAGAAGTGGAATGGTCATTCACATAAGATGAGTGAGAGAAAGGTTAGGTCCACATTTTCTACTTATTTAAAGCTGAGTAAATTACTTAAGAATCCAGGGCAACCATGACTTCATTTTGAAAGAACAGGCTTAGCCTAAACAGCTCTTGGATTTCATTCATATCTAGTATTTTGAATGTTTGGATCCTTACTTTAGAAGAGTAGCCTCTTTACATGAGGTGTGAAAGAAGTCCATTCATTAAATCAGTAAATTCTCATTGAGTATCTACTATATGAGAGGTACCAGTGAAACAAAGGAGAATAAAATACTAGCCCTGTAAAGTTCATGAAGTTCATAAATATGGTAAGTTCAGTTATATGGATAATTCTTTATGGTAGCACAGGGAAGGAATGTTTAAATTTGCTCTGTGAAAGTCAAGAAAAATTCATGTAGAAAATGAAATTTAAACTGGGCCTGAATGATAGGTATTGCTTTAGTGAATGGATCTACTAGCTGCAGAAGTCAGGAATTGGAGCTGTCCTTGACTCCATCCTCTTCCTTTCCCTCTCATCCTATTTTTTCCTTAATTACCTAAGAATTTCTCACCTTTCTCTCTCTCTTTTTAGTGCTCCAATCCAAGTTCAACCTGTTGTCTTCTCTCACTAGCCTAGGGAAACAGCCTCCTAATGAGTTGACCTGCTTCCAGTCTTACCCTTTTCCAGTTTCCTATCTGTGACCAAAGTGATAAAGTACAAACCCAATCACATCACCTTCCTGCCTTCCAAGGACAATGGCTTTCCATGGGTATTTGGATAAGGCAAAAAATATTCTCTCCAGATTCCATGATGCCTCGAATGGTCTAGTGCCTGCCTATCTCTATTCTTCATTTAAATCTTGTACTTTTTCCTTCTAGTTATCTCTCTTCTAGGAAAAAACAAACAAACAAACAAAAACAAAAACAAAACAATAAAACCTCCTATGTCTTCTGTTCTCAAAATATCAAATTCTCTCCCATTGGAAAGGTTTTACACATGCATTCTCTCTGCTTGGTTTTTCTTTCCTCTTCCCATTTTAGCCACTTGCCTTCTCATCTTCAGATCTTAGCTCTAAACATTATTTTCTCAGATGAGATTTACCTTAGAAAGATGGGATATTCTTGGTATCCAGGTGGTATCTTAGTATCCAGATAAATGGCTGGTTAGTGTGTGTGCTTGTGTGTGGCTCCTGCCACATGCCCTCATTCATTATTCTCTGTCTCTTGTTGCTCTGCTGTGAGAAATACTGATCCCTAAAGATTTTGTCACCTAGGCTCCCTTTCTTCTGGCTTCTAGGCTTTTAGCCAATGGGAGAACACACAAGAGATTGGATAGTATAATGGAAGTGAAGTGTGTGACATGGAGAATTGTCATTATGGAGGCTGATTTATAGCACACTTTGAAACACACATTTTCTCAACCGTAGCTCACACCCAACTGACTGCATTGAACAAGTTGAAACTTGCCACACATGTTATTAAGGTTTATCATGCCACTTCCCATATTGAAGATCCCTACCTTTCTGTTGGATGATGGCACTCGGCAGCAGTGTTTGATCACAACTGAAAGGCTCTGTGTTACACATTGTTTCTGGTATATGGCCATGTCTGTCAAATAAAAACATTAGGATGTGTTCTCGTCCATCTTATCCACAGGATCTGGCACTGTGGGACTTCTGGCTCTTCCCCAAAGTCAAAATGACCATGAAAGGTACATGTTTTTAATTTAATTCAGGATATTGAGGCAGCCACAACAGCGTGACTAAAGGCACTCACGAAAGAGGACTTCCAGAATTGCTTCAGATAGTGGAAAGAATTATGGGATAAGTGTGTCTGAAGTGAGGAGGAATATTTTGAGGGGGATTGATGGCAATACCGTGTTTCCCCGAAAATAAGACCAAACCGGAAAATAAGCCCTAGCATGATTTTTCAGATGACGTCCCCTGAGCATAAACCTTAATGCATCTTTTGGAGCAAACATTAATATAAGACCTAATCTTATTTTCAGGGAAACACAGCATGTCTTTTACTGTAATATTTTTCTTTTTAATTTAAACATTCACCTTATTATTTGACCAGTCATAAGTTAATGTATTTATAAATCAGAGAAATAAATGTTAGTTCATGGTAGTAAAGTCTAGAATTCCAGACAGGGTGTAGCTCCTCTTCTTATCACAGAAGGGCATACAGAACTAATTAGTTTTCCAGGAACTGTGTAAATCAGGTTTTTAAAAATTATATTACTTAATACCTATATTGGGTTATTTGCAGATTTTAAACTTATCTTAAATAATAGCATAAATTCTTAAATTTCACTGCCATATTAGCTTCTTGCATTTCAGAGAAATAATGTACATTCTTTCTTCTAAAATCAGTAGGAAGTCACATTGGACATGCCACTTAACCTCAGTGCCTAGATTTTTCAGCAACTTGTAAAAAGGACCAAGAATAACTCCTAAGTTAATAGACAATTCGTCTGAAATGAAATGGAGCAATACAACATGAGGACAAAACTTACAGTGGAAAAAAAAAAGGTATAAAAATGGAATGTATTCCAGAGGCCAGAATCAAAGTTTGCCAATGACAACACACTCTAAAAAAGACTACATTATATAGTGGCCAGGAAAGTCAAGGGAAAAAAAGTGCTGTGAGGAATGTATCGGTTCCTCTTGAGCCGTCCATCTACATTGGATCAATAGCTCTTCCAACCATGGGACATTCAAGCTTTCAGCTTGAGAAATTGAAGTTCTCAAAATAAGTCAGGGTTGCAACACAAGTCCATCATGGTGTGTCACAGAAATGAAATGAGTTGTCTCCTGCTCGACTGATGACTGACATCAAACCAGGAGGAAAACAGAAGAAAATAAACGAGACATGGGTTTTGAAAAGTTGTTTCAGAGACTTCTGTGGGCAAGTTTACTCTAAGGGGTCTGCTCTCTGTTTGAAGCACGTGCACAACTCCCATCACAGTAATGAGAGCCACAGCACGCCAAAGAAGCAGTGAGGGGAGGGCGCCCAGAATTGTTTACCACAGTAATGTTTTTGTGTAAGTTCTAAGTTAGAACCCAGAATTTCTCAGACTGAGGTGGGGAACAACCATGGAATGCCCAAGGACTGGCAGAAAATGACAAAGATGAGGTATTGGGAACAGGTGATTTTTCAGTACAAAGTGATGACATGGATATTACACAATGACTGGAACAACACATGCTGGCAATAGCCTATCCTGTAAAACAAAGTTGTAAGAAAAAAAATCAAAGGCTGTTCACGATATGTCCATGTTGCACAGCTAAAAGACCCTGCAGTGCCTACAAACAGCCCAACAACATCAATGTTTGGTAAAATTGCTAACAGAGATTCACGTTGATAAAAGGGGTGGGGGCGGAGGAACAAAACAACTTTGTTATCCATGCTACAAGCCTTCTACTCTGCTATTATTCAGACTTTCAAAGTGATTGAACTGAAAATATTTTCCATCAGTGTACACAGATGCCCCGGATACATCGGAGACCTGTGAACTGCGATGCCTTACATGCATTGCATCGGCTCTTCTTTCCTTAGCCCAGAGCAAGGAAAACAGGGAGGGAAGCAATGAGCATCTCTGGCGCCAAAGGTGAAAAATGTTATGCTCAGAAGTGAGATAGCTGTGTTGCCTCACGCAATCTCAGTTAATGCCTTCCAGTTAGCAGCCATTTTCTGTAAGAGCCTCTTTACCTTTGACACCTGCTGGAAGGCCAGTGTGAGTCTAGTTTAATCAATAGGCCATGATGCATCCTCTCTTTCTCTTCATGCCCTTGAATTGATGCTATCTGAATTAAGGATTTTATTTATCATTACCTCAGTCAAGTCATCTCTAAAACGGATCCTTCTCCTACACAAGATGATATTGGATTCTGGAGCTTCTCCAATCAGTCTATGAAACGATTGACAAGAAATACAAGGATTTGGCTTTAAAATATTAATGTATACAAATTCCCCTCTTTCAGGTGCCTGCTGTGCAGTAATCATGTGGCAGCATGGTGAATACAATGCAGCTATGTAATGTTTACTGAATCAGCAGTCACTCTGTTATCTAATATATAATTTTGTACAGAATTCCTGAAATATATACAGTATTTACTTCAGTGTAGCAGGAGTAAGTTCGAAGTACAGCTATAAATTAGTGTTCTGAAAATTGTAGTTGAAATATAATGGGACACACTTGGAAACATATACTAGTAGCTGTATCCTTGAAATGTGTTCACAGATGTGATTACATATATGGAAATGTGATTTTTTTTTTTTTTTTTTGAAAGCATGTAACAAACTCTTCTGGTATTTTGCTTAGTGGTGGAGATTAGAGCCAGGTACTTTTTATACACCTTTGATTCACATAAAACTCATGAGTTGCTATCTTTTTTACCAATCTCTCTCTCTGTCTCTCTCGCTGTCACTTTCTTTCTCTCTCTCCTAAGAGACAGAAGCAAATTGTATCCTCACATTTCTCCACAAATCAGTGCAATGTTAATGTTATAGAGAATTTGAAAAAAAGTATTTCAGATATTAACTTCATATCTATACGTTTAGAATTTGAGGATTCTCCTTGAAAATAAATGATCTTTGTTGATACACACCTTCTATTTGTTCACTTTTTCTTTGATTGATTTATACTACATATTCATGTATTTATTTGCACACTGTGCAGTTGAAAATATTAGCATATGATACATATATATATATATATATATATATATATATATTTTTTTTTTTAATTGCTTAACTGCTTGACTAACTAAAATATTGCACATCTCCTTTTGCCCAAGGAAAAAATTCTAAATTGTCTTTAGGCTTTGGTAAATTGCGAAATGCATGTTTCAGGTGAGGAAGGCAGTCCAGGACTGTGTTCTAACCACAATAGTTCTCTTCATTTGAGCACTGACGAGCAGGACATAGGACAGAGGCATGTAAGAATACATATGAATATTTCTCATTTGTTGATTTGGGAGAGGGTGGCCAGTTTCAGGAGGGAGCTCACCCTATGTCATTGACAGATGAGACCTGCGCCTTACTGGCCCAGAAACAAGGGTGATTGGATTAAGACTGAGAAGAGGAACCGATTTTAGGCAAGTGAGTAAATTCTTGCTATTTTAGTCTATTTTACCTAAGGGGTTACTGTCTTCTAAGTGTAGTATATGAAATATTAGAGGTCTGTCATCACACTCAGCAAATCATATATCTTTAAGGGAATCTATTTTAAAGCAAAAATTCTGCACCTTCCTGGATGCCTTTGGATTGCCTCAGAACCTAGGTTCGCAAAGCTTAGAGGATTCTTTATCTGTTTATCCAATTCCCTTGTCAGGTAAGATTATATACAAGGGACCCTCAATGTCCAGTGATAATTGGTACCTGAAAAAAATGGCCCTTAGAATAAGTTCCTCCAACATGAGAAACACAGTTTCATAAGTAAAATTCACAATCATACTTTAAAATAGTCTGAAACAATTCTACTTCTCAAAACAGATTTAAACTTCACTGATATGATTATTTTTTGTTTGTCTGTAGGATACAATGAAACTTTTATATTTCTAATAGTTGCCGAAGAAACTACCTGAAAGTTGTCAGCTCAAGTTGATTTCTTCTTTCAATCATCTCAATTACCACAATTTGATGCTAGGTCTTCATCTTCCTTAGGACAGGGAATCATCTAACTATTATTTATTTTATATAATTTCTCCCTGTCAGCATCAGTCAGTTTGTTATATTACTCTTCATGGGATCTCGCCAACCACCTTCAGTAACCAATATTTATTTTTGGCTGTATGGAGCCATACCAACTTTTCAACGTATTTTGTCCGCCATTATATGCACTACTGTCTCTCTGAATGCTCTTCTTCTTACCCCATCATCAACCCTCTCTTTTCCCTTCTTAACTCTGCCAACCCTTACTTTTGCATTTTATAAACTTTTCCAGAAACTCCTTTATGATCTTTACCCACCTGCCATCTTGGGTAACTTTGCAGCTCACCTCCTTTCTGAGATCTTTCTTGTATCATCTATTATACTGTATTTGTATTTTTTAATTGCTTTGTTCCCCCTAAATAAACTGTAATGTCCTTGAGGAATGGAACTAAATGTTTGAGGCTGCTATATCATCATCTGCCAATGAGCCTTGCTTGAAGTCTTTGTTCAACAAATGTTTGCTAACTAAGTAAATAAAGACATTGTCCACCCACCCCTACTCTTTCCCCACTGAAATCTACTAGTCAGTTTTAATAAAGTGAACTAATCAGATTGAGAGAGATCTTTTGAAGACAGTGATTTTCTAAATAAACATATAAGAGCAGACAGGTGCATAGTAAAGGCTGGATTAATTGAAAATGGTGCTTGCCCATGAGGCTGATTTTCTACCCATGTACAAGTTTTCCAGATGTAATCATCATAGTTAGTTAATAGTCCTGGCAATATTCTTCAGAACTAGAAATGACAACTAATGCCATGATGATATAGAATCATAAGTTAAATGAGGAATAAATTTGTCTTTTAAAATTGCATATGCTAAAATTGGAATGTTGAGTTTTGTGTAGGTATTTACTTGTTTAATAGATTATTTTAGACTGAAAGGATGTGATGTAGAAAGTTGTGGGAAGATGGTTATAGAATAAAGGGTTAAAAAAATTGGTCAGTGTGAATTGCTTAATTTTGTTAGCACTTGTCTCTTTTTCTGAAAGATTCTTGTCCAATGGATCAATTTGTCATCAAGAAGGTAATCTATATTTACTTTGCGGCAGGTACTGTAGCTCTTAGCTCTGCATTTAGCTGATTCAGCTCCTACCCAGACCACTTTGACCTCAGAAATATTCCCTGCTAACTATCCTCCTGTTCACTCCAATTTGTACTGCCTACACACTTACTGCTGAGTGTCCCTCTGGCCATTTTGAAAGGTGTTTCATCATACTACAATAAACGTGAAATACTGATGCACTCAAAATGGCATACACACACACATATAGACACACACGCACACACAAAAGGTTGCTGGATATCGACATGGGACTGGACAGGGGCATTTATTACACTTTACTCTTATACCATTGTCTACCTTTGGCAAAGGAAGATTGTAAGTGTCCCTGGTGGTCTCTGACAATCAATACTACATGGGAGTTAAATTAGACCTCAAGTCAAGCACACATCTACGTTGGCTGAGATACCTTCAACCTAAAATCCCTGGAAAATTTACATTTTTCCACTATGTTAACCAGTAATAGAGTGAAATGAGTGAGAAAAAAGCAGCTGTCTAGTTTGTATCTCGCATTCCTTCAAACAAACCTGGTCCAATTTTTAACCCCTGCAGGTGTGTTACAGTAATAAGCCTAACAGTCTTTCAATTTTTAAGCTTAGAAACACTTTGGATTTCATGACAAACCTTCGCTAAGAAAGACAAACCATCATGACACAAAATCCCAAGTATTAGAGATATTCTCTAATGTATTATCAATCTTTCCTATATGCCCACATTAACAAAACAGAAAAACAAAAAAGTCTTCTAAATCCTGAAAGTGAACTGGAAAATAGATGCACTTCTGACAACAGAAAAACCATCACATTAATTAGTTGTTAACTCTGAGTTTCTGAATCAAAAATAAATTTAGGCGTAGTCAATTCAGTCCTCTCAAAGTAGTGTTTATTCAATTATTTTGGTAATTTGCAGGACTCGCATATAATCTGGAAAATATTTAGTCCTGTCTATAGACTATACTATTTATATTATGATTTGTACCACTTTAGACTTTGTGATTTTTGATAATATTTGTATGTTTCAATGTATCACTTTACCTCCATTTAGTATTACAATTACTTTCCATAGAGAACAGAATTCCTAACTGTAGATCAAACATTCTTTTAAAATGAGTATCACAAGAAGTTTTTTGCCCTAACTTTAGATAATCAGAGGCAGTTTCTGTTTCTGGTCATGGTGACTAGAAATAAAACAGGCCACTAAGTGGGCCACATTTCTTAGAATGGAAAAAATAAAAAAATGTTGTATTGACATAATCCTGGTGACTGATCTAATAGGACTATTAATGAAGGGTTCCTGAGAAAACTGGTGCACTTTTTTAAGACAAAACAAGTTGAACCTATTGAAAATTGTTTCAGTGAGTTATTTGAAGTGGTGTGCTGATAAATGTTTAACAACCAGTTCTTGGGGTAGAGGGAGGCAGATTTGCAGTGCATTCTAATTTCTTTAGTCTGAGTATGCCCACTCATGGCTGATTTCAGTCTACCAAAGTGATGTCACTAATGGAGAGTTGGGAAGCGATACCCATATATGGCTCTCATGAGCTGGTAATATGTGCTGGCCGGGTCTAGTATGCTACTAGTAATCTTACCAACTTAACTTCTCAGTCCTAGCTTTATGACTAAGAAATGGGAAAACACCGCTATGAAAATGTGTGGAAAGCCATTAATTATTATGAAATACAAGCTTGCTTTCCTTTTTAACCCATACTAAATAACAGTAACAATTTTTATTTTATTGTAAACTTTCTAATATTTTTATATTTACCTTAATTGGCCTTCCTTATATTTGAGGATGGTGGCCTTGGCTTTTCTAACTGAATCATGATCCAGAAGTAGTTGACTAAAATAAAAAAGAAACATTACATAAACAAGTTGAGTGTTTACTATATATGAGTATGAAGTACTGTGTTATACATGTATTACACCCCAGAAATCCATATGGCTATTTCTTTCCTCTCATTGGTGTCTCTGTTCAAACATCATTTCCTGAATGGGCTTACCCTAGCTACCCCATTTAAAATTGTCACTAACCCTTTAGGCACTTAAACCCTCTTATATGGCTTCTATTATATTCCTTAGCACTTTTATTTTCTAATATTACTGAAAAAATGTACTTACTTATTTTGCTAATTGTATATTCTCTATCTGTGTAAATACGGTATGTTCTGTCTGTTTTGTTCACTTATGCCTCTCCAGTTCCTAGAACAGTGCTTAGTACATAGTAGATGCTCAATGAATATTTGTAGAATGAATGAGATGATTCCCAATGTCTGATCAGAATGAAAATCTGCAGTGCTTAGGAATCATTTTCTGGAAGTGTTGTTTACTTACTTGATTAGCAAAAGATTATGGGACCTCAATCAGTAATAGTTTTCAAAAATAGCCTAGATTCTCATTGTTTTTTTCCTGAAATCATTTAGATATAGCCCTGTTTAAAGACTGAACATTGCCCAGTCCAGTGATTTTTTTTTTTTAAGTGTTCTAAGAGGCCTCTCAAAGACCCCACAAAGAGGAGAAGGGGCCAAATGGGTGGGGCTCAGGTCTCCAGCCAGGCATCATACAGAGGATACTGCTTTGATCACCTCTGATTATGCATAGGGAGGGGACAGAGTAATGGTAGAGGGTGGGGGCTGTGTCACAACATTTTATTTTAATAAAAGGTTTCTATGCTAAAGTTTGGAAAACACTGTTTTAGATTACCCACTTCTTACAACGCTGTATTTTTTCTTCTGTATTTCTACTTATTTAGTTCTTATAATTGGTTAATAAACAGAAAAAAATATCCATCTTTCCTTTAAAGTAAATCACAAAATCTTATTTTATAAAATATCACCTAGCAGGCAGGCACCATAATTTTTAAATAAGCTCTTCTCCATTTTTTCTAAAATAAAAGATGTGTCGATTATACACTTGTCCTTAGCATTTACAGATTGTTTTTGAAGAAAATTATATACAAGAGTTAAGAGGCTATATTTAAAGAAACATTTCTAAAAAAGCAAACAAACAAACAAAACTAACAAAAGACCAACAACTAAACGATCTACTATCAAAATAGTATTGAAGAAAATTATTTTGAAATATGAATCAGGTAGAGCCAGATGCCTTCCCCTTGTAAGCAATTTGAATTCAATTTGTGGCAAAAAGTGCAGGCTCTCCTGGATCAATAGGGCGCATTCAGCACAGCTGACATACTACACCTGATCCAGAGCCAACCTGGCTGGGGACCTATTAGTCATACCTGAGGGACTTTCCTGAGCTTTTATCTCGGGGTACATCTCCTAGGATTACAGGTACTTGAGGCTAATTAGGTCTGCTCTATTACCTGCCATGGAGGGCCTCTGTTTCTACAACATCCAGTTTACCTTACAATTTCAATGAGATAATCAGGGTGCCACAGAGCATTAAAGGTAAAATGATAGCCTTGCATACACCCCTGACTGCCTTTATCTGTTAATACCATGCGCTGGCTGGTGAGCGCATGCAAGCGTGCACAGGCACACACACTGGAAGGCTAAAGAGATAATAGCTGGACTGACCTGTTATAATTTTACCTTGTTTGCTTTGTTGCTTTTGCTGCTCAGAAGTCAGTCCCCCTTCCAATGTAATTATGTAATTAGAGCTAAAGACTATAAACAAATAGAGAATTGTCCCCTCCCCCAGAGCTCTGAAGTCAAGCCTTTTCAAAGCTGAGCCTTTGGAAGCCTACACCTCCCTGTCCTGTCACATGGAGGCAGACCTGAGGCATGTTACATTCCTGACCTACTCTTCCTCCTAGACTCAGCAAGCAAAGGGAGCACAAATATAATGCAGGGGCCAGGCTTTCACGTTGCATTTCTTCAAGTTTTAAATGAAATCAAAGTGATTTTTTTCTTCAAATTAGCATTTTATTTAATTGTATGTTTTGACTTAAACAAAAATGTAAACTAAGGCAAGCTCAAAAAGATGAATTGATTTGTGAATAGCAAAAGGGTTACCATTCGGGACAAGAAAAATGTAGCAAGCCACAGGCAAATATGAAGAGGCAAAAGAAAGGTCAACTTTTAATAGGTTTTAGACAGAAATTGGAAAGATTTGTTTTGAACTCATTGGAGAAGAACAAAAGTTCGAAGTTGGTTAGTTCATGGTAGTTATTCACTGGCTGCAGGCATTGGTTAGTATGTTGTTGCTAGGGTAGGGAGGGCTCTTCCTTCTTCTCTTTCTACTCCTTCTTCTTCTTCTTAGCAGAGGTTGAATTCACATGTGAAAAAATATCCTTCTTTGTTAAAATAATTCTTGTCTTCCGTTTTCCTGCTGGTTATGAAGTCTGCAACGAGTCAACTTGTGGTACGTGCATGAGAGCTCTCCTTTCATGACTTCCTGACTCCATTCTGAGTAAGGTTCCCTCTATCAATTTTTATATATTGGCATATTTATTATGCTATAACAAATTAAGACTGTGAATCAAAATGGACCCTTTGACAATATTTACCACTCCTCTGTAACCACCTTTCATTGTTTAGACAACCTCCTAGCTTACTATATTTTCTAACTACAGAGCAATTACATTTGAATAGCTGGTAGGATACCTAAGGAGTATGTAGTACTATGATGTAGTTTTGTAAGGCCAAACCAGATTTTACCCCAAACGTTATTCTTCTAGCTCACATGGGAGAGAAGAAATAGCAGAGAATGTTCAGGTTCACTGTACTGTTTGGGCAGAAATGCACTTGCAAAGATAACAACAACAGTTAGCAATACTATTGTATGCTCTGGCTTTGCTAACCCTTTGTCATTAGAAAACATCAAAGACATTTGTCTCTGGAGAAATTTCAAGGTCCCCTTTTATTGTGCTCAATTTTAACCACTGTTTTGTGCCTCCTTTGATTTTGTTTTGTTTCCAGCTTCAAACCCACAATTCTCCCTTTGAAAGGATCCATTCTGAGCTGCAGGGGTGGCAGTGTAACTCAGCAGCTACATGCTCAAAGTCCTACAAGGACCAGACAATCGACATGGGTGGGTAAAGAGGGCATGTTATAGGTTATTTGTGTAACCCTCTACAGACTTTCTTTCCCCAATATTTTTTAATTTTTTTTTTATATATGTAATTGTTGGTCCACATGCAGATGTATGAAATGATCCCATGCACATTTTACTCAGTTTCCCCAATGGCAACATCCAGAAAAATTGTAATATGATATCACAACCAGGAAATTAACATTGAAACAATCTGTCATTCTTATTTACATTCCCCCAGTTTACAAGTACTCCTGTGTGTGTGTGTTTGTGTATTTAGTACTATACAGTTTTATCACATATGCAGTTTTGTGTATCAACACTACAGTCAAATCAAGAATCAAAACTGTTTCTTCATCATCGGATCCCTACTGTTCTTTTAGTAGCCACACTCACCTCGGTCCTGCACCCCACCTTCCCCTTCTCACCCTTTACTCTGGGCAACCACTAATCTGTTTTCTATTTCTATAATTTTGTGACTTCATTAATGTTATGCAAATGGAACCATGCAACATGTAACATTGTGGTTTCATACACTGACTTTGTTCCCCTTGTATAAATCGTTGGTAATTCATGTAAGTTGTTCTGTGTACCAGAAGTTAATTTCTATTCATTGCTGAGGAGTATTTCATGGTGTGGATGTACCATAGGTTATTGAACCTTTCATTCACTGAAGAACATCTGGGTTGCTTGTAGTTTGGGCTATTACAAATCTAGCTGCTGTGAACATTTGTGCACAGGCTTTTCTGTGAACATTAGTTTACATTTCTCCTTTGCTCACTGTAGGCAGAGCCATATACTAAGAGAACTATTTCTTTACTCTAAGATAAATGACCATACAATTGCCACAAAAATTGGCACGTGGCACTAAACCTTGGTGTGATGGAACAATAGGTAGTTGTAGGTACTCTGAATAATTGACAAGCATATGTCCCAGGGATAAATCACATCCCAGATCTAGTAAATATTGCTATGTGGTAATGTGAGCCCAATAATGTTAGATCTGTCTATTTTGAAGAAAATCCTGAAATACGGACATTCGTATAAAATAAAATTACTGGTTTATATAGTCTACATATCATCTTGCAAGTTGTAAAATATTGTGACAACCAAATGACATAATGCAGGCTAGGTTTTTTAACCATAGGCCTCTTTCTTTCTTTCTTTCTTTTTCTTTTTTTTTTTTTTTTTTACTTCATACAGGCAAAGAACACTCATAATAACCTTATGAAGCCCATGATGTCACTGAATCTACCTGCATATTGTTATTTTCTACCATTGTGTTGGTCTCATTTTTGAATTCTTATTAAGCGTAAGATTAGGAGAAATGGAATGCATGTAATCAGCTGCTAAAACCATCCGTTCATTCAATAACTACGGAAGGCCTACCATGAGTCAGTCAATTTGTACTGTGGATACACAGCAAACTGGAGATGAAGCCCGTCACTCTCGGTTCTCATGAACTGTATAGCCTTGTGTGTTTACAGACTGGTATCTGAGAGTGAGACTGGTCCTGATATTGTGGTTTTTCTGACCACAAACTCTGTTGATAACTATTCACTTCCTACATTTATATATAAGATGATATCTAATTTGAAAAAAATCTGTATTTCTGGCTCTTGTTGAAAATTGGAGACTCAGATATAACCGTGCCACAACTCAGCATAGGTAGGTCAGCTAGAGATAAACAGCTGCCCCATTAGGCAAAGCAGACACTCTCCTGTCAGCCAGAGTCCGCTCAGCCAGCCTTACTCATTTTTGTGATCTGCCTGGCCTCTATGAACATGTGAGTTTGCTACCTCTGGCTGAGTGAGAAATAAAGCATTAAGAAAATGATAAATGTACTAAATCCTGGCATCTTCTAAGAGCCACTTGCTCCTTCCAGGGAAATTACCACTGAACTTGAGTGATTAAAACCATCACAGGTGGATACATAAAGAACAAGGCTGTTAAGTGCATTTTGTATGATTGGGTCATTGCATTTACATACTTTAAAATTAAACTCCTCATTCCTCAGCAAAACATCAATCATAAATTAAGATTCACAATAAGTAAAATATGAACATATAGAAAACCAACAGAAATGCATAATTTTAATTTTTACCCATTTATCTTATAATGTCAGTGATTGGTCCTCGACTGTGCTGGGTTAGAATTTAGAGAAGTCTGCTTACGAGATTTTAAAGTTCCCAGACATCAAAGTGATCAAGAGAACATTGTAAGAGCTATCTCTTTAGATTTACCAAGAATACACCCATTGCTATAGCTTAGTGTTTGGTGCAAGAGGACAACTTAATATACCAACATGACTGTGATTATGGAAAAAAACATCACATAACTTCTTCCAAAAACAGGACATATTAAGACATCATTGAATCTGTAAAGAGATGCTTTTGGAAGAGATGTCATAATGCCAATATTAGCACACACTTTTGTTTTTGAATCGGTGCACTGCTCTCTGAGGCCATCATAAAATAGTACCAAATGACCAAGTCCCAGGGTATCATCAACGAACTTTGCTCTAGATTCTGTGGCTGAATTTCCCATGTTTCATAACATTCTAAAGCTTATAAACCTCAAGAGAGTATATTAAATCCTGATTTTTCTTTAATATAAGATACCTAGAAACAAAAAAGGGGGGTGATTGTATATATTTTTACAAGAAAGAGGCTACTTGAAATACACTGCTTGCTTCACACATGAACCAATCTTGTAGAAATATTTGCTCTTTTTGTTCATAACCTGGCCTTACGACAAGGGTGAGGAAGAAGAAAAAGTTGCCTAAGGCATTTACAAGCCCTACAAAGACTTTATTAAAAAGAAAAATACCCACAATTTTATTACCGATCCATCTAGATCTTTACCATGTTGTGTGAGCTCTCATAAGGGACCTGTAACTTGAGAGATTTAAGAGCAAAAAAATGTACAAAATGAAACTTTACAATGCAAAGAGTAAACCATTTAAAGTTATAATTTTTCCTTATACATACTTGAGAGAAAAAAAATCAAAAGCTTCAGAAAAATTGAATTTGCCTTTACCAAGGTCAGTAAATGCTTAGTCCAAATAGTCTACTAAATATTAATGAAAATCACTTGTGCAATATATATCTTATTATTATAAACTATATGTATGACACAAACAAGGCTTCCAAACAAAGGAAAAGATTTGCTAATGCTGTTCTAAGTTACTGTCAGTGACTTTAGACAGTGAGAGCTGACAACATGTCTCAAGATTATTAAACCCACTAAATGGAGGGTACTCTCACTCCCTCATTTTACATTCTGCAGTAAGTACATGAAACCCACCAAAATGGCTTAAGGAACCCAGACATTTATTGTCCTTATTTTTTTTCTTCAATTCACAATTCTAAAATTATTTCACAATTGATTTCTGCAGATAGGCTGACCTACTAACTATGTCCCAAACATTTCATATAAAACCACCTCATTCCACATTGTTTCTATGACCACAGTATGTAGAAAGTTCTAAGATGGGTCCAGAGATTTCCACCTCCTTATGCATTTGCCCTGTGCAATCTTTTCCTGTTGAGTGTGGACAGAATTTGTACATGTGATTGGATTTCACTCTCAATACTAATCAGATCGACTAATCTGCTGCATTGGAGTTAATTAAAAAGGAGATTAACCTGGATGGGCCTGGTTTAGTCAGATGAGTCTTTGAAAGAGAGACTGAGCCCTCCCAGAAGAAGAAGATTTGAAGCAGCAGACGTTCTCCTGCTTTAGAGATGGAAGCCATCATGCTGTGAGAAGACATATGGAGGGGGCCACATGACAAAGACTTAAGAGAGGCCCCTAGGAGATAATAGTGGCCCCTAAAGAATGGCTGGAAAGAAAACAAGGACCTCAATGAAATAGCTGCAAGGAATTGAATTCTGTCAATAATCACATGAGTTTGGAAGAGGACCCTAAGCTACAAATATTAATGCTTCCTGGATAATAACTTTATTTGCTGCCTTTGGTGACATGGAGCAGAGATGATCCCGGTCAAGTCTGCCAGACACCGGACCTACAGAACTGGGAGATAATAAATAGGTATTGCTTAAAGTGACTTAGTTTGTATTGATTTGTTATGCAGCAATAGAAAACTAAAACAATCACTACACCCAAATGTTCCTGACTGTGGTTTTGTTTTTCTTACTTAATTCCTCTAGTCCCACCTTCTTCATGAAGCTTGAAATGTGACCAATCTCTTTACACAGTGATCTTCCAAGTTATACCAACTTTAGCAAATATTGATTGTGCCAGGAATAGAGCATGTAATGTAAACATTTTTAAAAAATCTTTTTACCATATTTTATCTCTTTAGGAAAGAAGAAAATTCCCTCAGTACGGGGACCATCTCCTACACTTCTTTATATTCCCCCACAGACCCTAACAAGTCACTAGCTATATGATACTCAATAAATATTTGACAAATTACGAATAGCTTCACTTATACAATATACCACTGCCATTATACCACACTATTCAAACCATTCCTTATGGATCTTGAATTAAATGGTGAGCAACAAAAACTAAATCTATAGCCACAAAGTCAGCTGGTAGGATAACATTTTGGATTGCAAAATACTGGATCTGTGAACCCCAATCTATATCAATTCAGCAGAAGATTCAGCAGGGAAAAACATAACAAAACTTCTGGACTCAAAGTTCATAGAATCTAATGTAAAGTTTTCCTCGCCATTATCTTTGCAAATGGAGAGGGATATTTGTAGATTATAACTTTTATATGCGCAGATTTAGAAGACAGCACAGAAAGAAGCTAGGGCACAGCACATGCACGCCGTCAATAGGCAGGCATATGCCACACCATCCATTGCCCAGGTGGCCATGTCTCCTCTAAAGTTGTAACGGTGAGTCAAGTAACCTGTTGAACAACCCCACAATCCCCTAACCACAGCCACCTGGCTTATAATTATAGACTTTTTTTATAAATAGATATAAGCTTTGAGTGATTAGTTATTGTGTACAAACTATTCAACCGTGGACCACCTGATTTTCATATACTGCTGTACCTTCTCGTTCCTTTGATACTTCTTAGATATTAATAGAAAAACACCTGTTTCCTGGTAGTCTTCCAAGCTATAGAGACACACATTTATATAGAAACAGCTGGGAGAAAGGTCCTTGTGAAGGACAACCAAATCCAGTTCTTACCATCACAAAGCTTTCTCCTTTAGCTGCTGATGGAAGCAGTTAAGCCTGCCTCGCATCACTCCTGCACAAGCTACAACAAACAAAGTGAAGCTAGGGATTGTCTTTAACTACTGTGGGAGGATTAAGGAAATCCTGCAGCAATAAGGCTAAGATTTCCATTTGATCCAGAAACAAAAAAAAATATGTTTCTAAAACCACAGGTGAATAACATAAACTGAAAGCCAGGAGCTCGGTTGCAAGCATTTACTGCCTCCCTCACATCTTTTTTCAGCACCTGCACATACCTAGTCTTCGTTGCCTGATACATAGATGCAGGAGGCATCAGGCTTCAGTGATAAACTGGGAGCAGCTAAAGAAAATAAATGATGACAGGAAATGAAAGTGACAGTGACAGTTTGTGGTTGTTTGATTACTTAAATGCAATGAATGGTGGCCACAGAGTTTCCTGTCAACAAGTGCCTGTATAGAAAAATAAGAGAGCAATCAAAATGGTAACTGACATTTCAGAGAAGAGTGGGTTTTATGCTCAACAAAACCATCTGTTTAGTATTCTTGATATTACCACTCAACCTGAGAGGTATTATCAGGATAAAACTGAGGTGGGTGGATGCAATACTAGTTCAGAATTTGAAGCTCCAAGGGAAGGTGGGCCAGGTGATGGAACACTAGACCAAATGACCCCCATGGTCACATGCAGTGTAGCAGTTCTAGAAATGATGCAGCACATTGGCTTTATTGCAAATTCCATTAGTAATTTAATTATGTGACATGAAATCAGTTCATTTCCTTCTCTATGCCTTAATTCCTCTTCATGTAAAAAATGTTTCTTAGTCTTCTTGTCCTTAAACCAGAACTCTGCAAGATGTGTAAGGTATATCAAAGTGATTCACAGTGTTAGAGGTGTTGGGAATCAATATACTGTCATATACAAGTATGTATCTGAAAAAAAGAGAGAACAATGAATGCAATATTGAGCAGATATTCTTGGCTGTGTGAACCTATTCCAATCCCTACATAGTTTCTTTTCATCTTTCCCTTGAGACTCCCCCGCCCCCGCTTTTAAGCCAGAGGTCTTGCCATTTTCTCCTTTGAATCTGGATGTAGCTCTGCCTTTTAATTTGTCTCACTCTGATTTCCACTCTCACCTACTCCAGCTAAAGCCCCAGCTCCCTATTCTCCAGTAGGCAGCCCTGCCAATTGCCTTCATCCCAATAGGTTCCTCTCACTCAGAAAAATGTGAACCTATACTACATGGTTCAGCCTTTCTCCTTGAAATGCTTCTCTTTTTTTTTTTTTTTGTCTTTAAAAGGAAGGAAGGAAGGAAGGAAGGAAGGAAGGAAGGAAGGAAGGAAGGAAGGAAGGAAGGGAAAGAAAGGGGGGAGGGAGGGAGGGAGGGAGGGAGGGAGGGAGGGAGGGAGGGAGGGAGAGAGGGAGGAAGGGAGGGAAAGAAAGGAAAGAAAGAAAGAAAGAAAGAAAGAAAGAAAGAAAGAAAGAAAGAAAGAAAGAAAGAAAGAAAGAAAGAAAGAAAGAAAGAAAGAAAGAAAGAAAGAGAAAGAAAATGCTTAGGGAAATATGACGGTAATTAACAACTGACAAAAATATCTGGGCTTGAGCTGAAGTGGGAAATCACAGAGGTTAGTTACTTATTTTCTCATACACTTACCATTTGTTCTCTTTTCTCAGGGAAGTTGAAAGACCTGAGGTTCAGACTTAATAAGGCCCCATAGTGTTTCTAAGAGTATTTACAACACGCAAAGTGTAAGCCAGTCTATTGCTTATATTTAAATTTGTTTTCATTCATCTGAGCTATTACACAGTATGCCATCCCTAAACCTTTTATAATAATGAGCACACGTTTCTCAGCCACGAAAGGGAATAAAATGTTCAGCAATTTGAGCTCTCTAGTACTGGGAAGGTGACAAAACATTTATATGTTTCCAATCCATTCCACTGATCTGGCTCCAGCATTAGTAGGGACAGCCTCAGGCAGAGATCTTTTGCTATATACACGTTCTTGGGAATAGCAGGTGAACCAAATGGCCCATAGTGATGACAGCAACATCTTTCAAAAGACTCAACTTTACTAAATGGATTCCCCAAATACATTTTCCCTTTCTGAAAACAACATTTTTTTTGTTAAAGTTTAATTGATAGTACAAATATTTCTTGCCTTTTTAAAAAGAAAAATTCCAAGAGCCCGAAGATTAAGCTATAAATAAATCATTTTCACTGATATAAGAATGGCTGCACAAACAGCTTTCTACTAGATATCTTCATATTTTTCACTGATTTTTTTAAATCCCCAGTCCCTGGCAAGTTACTCCAGAAGAATAATATCATACTTGGGTAGTCATGGCCTGGAACTTAATATTTACAAAACTAGTCCTTACAGATGCCAAATAAGTAGAATGTTTTTCACTATCTGAGTTACTTTCTATCCTTAAATTGGTTGTAAAAAGATCTCAGGATTCTAGTATTAATTTTACAAATAAACAGTGGTGATATCTAGAGCAAGTCACTTAATTTTTCCAGGTTTAATTTTTCATATTTGTATAATGAGGAGACTATCAGATAATTCTTAAGTATTTTCACAAACTTTATGATTACATTATTTAAAAGTAATTTCAGTGTATACACTGAAAAAAAAATACATAGTTCCAGGATTTGAAAGAAAGTGCTTTACTTCTAAATTATGCTGTAATACTCCTTGTATTTCTTGTGTGCTTATAATTCTATAACCACCAACTTCCATATAAAAATACTTTGTTTAATGTTAATAAAAGATAGAAATAACATTTCACATTCAAATAATATGTTTTTTGATCTTTTAAAGTATTTTAACTACTATTGAACAGAATAGCTTTCTATAGTAAATGGGTCGGGAATAATTATTGCTATCTTAAGGGTCATTTGTGTCCAAGGACATACAAGATGTTAGTGGCAAAACCTACAACCATGTTTTCTTTTACATTGAGACCCACATTGCCAATATACTTTGTATAGTAATGAATCATTCAGATAGCAACTCTAGCAATGGAAATTTAAGAAGCAATCATCTTGAGCAGTCCCTTCACTTTCAGCTATTATCTAGAGCTGGCTATGAGGTGTCTTTGTGCCATTTTCTGCCCACTGCCTTCCTTGTAAGTCAGGAATGTGATTTTCCAAGTATCCAAGGAAAACTTGTGTTATGCAACTATTGGAAGTTTCTTGGGGAAGGTTAGGACTTCTTTTAACACAGACATGCCTTTTACTTTATATAAATATAGAAACTGAAAAATAAGAGCTGAATTTTAAAAATTTTAGTATGTATGAGAGTGCCAAAAAATAACAAAAGCCAATATTAAAACAAAATGTCTTCCATGTTATCACTGCCCAGCCACCACCCTACTCTTCGCCAAAGCCATCCACCCCACAGTTCAGCGTTGTGATCTACTGGAATAAGCAGTTGGATTAAGAACTACAGAGGGTGCCAAAAAAAAAATAAAAAAATGTGTACACATTTTAAGAAAGGAAAACTATTAAAAATGTAATACTCAATATATACCCATAACAAAATATGAATACAAGTAATGTTTGACTTCCACAGTTATAAGAGGTATTCAAAGTGGTTGTTACCATTGCCTAATTTTAATACAGTTTTTTTCCTTTCTTAAAATGTGTATACATTTTTTTGGCACCCTCTGTATATATGTGGATGTCTACTAAATCCATTTTCTACATAAGGTGTATAGCTGTCTAAAACATAGCCGTTATACTCTTGAGGCCACCCGAAGTTGAAAGACCAGACAATGAAGCACAACTGGAAGAGAACATGGGTGTGTTAAAACATTTGTTTAAGGCTCATCATCAATGTTGAGCTACCAGTTCATAAGCTGGTCATAAAACTCACTCTTTTCTTTAAACTGAAACATAATAAACCAATATGTTGACTAGCTTTACACTGTATGTCACCCAAGAACATGTCACATAAATCTTTTCCTAGAGGATGCTTCCCAAGTTCCTTAAAAATCCCGTAGTCAAGCTAACTGAGAACATGAAACGTTGATGATCAATTTGAGAATACTTAAAGTCAACACTGAGATTTTGAGTGAAGAAGCTTTGGTTAAAATGAGAGTCACAGGCACCTCCAAAGGATAGTTCAAAGTTTATGTGGACTAAAAGGGATTTATTTCTTTTTGTCCCTTCTGCAGATATCAATTACAAAAAAATAAAAAATGAAAAAGAGAATGGGAAAAGTGCATTTGCTCTTATGTAAAGCTCTAAATCTTCAAAGGGCCCATTTTTGCAAAAGACCTAAGATATACATGTGAAATGCTCCTGCTCCTAGATACACTGAATGGGTTATACTTTCACTACTTAGTTTTCCATGGACAATCATTATCACTTGGGAGCTTGCTTGAAATGTAGAAGCTCAGGCTCTAGTCCAGAACTAAAGAGTTAAAAGCTATATTTTAACAAGATATGCATTGATTTGTATGCATATTAATGTTTGAAAGGCACCAAACACATACAGGACTTGAAGCTATTGTATTTCCTCCAAACTATTGTTTTCTCAGGTTTACTGATTATTATATTCACCTGACAATATGTTAAAACTCTATTGAGCCCCACCCCAGAATGACTGAATTGGAATTTCCATATTTTTTAAAAGGGTCATAATTTTTTATGACCCACATACGCTTGGGGAATGGTTGCTTTAGGCAGTCATGCGAGGGCTGATTCCATGTCTGTTGCCTAAAAAAATTCAGTTGACACACAATGTTGTCTTTTTTGTTTCAATTTATGTAAATTTTTAGTATATTTGTAGAAATGAAAGAAATGACAAGTATAGGGGAATAGAAAAAAACTAAAATGTGATATATAAATGATGTATTACAGCATTGAATATTTGAAACCTATGTAATTTTACTAACCATTGCCACCCCAATAAATTTTAATTAAAAAAAAAAAAAAAGAAATATGACTGGATGGTGAACACACAATGGGATATAGAGATGATGTATTACAGAATTGTACAACTGAAACCTATGTAATTTTGCTAACCATTGTCACCCCAATAAACTAATTAAAAAAATAAAAAGAAGAAGAAGAAGAAGAAACAAATTGCAATGTTGGTAAGATGGACAATGAGAATCATGAGACGGATTGTATGTGCCTGTACTTGAATGTGTCTTTAATGTTTGGCCTACAAAAACAAAACAAAACAAAACAAAAAAAACCTGGTCAAATCAGTGAAACAAATCCATCTCCAGATGGCTGAGTATCTTCCAAGGTGTTTCAGACAAAGAAGGTTAAAGGCAGATTTTTTATATTCAATTAATTGTATTGCCCTTATAAACCCACAGCCTAACTTGTTTGGTTGTTTGTTTTATAGTCTGAATGTTGGTAGTAAGTTGGGTTCTCTAGCAAACAGATTCTAAGATACTCGTATTTGTGTAGGATGTTTATTGGGAATAGTCTTTGGATCATCCTTGGGGGATGGTTGGGGAAAAGACACAGTGTTGGACAAAGGAAAGGCATGAATTTGATGCAGTCACAACAAAAGCCTTTCCAGAGGAGGGACTCAGCTGAGAGCTGTCAGCCACCAACACTTTGCAGTTGAAGAAATAAATGTCTCAGTCCCAAGGGAATCTGGGCAGCACCACAAAGCATCCATTACAATGGAAGCCACTCCAATGGTAACTAACTTTTCCATTTTTAAATCTCTAAGTGGCTGTCAGAAATACCTTATGTCTGTCTTTAACTCTGAATTTTACTTAAAGAAAAGTCAGTGCAATTTTGTTTGTATTATCTAGTTTCTTCTGTTGGTTGACAGCTTATAAATAAACACTTCCACGTATTGGTTGTTTGGGGAACTCCAAAACACAGAACTACTTAAAAAAAAAAAAAAATCTACTTTATTAACAGATGAAGACTTTGTTTTATGTAGTCTTAAAAAAATCCTCAAAGGTGTCAAAAATTAACTAGACTATTAACCAAAGTCCACATTATTTTCCCTAACTTAATTTTTCTGTGAGATTATATGATTCGTGTCATAATTATCTGAAGGTGCTCACCTTCCTGATTGGATTATTAATGTGTTTATTATAGAGACTGTGGTATGCTGTTTTCCTCTCTAACGTAACTAAGGTTAAGGGTTTTCTTTCAACAAAGGGGTTTTATATTCAAATTAAAAGTAATTACATATGCTTTATCAAAACTAAAGCAATTGGCAGTTGTGCGAATGGACATCTTCTCCACAGCAATAAAATGCAGACTGGGCAACCTTTGAATTTATGGTTCTGAGACTATTTCTTCTACAGGAAAAAAAAAAGAAGTCTCACATATAGAATATATTTTCAAACAAGGAAATACCTAAATATTCATCTTTAATTCCTAGTGGTATCTTTTTTTTTTTTTTTTCAGGAGCGAAACTTGGCTGGACTTCATCCAGAAAGTAGATCTGAATTATACAAGTAGATTGTAAAAGGATGGGTGTAATTCTTTCTTTCTCTCTTTCTTTTTTTTTTTTTTTTTTTTACTTACTTCACAACGAATTCAGCAGTTTTAGAACTATGCATGCACCTAACATGTATTAACGACCTTCATTTTGCTAGATACTATGACGAGTGCCAGAGCTACAAACAAACAAACAAACAGACAGAGTCCTTGTCCACCAGGGGTTCAAAATCTAGTGGACAAATTGTGGTGAGGTTCAATTATGAAGAAAAATTAACAGAACTCAGCAAATATTCTATTTTCTATTTATTTCTTATGAATAAGCAGCTATAACCTCAGAGATATTTGTTTCAAAGAATGAATGAATAGTTCATTTAGATGTCAAAATATGCACTAAAAAGATAAAATTTTAAACCCACATTTAATTGTGTGACTGATAAAGGGAAAAGAAACAACTTATTTAATGGCAATTCTTTTTGAAGCAAGAACATTTTTTTATTTCCCTGCCCCTGACTCTGTATTCAAAGTTTCAGAAATCTGAGAGACAGACTCAGGAAGGTATGGGATCAGGGGGCCCCGAACCCATACTTTTGTTAAAGTTTAGCAATGTCTGTATTCCAAGAGATTTAAGGAATAAACTTTATATTCAAGTACAAATGTAGTCAAATCTTCAAACCACTTGTATATTTAATCTAAAAAACAAAACAAATGAAAAAAAAAAAAAACCAGAAACAAACACATAGATACAGAGAAAAAAATGATGGTTGCCAGATGTGTGGGGTTGGGATGGTGGATGAAAAAGGTAAAGGGATTAAACGTACAAATTGCCAGTTATGAAAACAGCCACAGTGATGTAAAATAAAAATAGGGAATGTACTCAACAATATTGTAATAACTATGTATGATGTCAGATGGGTACTTGACTTATCAGGGTGCTCACTTTGTAAGTTATATAAATGTCTAATCACTATGTTATACACTGGAAATTAATATGATATTGTATGTCAACTGCAATTGAAAAATTAAAAAAAATAAACAAATAAAACACTGGCAGGGGAAGAGAGGCGGGACATACAGAAGTCTATTATATAATGTGGGGTCCTTTAATTTGCTCTCAGGGCCTTAATTTTCTTATTGGAGAAAATGAGAGTGCTATTCATTTATTTATTCAAACACATTTATTGTATATGTGTTAGGTACAAGGTCATGCACTAAGGCTACAACTCTAAGCAAAAGTAACACATTGCCTAGTCTTACAAAGCTTGCACACTTGTAGAATCTACCAATGAGAAGGTGAGAAATGGCAATGCGGTGTACAAATACTAGCCTGACTGACTAGCCTGGTTGATAATTAGTACATGAGAAGATTGCGTATGGTGGATACGCAACCTGGATTTTACAGTTTACGGGACTATGGACTGTTAGTGAGTAGGGGGAACAGGGTTGTTAGTGTTATACATAGGAGGACAAATATGTATCCTCAGTGAGCATGGCTGCTATAAACAGAGCTTGGGGTTGGGGGGTGGGTGGGTAATAGGGACATACAAGATGAAACTGGAGAGGGAAGCGAGACTTTGAAAAGAGGAATCACTAATGAAAGTTTTCCTAATTGAAAGAATCGCATGGTCATATTTAAATTCTAGAAATATAGTTGAGCAATAAAGGGAGAATTTTAAATTCCATGTAAGAAAAAGATAATTCCTCTCTAAACTGGGGATGGAAAGACAACCAGAGATTTTAATGATAATTTAAATATACAACTAACAAGTCTAGTCAATATTCAGATGTGTAGGATGAGAGAAAAAAAAAAGATTTAAAATTATGCCTGCATTTCTGACTTTAGCAGCTAATTATTTTGCCATTTACTTAAGAAAACAGGAGAAGGAATACATTTAGCAGTAAAAATATGTATTTTATTTTAGACAAATTGTTTTGGGTATATCTGTGGGTAGTCCATATGGATATAAATTATAGGTCTAGGTCTCATGAGAAATGGTCTGGACTGGAAATACAAATTTTGAAATCATGAGCTCACATGAGGTCATCCAGGAAGAAGGTGTAATGTAGTGTAGATCCTCTTGTCTTTAGTAGAACTGGGAGAGATAGCAAGTTTCCGGAGCAAGGAGAGGAAGAACAGGGAGCAAAGCAGACTTGGAAGGAGCAGTCAGAGAGGTAGGAAGAAAATTTGAAAAACAAGTAACAGTAGCCAAAGGAACAGAGCATTTCAAGAAAGAGCAAGTTAACAAAACCCAGGGTTGCAGAGAATTCAAGTTAAATAAGGGGTTAAGAATATCCCATAGATACGGTAATAGGAGAATATTTAATTGCCCAGGAAAATCAGGTTCAGTGATGGAGAGGGCATAAAGCTAGACCGAAATAATTGTGGAGTAAATGGGAAAGTAAGAGAATGGAAGCAGCGCATCTAAGAAGACTCTTAGGAGATTTGGATATTGAGGAGAGCTGAGACTTGAGTTGGCAGGATAATGTGGGATGTGGGATCAAATAATTATTTATTTTTCTAACATGGGAAATATTTCATTGTCGTCAAACACTGCTTGGGAGAACACGGTCGAGGAGAAGAAACTGAAGATGAACAACAGACAGGAGGGAAACTAACAATAACAGGCAGAGTGTTAAAGGCGTTTCCATCCGGTGACTTCTATACTTGCTCCAAAATGGGAGTTGAGTTATCTGCTGAAAGAAGAATTAGGTTTCTTGGTCAAACTTTTGAAAAAAAAAAAAAAATGAGAGTAGGCTTAAAACATTGAAAATAACGGAAGACACAGAAATATTGGATTTCTGAGTAGGGCGTAAGACCAGCTGAGGGTAGAAACCATGGGTTTACATCTGTGATCAGCCACATGAGGTAGACAGATGAGTTGGTCCATGGTAAACGTTTGTCTGGAGTAGTCAGAAAAAGATGAGAATATTGGCAAGAATTGAAGTAATAAAATGTGCCACTATAAGTGAGGTACATAAACAAGGGTTCTGCTTTTATTGATTGCTGTGTAACAAAGCTAGTGACATGAAACAACATTTATTCTGTTAAAAGATCAGCAGTTTGGAAGATTTCATCACTGTTTCACACGTCACTATTTGAGGTTCTTGACAAGCTAATGAATCTCCTTGCAAGATGCCTCACCCGTTATTTCTAGGAAGTCAGTGCTGGCTGTTACTTGGGAGCTTCTAGAGCTGACAACTAATGGCCTCTTTCTCCCTATGTTGGCCTCTACCAGGGGCTGTGTTTCCTCACATCATGCCACTGGGTTCCAAGTGTAGCTATTTTAAGAGACAAGAAGTAAAAGCTGACGGTCTCTTGAGGCCTGGGCCTAGAAACAAGCATGATATCATTTTTGCCTTATTCTTTTGGTTAAGCAGTCACAGAGCCTGCTGTGATTCAAATGAAAAAGAGGTGGAGTCCTCTGCTGGGAAAAGTGTCAAACAATATGCCACCCTCTTTAGCCTAACTCAAAAAGAAAAGGCAGAAAGAAGGCTGATAGAAGGGAGACACATAAAAAAGCAAAGGGAGCCGAAGTTGTAGCTTATAACATGGGGACTCTGTCTAGATCACCGTGGTTAGACACATTTTGGCTTTTTTTTTTTTTTTTTTGTACACTACTTTCTATTTATGCTCTAGTAGCGCTGGGAGGAAGAACACCACATGAAATGCATGAGATGTTCAAAAATGAGATACTTCTACTTAATCAAAGTAGAGGCTGGCTTGTGAAGAGAACTAGATTTCAAAGATGCAAGCGTGAGGGCAGGAAACTGTCCCTTGGAAGGGTTAAGGGTGGAGCTGTGCTTACTGAGTCTTAAAAAGGGATTTGAAGACATAAAGGAAAGATTTGGGAGGAAGAACAGGGTGATGTTGGGTCACATGAGAGTAGAGAATTGTGGAATAGATTACGAGTATCAGAATGGACAGCTGAATGAAGGATAATGGGTTTAAACTGACAGCTGAGTTGCTCAAAAAGAAGCTCCTGAAGGATGTGAACAAGGAGAGGTGTTTCTGTATTTCAGGAGTTCCCCCCAGAGCCTGGAAAGAGTCAACTGAGTCTGGATAGATTGTCAAGATTTCTAAGGGATGTCTGTTAACATCGAATGCTGATATCCAATCATGCTCATTTGAATGCGTGTGTGTGTGCATGTATGTATGCATGTGTGCCCATGTGTGTCCGAGTGTGTGTGTGTGTGTGTGTGTGTACACATTTCCACTCCTGTGAAGATTCTGACAGAAGCTGAGAGTATGGTGTTGGCTTCTGCTCTCTGAGGTATTGGCAACACCCTGTCCAGTGCATGTCTTGCTGAGCACCATCACAACTAATCATGAGCAGCTCCTTGCCAGCTGCCCGGGCAATGTTATATGGAGAACTTGTAGGACAGGATGGAGACGCAAAGATATAAACCACATGATTCTTACATTCATTTCAGCTTGAAAGTACAATGAATGAGTTCATCTCTTATTGAAAACTGAACTCATGAATTTCAGATTCCCACCTTTAACTCACAATAGAACATTTGCTAATTCTGTGCTCTAGGGAAGTTCTCTGCCATCCCCAGTGTTTTGAAGTGTCCCAAACACGAAGCTTATATCCCCCTTACCTCTTCTCCCTCTGTCCCATTTCCTCTTTCACTCCCACCAACAGATGCCCTCAGTTACTCCTATTAAAGTTGATAACTTCTAAAAAGGTGCTATTCCTATTTCCAGCAGTTCAAGAAGAGGTAAGAAGTACCCTTTAGTTTATGAGATTTTTGAATGATACACAGGTGTGGATAGTTTTAAAGAACCAATTTCTAGATAGTAAAACTCCATATAAAGTTTCTCCCATAAATTGATTTGCCTGAGAATAACCCTACCTTAAAAATAGTCCCTTTAACCATTTTACAGAAGAAATGCACATCTTTCATTCATCTTGTATCTAAAGACGGTGCATTGCCTTGAGGCATAAAAAACTTCTAGTGCTAGTCTTTTAGTGCTCAAAGGGAATATCTTCTTAAGCTAGACAATGGGAAAATCAAAACACTAGGTTTGAGGCAGCTTCCTTTTCAGATTAATCAAAGTTTCCTTTCCTTACCTGTCTTATGCATATTTTGATTAAAAATGAAGAGCGGGTTTAAAAAACGCTGTTTGGCCAGGGTTGGAATGTCCCAAATTCAAACTGTCCAAGTAATATAAATTATTGACACTATTATTTTAAATATAACTGGATTGTTTGCCAAAGCAATTAAAATTTTCCAGATAACATTGAGTAAAGCCAAAGATGTAAAAGATTTATGTGATTTCTTTCAGATTTAGTGTACTTTGTTTAACAAGTACTTAAAACCTAGTTTATCAATATAGACTTTTTATTTCAATTATAACCAAAGCTCATCATATTTCATTTTCTCAAGGTGTAAAATATTATAACTTTCTATTATCAACAAATAATCTTATTTAAACTTATAATAAAAATGTTTACATGTACATGTCAACTTATGAATATGCAAAGAGAAGCACATCAATTTCAATTTTATTTTATGAGCTACCTCAGTATAAAAGTTTGAAGACAGCAGGTTTTATTTGTCGTTTCTCCTTCTTCTCCTTCTCCTTTTCCTTCTCCTTCTTCTTTTTTTTTTTTTTTTTTTAATTTCTTGAAGGCTTAGACCCAAGATCTCCTGGAGGTATCCAGTACTTCTTTTTTCTTTTCCATTTAAATATCTGTGTTGTGTTAAATACAGACACATGTAGATAGTGGCCTTGGTCTGTTTTGTGTTTGTTTTTGTATGCTTCTTTTAGCAATGGAATTTTTTTTTTTTTTTAATATTATTTGGTATAGAGGTACCTAGAAGTCATTGTTTTGCAGGATCTTATTCTAAGCCCTTTAAGTTTACCCTATGGAAGACATTCTGTATGGGGGCATAGTGTCATCCTCCAGCCCCTTTGTTTCTGCTGGTAATGAAGGGAGGATGCATGCAGGCCGACAGACAACATGGTGGCTCAATCTGACCATTCTTTGTTGCCTGAAATTCTCATATGCTGAAGGAGAGAGGCAATTAACCATCAGAGCTGTACCCTCAATTCAGCTAATATTTCTACACTCCAAGTGACAGAGTTCATGATATCACACAGTCAATCTTATGGAGAAGACTTTGACTAAGTCTTTGTCATAAATAGGGAAATATCATTTGCACTGGCTTTCCCTCCAAGATCACCAAGGAGGAATTTCTAAATAATAATTTTTGTACCGTAAAATTCCATTAAATTTTGATGTGTATTAATACAAAATTAATAATACACATGTGCTAGACTGAAGCTTAACTTTTTAGAAGCTTGTGTAAGAGTAAACACAATGTAAAAACAATTGCATTAGAACTCTTTTAAGAACATTTTCTAGCATGGATTTTTATGCACGTGTAATGGCAATAAGAAATGGTTTGTTTCTATTTGTTTTTTAAAGATCCTGGAGAACCTCCCTTTATAAGCATTTAGATTTTATCATATGCACTGAATGTAATTGTCCCATAAGTGGTCTTGTAGCCCTATTTCCTAACAACAACAAAACTGAACAAAAACAAAACATGTTTAAATATTCTAAAATTAAGAATTTTTACAACTTCCTCCTAATTAAATATAAAATAAAATTGAAATTTTAATGAGGGAGGACACATGAACTTATACTTAATAGTTTGCCTATTGCTTTTCACGGGGACAAAATCATAAAATGATTAAAAGCAAAGATATTGGAAATCAGACTTCTTAGGTGTAAATCCTGATCCTACCTCTTATCAGTCAAGAAAATATAAAAATACCAATATATATTAGAAAAACATTGATTTACACCACAAAATATACCTTTTACTTTACATTTAGATGGTCTTTCTCTCTTTTTAGAATGCAAATATCCAAAGCATGACTGATTTTAGGCTGTTCCAGTAACAGTTGCATCTTACCTGGAGACATTATTCTCAATCCCTCAGGTACTCCTGTGCTTACCTCCCCCAATTTCAGAATAGCTTTTTCTCATCCTAGTTAACCCATAATTCTTTCATGCATTCATCTTGGTTTCCACAATTACATCAGAGATGCAGGTATACAACTGAGACTTATAAATTGATAATGTTTTCATTATTTTCCTAGGAGACTTCCTAACTCCCCTTTAAAAACAGTCGATGTCAACAGATTTGGGAAGAAGATGAGATGAAGGGCAGGGGGCATAGAATAAATTTCTTGGCACACGTTGATAGTCCTGACTTATATACAGAAAAAGAACTGATCAGATTTTCCAAAGAAAGAACAGTAGTTGTTTATGTATTATGAGGTTATTAAAGATTAGGCAGTTTTATATTTCTCAAATTTTCTAAAACGGTCACATATTTTGCTAGTAATTTATTTTTTCTAAACAAGGTATTAAATGATTAATATTTCCATCCTTTCCTCTAACTCCTGGCTGCCTCCTGGGTGCCACTTCTCCCTTTTCCTCTTCTTGGTAATTTCTGACAAGAAGTGAGCAAATCAAAACTCTCTGAGATAACCAAATAAATACAGAGGGTGTCAAGAAAATATATACACATTTTAAGAGAGGAAATCCATATTAAAATTGTAATATTTAATATATACCGATAACAAAAGATGAATGTAAGTCACATTCGACTTCTGCAATTACAAGAGGTGCTCAAAGTGGTTACCATCAGCGTCCAGACACTTCTGGTTACGGCAAACTACTGCTTGACTAACGTTGAACAAAATGTCCACTTGTATACATTTTTGGCACCCCTGGTATTATAGATGTTGTATATACAATATAGATTATATATAATACATAATCTACCATATATAATGTAGATTATATATGTATATAAAAATATATCTAATTCGGCTATCAAAAGACTCCAAATTAAGAGTCTGATAAAATTTTATTTTTTATAAGACAACAATATTGGTATTTTAATACGAAAAAAAGTTTATATTTGACTGGTTGTATACTGAGCAACATGATGAAAAGAAAGTGTTAATAAGAATAAAACCCCAAAGATAATATTATAAAGGCTTTCCACAGTTATCAGACAAATGGGGAACAAGGAAAAAAGAGGACAACCATGTAGAAAAATGTTCCCTTTCCCAAAAGCTCTTTTTGAAAATTACTTGGAGACTTAGAGACTATGTTGACTTTAATTAAGTGCTCATTAGATTGACAAACTTTTTCAAAAAGTGATCCGGCTTGCCATGTGGGTTTTTGTATGCTCTCTTGGTTTTCCCTCTAAATTACTTTAGAACGCTTTCAGAATAACTTGTTTATGCAAGGGAAATTACTCATAACTCTTTAAAGAATTCAGATAGATATTTATGTCCTGTGGTTACTGCTTTATTATTTTTACACAGTTTCATAATTTTCACTGAAATCTCTTAACTCCTCCATGCAAAGTCAAAGTCTTCCTAAATAGGACTTAATTCCTCTGGTACCAGTGGGGAAATAACTTATAATCTTTGAAATCTCCAGAGTCAGATGTCAATTCAGACATAATTGAATAGGTAAAGTCCTGGAGGCTGTGACTATACTCAAATAAACAAGTGAACAATTCTTCCAACCACTCATTTCAACAGAAGAGGAAGTTAAATCAGTTATTTAGTACTGTGTGGACACATTAACACTAACTTCTAACTGAATATTTTACTTTTCAAAAAATGTCAATAGATTTGTCTTAGCCTCAGTTTACCAAGTTACTAAACAAGCCTAAGATTAAAAAATAAACAAATAAACAAATAAACTGTTCATGAAAGGATTAATACTAGGACATATTATAATTCTCAGTCTGACACAAAAATGACTACTTGAAGACAGTATTACTTTAAAAATATGAACACTAACTATAATAGTAACTATCTGTTTACTGGATCTTATTTTCTTGTTTCATACATCTCCTCATTATAGCATCAAAGATGGTATAATCATTAATATTAAAATAAGAGTCTTATTTAAAAACATAGAATTTTGAAACCAGAACATATACTGACAATTACCTTTTCATACCCATTAGATCTTTAGCTCTTTTGACTAATATCAATGTCAATGTGTTATTGAATGAAGTGTTTCAACAGGCTGAAAGTTATGCCTAATTTCATATGGCTTGTTATAGTACCAGTAGTAGCATAATGTTTCCGCCTAAACATGTGGTTAATTTTTTTTTTATTCTTGATAATTTATTAATTAATTCAGAACAATGAGACTCCTAATAAAGAAAGAAAATGTTGAGTTGACATAAAAATAATGAGGAAAATAAACCTCTTAATAAGTTTTAAAGCATGCATGAAATGTTTTATTCCATATCTGCTACTTATATTATTCTGACCAAAATTTTTCTAACACATGTGAAGCTAGCTTTAGCTTCAGCAAAACAATGCTAATGAAACTAGAATGAGATATGACTTCACACCAGCTAGAATGGCTAAAAGATGAAAAACTGACAACACTAAACATTAGCAAGGATGCAGAATGAATAAACCTTTCTTATATTATTGGTAAGAGTGTGAAATGGCACAACTTAAAAGTATGCATGATTTCTCATAGTTATATATGCATCTGCCCTATGAACCAGGAGTTTCATTCCTATGTATTTGCTAAGAGAAATGAAAGCATATGTCCTCGTATAGATTTGTATAAAAATGGTTTATAGCAGCTTTATTCATAACAGCTCCCAATTAGAAACAACAAAAACATCCATCTAGCAAATAGATAAATTGGGGTGAATCCATAAAACTGAGTACTATTCAGCAACAACAACAAAATAATGAATGCCTGATATGAACAATAACATGGTTGGATTCCCAAGATATTGTGTCAAGTTAAACGAGTCAAAGACAAGATTGCATACCATATGAGTCCCTTTATATGAAGAACAAGCAAAGCTAAATAATGGTACTGGAAATCAGAATCGATATCACTTAGAATTGACTCAAAGGGCAAGAGAAAATACCTTGGGTACTGGAAGTGTTCCCTATCTTCGTTGTGATGGTAGCTAGATGAGTATACATATTGACTCCTAACCCATTGAATTGTATACTTACCGTGTTTCCCCGAAAATAAGACCTTGCTGTGCCATCAGCTCTAGTGTGTCTTTTGGAACAAAAAATTACGTAAGACCCGGTCTTATTTTACTACAATATGAGACCAGGTGTATAATATAATTAATATAACATAACATAACATAACATAACATAACATAACATAATGTAATATAATATAATACCGGGTCTTATATTAATAGTTGCTCCAAAAGACATATTAGAGCTATTGTCCAGCTAGGTTTTATTTTCGGGGAAATGGTAGATACATTAACTAAATACATTAACTCACTGAAGTGTATACTTATGACCTGTAAAATTATTTGAATACACATTTTATCTCTATTTAAAAATATTTTAAATGCAAATAAATAGAAACATATACCATGTTCATGGATAGGAAGAATTAGTATAGTTAAAATGTCCATAGAACCCAAAATGATCTATAAATTCAATGCAATCCCTATCAAAATACCAGTGGCATTTTTCACAGAACTAGAACAAATAATCCTAAAATGTCTATGGAACCATGAAAAACCCTGACTAGCCAGGGCAATCTTGAAAAAAAAAGAACAAAGCTGGAGGTATCATGCAACCTGATATCAAATTGTACTACAAGGCCATAGTAATAAAAACAGGTGGATATTGGCATAAAAATAGACACACAGATCAATGGAACAGAATACATGCCTTTATGGTCATTTAATCTATGACAAAGGAAACAAGAATTTATATTGCGGTAAAGACAGTCTTTCAATAAATTGTGTTGGGTAAACTGGACAGATGCATGCAAAAAAAAAAAAAAAAAAAAAGAGAGAGAGAAACTGGACCACCTTCTTACACCACATGCAAGAATAAACTCAAAATGGATTAAAGACTGAAATGTATGACCCGAAACCATAAAACTTCTAGAAGAAAATATAGGAAGTAAACTCTCAGACATTACCTTTAGTAATATTTTTACTAATGTATCTTCATGCACAAAGGAAACAAAAGAAAAAATAAATAAATGGTACTACATCAAACTGAAAACTTTTTGCAGATCAAAGGAAACCATCAATAAAACGAAAAGATAGCCTACTGAATGGGAGAAGATATTTGCCAATGATACATCTCATAAGGGGTTAATATCCAAAATTTATTTTTAAAAAGTATACAACTCAACACCAGAAAAACAAACAATCCAATTAAAAAATGGTCAGAGGACCTCAACAGACATTTCTCCAAAGAGGACATACAAATGGGCAATAAACACATGAAAAGATGATGAATGTCACTAATCATCAGAGAAATGCAAATAAAAACCACAGTGAGATAACACCTCACACCTGTCAGAATGGCCATCAACAATAAATTGACAAGTGTTAGGGAATATGTGGGGAAAAGGGAACCTTTATGAACTGTAGATGGGATTGCAAATTGGTACAGCCACTATGGAAGGCAATGTGAAGGTTTCTCAAAAAATTAAAAATAGAACTACCCAATGACCAAGCAATTCCATTCCTGGGTATTTATCAAAACAAACCCAAAACACTAATTTGAAAATTATATATTCTCTTATGCTTACTGAAGCATGATTCATAATACCCAAGGTATGCAAACAACCAAAATGCCCATCAATAGAGGGTTGGATAAAGACATTGTGGTATATTTATACAGTGGAGTATTACTCTGCCATAAAAAAAAAAAGAAAACAACAACATGACATTTATCATTTACAGCAACATCAATGGACCTAGAGGATATTATGCTAAGTAAAATAAGACTGAGAAACACAAATACCATATCATTTCACTTATATGTAGAATTTAAAAAACAGAATAAATGAACAAACAAAACAGAAATAGACTCATAGACACAGAAAACAAACTGATGGTTGCTAGATGGGAGGGGGGTAGGAGGGATGGAAGAGAAAGGTAAAGGGATTAGGAAGTACAAATTGGTAACCAAGATAGTCATGGGGATGTGAAATACAATATGGAGAATATAATCAATAATGTTTTTAAAATGATGTAGGGTGTCCGATGGGCACTAGGCTTATCAGGGGATTACTTCATGAATTATATAAATGCCTAATCATTGTGTTGTTTTGTGCACCTGAAACTAAGTAAATAAGTAAATATTTAAAAAGAAAATATTATACCCAATTGAGTGTTTTATCTATTAGAAATAAAGACTGTAATTCCACTCTGTTAAGATATGCTTTTTAAAAGCAATCTCATACAGATTATTCTTATTTTTATTAATGTATTAAATATTTATGTAGGTAGCCTTAAAGAAGGAATGTGTAAAAATTCTAAATATCAGATCATGAAAGTTTTGCTTTTTTAATGATGCTATAACACAGAGTTAACTTTCAGTCTATATTTTACTACTCAATCCTAAAAACAAACAACACAAAATGTCATTTTAATATAGTTTTTCAGCAACCATGCATCTTGTTATGTGATTAATTTAAAAGTAATTTAATTGTGTATGGCACATATTTGTTGAATGATTTAAAATGTCTTTATGTATTATAAATATAATTGAAATTGATCCTTAAATTATATTTAAAACACTCCTTAAACCATAGTGTTGTAAAATAAAAATATATAAGTGCAAAATTAGCTATATCCTATCCTAAATGGAACATTGATTTAAAAAGTTTAATTGTTTGGATATATGTTGTTATGAGACTTATCCAAACAACTTGGATAATTGTGGTTTAGTAGATATAATTAATTTCTTTTTTGAATCTGTCCATTTTTTTAAATTAAATTTATTGGGGTGATAATGGTTAGTAAAATTACATAGGTGTCAAGTGTACAATTCTGTAATACATCATCTATATAGCATATCGTGTGTTCACCACCATTTTCTCTGTCTTGCATTTCCATTTCCTAAAAGGACCGCTGGCAGTTTATTGAGCAATAATTGTAGTATTTTGCAGCTATGGTCAGAAAATGCAGCAACAGTGGCCTAACTTTTTGGACTCCCATTCTTCATCAAAGATATTGAAATTAAATTGTTCTGAATTCATGCCTGAGGCAGAGCTTCCAAGCAGTAGAGCAGATTACATGCTTACTGTAATGAAGAATGACTTTGCATGTTGCCCCTCCAATAATATTTTCATCTTGACAAAAGCTATCATTTCCTTGTCCCCAAGCACGAGAATTTTGGAAATGCTATGGAGGTATTTTCCTTGGTCAGAAATTCTCAAAAAAATACATAGATAGCCGTCTTCTACTTACTTCACAAGGTAAATACTACCACCTAAATATTACTTTAAACAAACATATCAGCCATCTAATTGTTCTCTGAACCTCCAATATCCCTTGTAGTCGGCATCTTCAAGATATTCTTTCCAAAGATCAGCAGTCAAATCATCCACCCATGTTCCTACTTGCAGAGTTTATTGTACCCAACTCAATTAAGGGCATCTCAGCTTCCCAGTTGACTTAGGTCCTTAACGTTTAAGTGCCAAAGCTTCAGCTGAACCCACACATATGTTCATTTATATATTCTCATGCAAAACTGTAAGGATATCAGAAACTGAAAAACTAAAAGATCAAAATGAAATGTGAGACCATCAAATAATGCACTCTTTTCTGCAATGAACTCACATTAGAAGGCATTCCATTCATATTTAATTCATATTTAGTTTTTGCCCACATGTCACTACAAAAAAAAAATTGAGTTGGCTTTTTGTTTATCTGAATGAGAAACTAATTATTACTGTTACTAGGCTTTATAGCTCAAGGCCTCAAGTCAGCTATTAAAATGGCAGAATAACCAGATCAACCATTTTGTGGTCCATTAAGTTCAACACATAGCTACAGTCTGAAGAAAATGCCAAGTCTGTGTTTGAGTCCTTAGGTACAACTGACGAAAAGTTTAGATGAGATTTTCATACTGACAGCTACCACTATAGGGAAGGAGGTAGAAGGTGAGTAATAACTTATAATAACATGCCTGGTAGACAAAAAAACACTTGTTTTTCATAATTCTCCCAAACTCCAAACAGCAACTTAATTTTCTTTCAGTTTTCAGTTTGAGATGCACGGCAGGGATCTCCTCCCCAAGCAAAAGGCAATATGAGGTGAGAAGAGGAGCATGCTGCCAGCACAGGTATAGGCCTGCAGAATGGAGCTGTGGACTCAGAAACAGGCTTTTCATTTTAACAACTGCGAGAGTGAGGAAGGAAGCATAATGAAGATGGCATAATTGAAGTGGGAGAAGGAAACATTAACCATGCATCAAAAGGAAGCGTTTGGGACTTATTTAATTTGGGTTTCCTTGTTTGATCAAGCATTTAAACTGGCTGAGAGGTGAAGAGACTCAGAGAGATTAGCACTGAAATCACAACAAACCTCTGAATTCTGGAAAGTCTGTCTGGCTTTTGTTTGTTTGTTTGTTTGTTTTTAATTATATGAAATCAAAATGTTCTGTGTTTTCTCATTTTCATATGTGTTTTCACTCTAAAATATAGACATCGTGACAAGGATCTAAATTATACCCAGGTCTGATGATGCCCAAATGTATCTTTTTTTTTTTTTTTTTTTTTTTGATCCATGTGTCTCCTTTCTACCAAAGAATTCCACATTTTTCACAGAGAAACACAAAAGTGAAAAATTTGAAAATATGTAACAGAACACAAGGAAAATGAGGACATGAGGAAAGATGAAAGAAGAAAATTATATATATGCATACCAATGTCCAAAGAAAGTAAGACAAGCCGATAATACACCCATAATTCCAAAGGAGATTAAATTCAAAGAGATTCTAGAATCTTACTGTCAGATTTATAAATGTTACACAAAGTGAAAATCATGGAAAGTTATATTTGTTTACTGAGGCCAAATAATTTCTCATTCAGATAAAAGTCATGAGATCGTGAATACTCCTATGGTTGAATTTTACTTATAAAATATTACATTTCAAAAGTATCTGTTAAAGTCTTAGTATAAATAAATGTGCATAAAAATAAGTCTGATTTTTTTTTAATGGAAGACGTATAGTTAATTATTTAGATTTCTAACCGACAGGTTTTCTGAACCTGCCAAACTTTCAACAATTCTTCGGAAAAACAACCAACACAACTGAATGCACTGCGGACTTTACTCACGCTGTAGAACTCCTGAGGCATGTTGAATAGGAATAAACAAAATATCTCTAAAGAAAAATATTACTTGTGTTCTTACCTACAGGAAGCTCATGAAGAACCTATTGAGGTTAGGAAAGTCACTGTTTGTTTTAGTTAGACTCTTATGTCTTTGACTCTATTGATCAACATCACCCCTGAATAGGTTACTGTGGGACTGGGGCTTTGCTTGATTCAATAAATCCCAAGTTTCTTAGCCCCTCCCATTTACTTAAAGAAACGTGAGCAAAATACTTCTAAAAGAAGCCTTTATCTTTTTTTTTTTTTTTTTTAATGCCTTGAGAGATTCTTCAGCTATCACTTTAAAGATACGTGAATGCTTTTGAAATGCGTCTTATTCTGGTCTAGCCATAGGCTAGAAAGAACTTAAAATCATTTGTTTAGTCCTAAAAATCAATGCAGGAAAAAAATATGGTATCCATGTAAGTAGCAATAAACAAATGCTCTTTTATACTGCAACACATATTTAGAAACTAACATTTTAAATTTAAAAAAATAGGCACATGAATAATGACTGAAATCCTGTCCACCTGCAAACTTGCTGATATCCCTGTCTGCATGCATTCATTTAGTTTTTAAATTTACTCAGTTGTCTTTTGCACATCTATTGCATCAGGTCCTGTGCTAAGTATATGTAATCTAAATGATATCAAGTCATAAAATTTTTGATATTTTATGATTTGTCTCATGAGATATAATACCTGAGGATTGAGGAGGAGATGATTTTAGTTAAAACTCAGTCATGAACATGTAATTTTTATTTTAAATTATAGAATTAATTAAACTGTTAATTATAATGGTAAGCATTTTTATTATATTCTAGTCATGGGAATTTGGTAAGACATGTAGGTTATATAAAATAACATGAATGTTGAGTTAGAGCATCCTTTTCCAAATTATTATGGGTTAAAACTAACATAATAACCTCTACCAGTATGTATCAAACACTGTAATATATTGTGTACACATTTGTACAACATTTCACATTAGCATCTCCAGACCAGTAGAGAAATCATGCTTACTATTCTGTATAATAATAATATTTTCATTTGTTATAGCTTGTTTATTTTATATATATTATTAATTGACTGTAGAGAACAACTATCTGTACAGTAAGGCTGTTCTCAGTCATCCAATTTGATAGAAATGGCACTGTATCACAGCCAGACATTGCACTTATCATATAAGTCTTCTTTGACTTCTTAAATAATATTCAGAATTGGTTCAAAATTTGTAAGCTCTGATCAGACCTCTCCCAACTCCATCAGTACAAATTGTCTCAGTTGATGTCTAACAAGTGGGACTTACTGTTCAAACTCTCAATAATTTGTAAATAATTGGGATGTGTCATGTATTTCTATTATTAACAATCAAATTTTACATTGTGTATCTGACACCAAAGCCTCGTGTAATTAAGGTAATTAGTTTTCTGCAAACAAATCACATCTGAAAATGACTCATATCTTATACTTTTAATGAGAAAATTATGAAATTACCTGATCCATAAGTCACAGGACATATTTCTGGGCCCAATATGAACCACTACAAGTTTTGCAACATTTCTTACTTTCTGCCTCCAAGTCTTACAATACTTTCCCAAGATTAATGCTCTCAAATCATTTCTCATCTCATTTTTTGTTTATTTTGTTTATTTCAACCCTAAGATCACAATACCTCCAAATCATCTTTTGTCCTCCTCTCCTGTTCTCTTGCCATGTTGTTAAGTTTTACTCTTGTTAGAAATTCTGTAGCCCTCATCCCACCCCTACCTACCTTTAATCCCATGATATTAGCCCATGTCTGTATTACATTACCTCTATCTGAACTATGGCACTATACTTCTGTTAACCATTCCTAACATCTCTTTCCCCATATTTGATCTATTATACACACTGTTATTTGATCAGTGGTCCAAAGCTTACTGCCATGCATTTAACTTCCCTGAAAGTTTAAAATTCTTATTTAGGCAATGAAGATTGTCTATGCTGTATCCCTTTTTGCCACTCTAATCTAAAATTTTATACAAGTTACTCATTTAATAAACATTGAACACGTCTCATGCCAGGTGCTGTTTAAGGCATGGGTGGCTACAGCGTTAAACAACAGGCAAAAGTACCCATCTTTGTGGGCATCTCATTCTGGTGGAGACAGCTGGTACTACAGTGCTCTGCCAAGATACCCTGATCCCAGCAGAAACACTCACCCCCCGCCCCCAACTTAGACTCACTGTTCCTACCAGTGCCAAGATGGGAATTGTGTTCTCCTACACATAACTCCCTCGGGCAACGTCTCACCCCATTCAATGAAGATGCTTACAGCCAATGGACATTGGATGTGGAAATACAAAGTTCTGGTCTCCTAGCCTCAATCTGAGACAACCCTGAAGGGCCAGCCAAGTTCCGGAGCTCCCGTGGGTGGATTGAGGCTTCAGTTGCAAACATATTAAGTCAGCATTTCCCTGTGTCCAATCCTGCCTTCCTTACTTCCACACAGGTGTATTTCCAAAGAGCACTCCTTTTATGCACATAGTCTCCATCTCAGAGTATGTTTCCAGAAAACCTCATCTAAGATATGAAGTGAGACAGAGTGTAACCAAGAAAATAACCTACACAATGTCATGTGATTGCTTATTTACTGGTTGCAAAATATTCCAATGTCATGTCCCTTCCTGTAGTGTGTAAGAATTATATTTCATCACCTCATTGATAACAGGTACAACTGTATTTTTTGCTTTGAACAGTATAAAATGTATGTGAAAGAGAGATGTGTCCCCTCCAGGAAAAAGCTTTAAGAGTCAACTATGGTTCACCGTTATTTATTTATTTTTTTCATTTTATTTCATTTCCTTCTGCCAAAGCAACCAGCAGTATTTCATATAGATCTTACTCATTATCTTGGGACCCATGGAGAAGATTACATACAGTGGAGCCAAAAGTGACCCCCGTAGATTTGCAGCATGTTGTTTTAAGTGACAGAGACTTCATGGTCTCTAATTGCCACAACAGAACCTAGTCTGGCCTCTTTGAAATAGCTGGTGATATGTGCTATCAAGTAACATAAGATGGGTCAGAACTACAAGGGGGCATAGTGTTAGAATCGGGGACAAAACTGCTTATTTAAATAGGGTTGTCAAGGTTGGCCTCACTGATAAGGTGAGGTTCGGGCAGAGTCCTATACTAGATAAGAGAGCAAGCCACGGAAAAACCAGGAGGTAGAATGCCCTAAGCAGAGAAGGCTGCAATGGAAAGATCTTGAGGCCATAGCCTGGTTAACGGTGTGGCTAGAATTCCAAGGATAATAGACATTCATCAAAGATGATGCAATAACAGAATCCAGATTATACAGGGATTTATTGGTTATTAAAAGCCTTTAGCTTTTACTTCAAGTGAGAAGGGAAGAATTTGGGGTTGTAAGCAGGTGCAGAGACTGAGAAAAGTTGGATTCTATGTATATTTTGAAGTTAGGATGGACATATTTGCTGACAGGTTGGATGTAGGTTATATGTGAAAGAAAATCAAGGATGACTCTTTTCTTTGACCTGACCAACTGGGGAAAAAAAAAAAAAAAAATTGTCATTTCCTGAGAGACTAATACTGCTAAAGACAATTTTACAAACACAGAGCACCTGTCAAATTGTTTTGCTTATATTTCCTACATACTTTCTGAATTTCATCACTTCTGTGTTTTTACCCTTACCATTCACCAATTTTCATTATGTCTAAATTCTATTTACTGTTCCAAGTTCAACTCAGATGGTACTTCCTCCACATGTTCTATTAACATGTCCATTTGAAGTAAGTTGTCTTTACCTATCACCATAATCCTTTTTTATGCCCTTTTAACCAAATTAATAACTTTCTTGTTTTTCTTGTTTTTTATAATTTTTGAGGCGATGTCAACTAGAGATGAGATTGTCATCTATATTACTAATTAAAGCTGATTTTAGAGAACTATCCTGGTGAGATTATTATTTCATAATTGTAGTAAATATACCCTGTCACATTCACAAGTATACCTTCCCTTTTCCCCCTGCCCCACACACCTCCCAATAGCTGCTTTCCCTGTGAAACTCCTGAAATTTAAAGTAAATAGACAGTTGGCTCTAAATGCTTGTAGCTTCTTTCCAATTTCCAGTTCACTATTTAGATAAATCAGATTTCCTCACCTAGAGAGTTATTTTAGTCCATTCAGGATGCTATATCAAAATACTTCGGTGGCTTCAGCAACAGACATTTATTTCCCACAATTCTGGAGGCTGGGAACTCTAAGGTCAAGCTGATACCAGATTTTATGTCTGGTGAGAATCTCACTTCCTGATTCATAGATGGCCATCCTTCTCTGTGTCCTCATGTGGCAGATAAGAGCTCTCTGGGGTCTTTTTTGAAAGGACATTAGTCTCATTTTGGGAGTTCCACCCTCATGATCTACTCATTTTCCACGTACCACTCATTTTCCAAGGCCCCACTTCCAAGTACCACCACATTAGGAAATATGTTTCAATATGTGAATTTTGAGGGGCACAAACATTCAGATTATGGCAGGAAGAGTGAATGAGGACACGAGTCGAGAGGCAAAGTCTTTATTCTATTGAAAAATAACTATCTGTCCTCCACACACACAGCATTTACCATGCCTGTCTTACTCTGTCTGGTCTTGAATTAAAAAAAAAAAAAAAAAAAATAATATATATATATATATATATATATATATATGTGTGTGTGTGTGTGTGTGTGTGTGTGTGTGTGTGTGTGTGTGTATGTGTATATATATATATATATATATATATATATATATATATTTATTGGGGTGACAAATATATACATATACACACACACACACACATATACATGTGTATATATAGATATATATAGATATATATGTTTCAATTGCATAGCCTCATAGCTCCCACAATATCTTGAGCACATGAAGGATACTAAATGTTTCTGAATGAATGAATATTTTAGCATCGTCAAAAATAAATGGAATAAAAGTAATGGTCGTGATGGGACCATGAAATACCATAAAATCAGATTTCTAGAACTTTAAATATAAACAAATTAAGCAACAATTTTTAAAATTAAATTTTATTGGGGTGAAAATTGTGAGTAAAGATGCATAGGTTTCAAATGTACAATTCTGCAATACATCATCTATATATCACATTGTGTATTCACCACCCGGAGTCAGTTCTCCTTCCATCACCATATATTTGATTCCTTTTACCCTCATCTATTAGATATTTGTATTCCAACATGAAAACTTAAATATCACTTGCGTACTTATCATGCACATGAACTTGTGTCAATTATCAATTTCCCACTAAACAAAAATCACCATATTTGTTATTAGTTTTTAGAGTCACAAAATGTTTATATGTTATTTTAAAATCATAGTTACATTCCAACGATCTTTACCAGGTGTTTGCTTTTGAACTGAAGTAATACACTATGCCTTTGACATTTTTAGAAGTGAATGGAGAACGTTACTGGCCATACATCCTTTCTCTGTGTACTGGTCATTACACTGTCATTGGAAATTAGCCAGCCTGTTTTGTGAACATATGTATGAAGAAGGAGGGTAAAGCAGTGGAGAAACAGTAATATGAAGAAGAAGAAAAATGGTGGACAAGTGAAAATCTTTTCAAATTAACCAAAATGAAAGAGAACTAACAAATTCACAACTCAGAACACACTCGGGGTGCTAGGAACCTGGCTTATAGTCTAAATACACAGACTCTATGCTTCATTTTAAAATATATTTATTTTACCCTTATTTTCAAATTCTGCCTAATACAAACTTTCAAGTTAATCAGGTTCAAGAAACTTAGAAGTTCCATCACTGTTTAAAAATTAATAGCAAAAATTGACGAAAGAAGTGGTTTCTTAGACAAGAAACACTTAGCTAAAATTATCTATTATGCTGATATGTCAAGAACAGCAGTTAAATGTCAACTTTTTTAGATTGTTTGCAGGCAATGGAAAGAGCACTTGCCCAGGACGCCAGGGCCTTTCCTTCTTCTTTCAGCATCATGTGAATTGGGAGAAGTTCCTTGGTTTCCCTAACTCTCGGTGTCCCAAAATAAACAAGAGAATTGCAATGAGTCAGGTTCTTGGGTCAATGGTCATTAAGTTAGATTTCCTGATCTCATTTCTATAGATATTTCAGTATGTTACAAATTTTATCATTATATGTGCAATGTTTATCAATGCATTTATCACTGACATATATCTTAATGAATTTTTTATGAAATTGTTCGAAACAATGCTACCTTCCCCTGAAAATTGTCTTCTGTTCTCACTTGAATCCCCTTATTCTAACTTGCCTGACTCAGGAACAAGCACGATTCTTATTGTCGCATCCAGTTATTTTTTTCCATTTGTACTTTTATTCTGGAAGATTTAGAATCCTTTTGTTCCTGAATCTACTTCAAGTCTGTGCCATTTAAAATGAAGTGGAGTCACCTCTGTCACATGCTTTTTCATTTATTCACCGTTGTTCTGTAAAGCACAGCTATTCTCATATTCAATCCATCTCACTGTCTCTAAGTGCTATATTTCAAGGAGAATTTGCCATCATCCAACTTATTTTATGCCAGATTGTTTATTAGAAAAAATAATACTACTTTGTATATTGCATACAGGATACAACTTTATGCATTTTTTTCTTCCATAAAATATGTCATAAAGTTGTACAACATATTATGAGGTTGTGGCTTAAGTTTTAAGGAGAAATCATTTCTTAAATCAGAGAAGAAAACATTTTATGAAAGACAAGAAATAAGTTAACAGATTTCTTGGAAAATGTCACTAATCCTAGATTTCAAAATGTAGCCAGATTGGAATCTGAGCATCTTTGGAATCCGTGATGACTCATGGAGGGCACTTGTGTGTGATTCGGTCTTGACATGATGCCAAAACAACTGGTCACATCAATCAAAAAAATGAGTTGAGCAATTCTTCCATGCCAGGTAGACAATGGCCCATTTGGTTGTATTTTTCATTCTTCTACTGAATACTTTGGCAGCATGTCCACATGACAGCAATTTTGCTGTGCTTCTGATGAGTGTGATGCTGTGTGTGTGATATGTATGACCCAAGGCTCAATTCTTTGATGAAGCCTTTCCACAGAAGCTCTGAGGACTCCCAGGTATTCAAACTTCATGCTCCTTAGAACTCTAAGATTTTTGTATATTCCTCTAGAAAGCTATGCTTCAACAAATCATGAGATCATATAGCACAAAAGGGGCCCTTGAGAAAACTTTTGGTCTAGCAGTTGATTGTGTGTATTTATTTCTTGTGTTTGTATCCATATATTTATGTTGGTGCTGTCTTCCTATTATATCAGAAGGTCTTTAAGGACTTGCCCTCTTTCTTTTCTTTCTTTTTTTTCTTTTCTTTAACTCCCTACAGTCTAATAGAGTACTCTAAAATAGTGCTAGACTACTTTCTCAGAGCAGTCTGTGAAAAATTCCTATCAAGCCAGATAACTAGGCAGAATTTACAAGGGTAGCAAAACCCTGGTCCTTTCCTTGCCAATAAATATATATCCAAAGTGCAGGTCACTTCACAAGCCACTAGATATTTTTTTTTAAATACCTCAAGACCTCTGCCCATTTTATTTCACTGATATGTGGTATATAAAACTGAAAACAACAAAGGAACGAGACAAATAAATGAAGAAACAAAAATTCATAGACACAGACTATAGTTTAGTGGTTACCAGAGGGTAGGGGGAGGCATGGTACATGATGTTAAAAAGGATCAAATACCTGGTGATGGAAGGAGACCTGTCTCTGGGTGGTGAACACACAATGTGAGATATAGATGATGTATGACAGAATTGTACACCTGAAACCTATGTAGCTTGACTAACAGTTGTCACCCCAATAAACTTTAATTAAAAAAAAGAAAAAACCCTCAAGATATTCTAATTTTGCCTTCAGTTACCAGTTTCACAATTATCACTGGCCAATTCACATAGTTACAAAAAATGGGCTTATTCAAATAGTAATAGTTAGAGGCATGGGTGGGAGCTTATAGCTTGACTACATTAAAGGACAACAATTAAAGCTAGACTTTCAGTGGCAGAAAGACCGGGAGAAAGACCGGGATTAGATCTATCCTGCTGAATACCATATCCCTAATGTTTGACATGTGGTAAGTATTCAGATAATATTGGTTAAATAGTTATAAAAGTAAACAAAGAAAGTAAATTTACTTTTATTTCTTTCACTAGAATTGTTATTCCTCTGATTCAAAAACAAAAGAATACTGGACCACTTTAAGAAATATAAGCTACTGATTTGTTTTTTTTTAACTTTAAGATGTGTTTTATAGCTGACTTTCAAGATTTCTTTAAATTCCTATTTTATTTCAAGAATGATCTTACCTAATCATTACTGTTACTATGAAATGATTTTATTTATTATATAGTCAGACACTGAGTGACGTCTTTCACTCATTGAATGTTGTGTACTTTTCAGGGATTCAAAAAAATCTATATTAATAGAGCTCCTGCAATTTTATAATGATATAAACAATATTGTATAGTGCTTTAAAAATATACATTATAATTTGAGATATTTAGAGTTTGTTAAAATGTCAAAACTCCACTGAAAAGAAAAAGGAAACCATGCTATTTAAAGCTGCTCTAGATATCAACCAAATTAAATACCTAATTTAAAACTAACATATTATCTTTTAAAATAGTATCCTCCTTCTAATTAAATAAAAATAATGTTCAAATCAGCATTTCAAATAAAGAAATACACCTGATAAAGACTAAAACTTTGTATCTCTTAATATTTTTCAATTACATTTTTTTTTCCCTCTGGTCAACATCTCCTTAAGGATAATGAAGAATTGTAACTCATAAAAAAGAATATTTTATGATTGTCTAGCTGTTACCAGATTGTTGAATTCACCTTTATTGGACAGATGGCAGGTAACAAACTGATCTCAGCCAATATAATCTGTCAAAACAATCTGGCATGAACAGGTGTCATATAATTATCTAAATGAACAGATATGTAATGTAATAAAATAGAAATAGGTACCAAACAGGGAGCTTAAGCACTTAAACTCTTAACCTAACCTTTAAGTCATACATATGTTACAAAAATTAGCTAATGCTTACAGCAAAATATAACTATGAACAGCAGTCTTTGTTTTTTTTTTTACTTAAATTTTGCTTTGTGAAAATAAGTTTTAGATTTTTATTCACACAAGAACTCTGATTACATCATTGATATGTCAGTAAAATACAGTTTTTTTTTGTTTTCCAATTATTTTTAATGACATATCATGAGTCAAAGCAATCAAAGTTTGTTGTATTAAAAGTAATTGTTGAAAGTTATTATATATAAACATATAAAACATTAAACACATATACTTATACAATTAAATAATCAAAAAATATATGACCAAATACACAAAATGTCTTTAATTTCCCAATGAGTGTATGTTTTTACAAATTATGAGTGATATTCATATATATTGAATTACAGATACATTTGTAAAAATGGAAATTGCCTGGTTTAATTTAATGAAAAGCTAACAATTGATCAACATGTATTCAGGCAATTATTATTGGCCTACAGAATTAGACATTAACATTGCCAGTCTAAATAGAGCAATTTTCTTTGCTGTCTGTCATTTTCATTTTTGTTAATATCATCACAATAACTTATTATATCTTGCCATTAGCAAGTTCATGAGTAGCTGGGGGCATCTAGGTGGAACTTCACAGAGAGAAGCTTATTTAATTTATAAGTTTTCTCTAGGACAGGATATCTCTGAAGAGTCACTCACTTGTGACATCTTGCTTATGTAAATATAAGCAACATTAGGCAGCTACTCCCAGGTGGGAAAGATGTGTTATAAGAATGCCTGTAGGTTCAGGAGAAGTGGTCATGTTTACATAAAAGGAAGGATTCCTGGGAGAAAGGATCCCATGGAGCTCTCACCTATTTGCAATAGTTCTGAATTCAAAATAAGCTTTACCAAAAGGAAGAGGCTCTGAAATATTGGGCCTCAGGTTCCATTTACAATGAAGATTATCAATGCCCCCCAAAGAGCATTTGATCATGTGAATTACATTTCCCAACGTTTACCATATTAGTTATAAAAATGGAAACATTTAAAAAAATATTTATGTACTAATTAATTTAAAATAATAATGTTATACATGTTAATACCAATTACATTTTTATTAAAAACTATGTATTTCAAAATAAAGAAAATGTATGTGTGTGGTATCGTTTACATTTTGCAAATATCGATAATGTCTGACAAAAAAACAGATGAATTCTCACCTCCGTTTCTGCATTCAATCTGTTAAGATGTGCTGTTTCATTTGCAGCAAATGAAGAAAAATTGACCTCTCACAAATAGGTAGTTAGAAAACAGAGGGGTATTTAAAAATTTATAAACATAATTTTGGATATATTTTGATAGACCAAAACTCAATAAACGGTAATTTCTTTAAAATAAGTTGCAATGTGGATCTAAAACAATATCAGTGAACTTATTGTACTATCTTACATTAATAACAATTGGTCGATTATGCATTCTGACATAATATATTATGATTTTTGTAACATCGTGTATGGGTCATTTGGAATATATAAAAAGTCATGTACATTTCCCAAGTACACATTAGAAAATTCTGTTGTACTTTTGTGAGAGAATGAAAGTGAAAAAATAATGACTTAGTATTATTACAAAAATAGTTTTGGCCTCACAGACACCCCTGAGAGGTTCTCAGGGCCTCCAGACTCTCCACAACACTTTCAGAATCACTGTAATGAAGGAAAGGCCTATGATTTAAAGACCCACCCTCAACATCAGGGACCAGATCAGTGGCAATCAGAAGTACTTCGGACAACAAAAAAACAGTGAAGACAGTTGAGAGTGCAAAACCCCAGTGAGAAGATAACAGTTGCCTTGTAAGAATGTGGATCAAATGTCTGATCTGGTTTTTAAAGACAAACAGAAATCTGGATTTTTATGAGAAATCTCCTGATTTTCAAATGTTATCCACTATTTGGGTTAACAATGAGCCAAGCAGACTCCCTGTGTATTCAGACCATAAGTTAGGCGGGAATGTGTAGTGAAGAGCACAGTCTTGCATTGTATGGTGCCGAAACCAGAAGTTATCTATGGAAACCATCACTAAGCAGGAGAAGGCAGCTAAGAGCTATAAGCTTCCATAAACTTGGTACCCCAAATCTGGATATTTCTTAGCTGATCTTAAGTGCAGGAATTAGGAGGTAGTGGAATCAAACTCCCAGGATCTGAAAAGGCATCACTACAGCAGTGAACTAGGATACTGCAAATTGTGTTGAACTGATTTTCAGTAAGGATGTATATGCTGTAGTCAAAATAAGCATAGCGGACAACTTTGCCCCATGGGTGGACAGATCAGATCTCTGGTTGTCTTTCCCTTTGGCAGCTTTAAAAGAAAGACAGATTTCTTTAAACAAGCTCTGAGATTCACGAACTATTTGAGAGAGGAGAGGCACTACAAAATGGTGGGTGCCCTACAAGATCAGGTGGGGGGAATCCATAAATTCATTTAAATTAATTTTACTATTAAAAATAGATAAGTCCTTTATTATTCCTCAAGCTGATGAAACAGATTATACTGGTCTAATAATATTTATATTTATTTTATATAATACAAATGTTATAAATATATTTAACGCAATAACATTATAATTATTCATTTAACAATTATTTGTGTAATAATGTATTTACACTTATTTAAAATGCATTTGTTATTTCTATAATAATTATTTTATAAAATATACATTAGATATATCTTATATATTAATATAAATATATTTATAATTATGTAATTTATATTATGTATAACATATTTATATATTTTATTATTAAAGTCATATATTTATTTTATTTAAATATATAATTTATATTATATAATATATATTAATGTATTATATATTATATATAGTATATCTATATTGTATATATGTAATATAAATATATATTATATATGACGTAAATGTATATACACACATTCATACATATGTACATACACGTGTTCCTTAATAATGGCCAAAATAAAAGGAAAGAACCATCATATATAACTTTATTAGATCAGTAGCTAGTCTCAAAAGAGGACCCCAAATAATTCTACCTCTCCTTAGACATGTGTTCCACTCCTCTCATCAAGAGGTCCCTGTTACAGAAGCAGAGCTGAGCCAGTGATTGGCAGAAACGATGCTTCAAGTCTGCTGAAACTAGGTCTTAAGTTTTCAACATGTGCATTGACCTCTTGGAATATTCACTCTGGAGGAAGCCAGGTGCTCTATAAAATGTCTGGTTACCCTTAGATCACCATGCTGTGAGGAAGCCCGATATAGCCACACAGAAGAGGGAGAGGGAGAGGGAGAGGGAGAGGGAGAGGGAGAGGGAGAGGGAGAGGGAGAGGGAGAGGGAGAGGGAGAGGGAGAGGGAGGGAGAGGGAGAGGGAGAGGGAGAGGGAGAGGAGAGAGGGAGAGGGAGAGGGAGAGGGAGAGGGAGAGGGAGAGGGAGAGGGAGAGGGAGAGGGAGAGGGAGAGGGAGAGGGAGAGGGAGAGGGAGAGGGAGAGGGAGAGGAGAGGAGAGGAGAGGAGAGGGAGAGGGAGAGGGAGAGGGAGAGGGAGAGGGAGAGGGAGAGGGAGAGGGAGAGGGAGAGGGAGAGGGAGAGGGAGAGGGAGAGGGAGAGGGAGAGGGAGAGGGAGAGGGAGAGGGTAAGTAAGGGTGTATACTATGTCAGATTGTCACAATAAAATATGGGGAGCTTTTTCTCCCTCCCATTTTCAGTAAGTTTTCCTCAGCTTATTAACTGTCTCCACATCCATCTGGTTCAAGTCTAAGGGCACTTCAACCTGAATGATCAAACGGACAATCTGTAAACATTTTGTAGAAGACTTGAGATAAGAATGTTTATTTCTATATCAAATAGACATAATCGGTAGCATCATAGAAGACTATATTAATTTAGTAACATAAAATTGTAAATTAAAATGCATTTTCCAAATTGTTTTCTTCAACTAAATGTTTGGGATTGTTTTACCCTAACTCAAAATTATACTTGTTTTCAATAAATGAATAATAAGAATCTCACCATAAATTGATGGTCTACCATGTTCTGTTTCATTTACAGGTGTGATCACTATCATTCTGTAAGGTAAGTATAATTCCCATTATACAGGCAAGTGAAATGAGAACTAGGTTATGGAACTTACCAAAAGTTTGTAACCAGGCTGGTAAGATGAGGGGCCAGAATAGTGCCCCAGAAATACACGGTGATTTCCACACTAACTCCCAATCGTTAATGAAAAAATTAAAATCAACCCTGTTCATCAACATCTTAAGAATACATGATTCTATGTGGTACTTTCCAGTCTATCAAATTGACTCTCAGTTACTAAAAGAATTTACATTTAACAAGTTTCCTAATATGTTCTCTATTTTAAGACTGCATTCCCCTCAATCTGATTCATTAAATGCATTCACAATTTCTAGCCGTCCTCCCACCACTGATTTTCAGTACCACTTTACTGCAGGTCAAACTTATGGAACACCTGCATTCTTGTCTTTGGCCATGAACTCTATGCATCGTGTCCCCTCTCACTTTCACTTCTCCAATAACTGGTCTTCTATCACATAGAGTCTTAAATTCTCCTGGTTCTGCCATTTCATTGGTTGATCTTTCCACTCACTTCTTATCTAGACTCTGGTCTGCCAAACTAGAAAGACCCTCTCACCAGCTCTCAATGTCCTGGATATTTATTCTTCTATAGAGCCCAAGAAATAAATCCCAGACATGAATGGATTTTAAAATCAGTATTTTCCTTTTGCTATATTTGGATGAGTCCTGCTACAGGAAACCTTAAAACTCAAAAAAATGTGTGGATCTTGATCTTAGCTGATCTCTACACACTTTCTAAGCTTTACTTATTCTTTTTCTTGGTCAATATTTTTCCTATTTTTCTGAGCAGGTATTCCAAATGTTCATATCTTTCCTCAGACTTCTAGTCAACACTGTCTCTGTAACTCTCAGAGTGACACAATAGATAAATCTGAGTTCATCATTTGTAAACTACTTCAACTTTTTACGCACCCCACTATTTACAAATATGTTTGTATTTCCATACTGTTTGAGGACATGCCTGGAATGGTTTCTAATGATGCGTACCTCATAGCATTCAGGCCCTTATGTATACCCCTCCCCTAGTGTCTAATGCCTTGCCTTGTCTCTAAGGAATAATAGAACATGGCAAAAGTGATGGGATGTCATTTCTTACTCTTACTCTTAGATTACAGAAAATTTAGAATTCGCTCTCTCCCTCTCTCTCTCTCTTTCTCTCTCACTCTCTCCCCCTACACCCCCCTTGGCTTGCTCATTCTGATGAAACAAATTGCCATATTATAAACTGTCCTATAGAGAGGCCCACAGGTGAACTAAGGGGAACCTTTGGCCAACAGGCAAGAAACTGAGGTCCTCCGTCTAAGAGCTCAGAAGGAACTGACTTGCCAACAATCTCATGAGTGAGCTTGAAAACACACCTTTCCCCAGTGGATGCTTGAAGGCTGCCCACACCTTGACTGTATGTAGCCTGTGAGAGAACCGAAAGCAGATGACCCAGCTAAGATGCACCTGGATTCTAAAGTACAGAAAATGAGAAAGAACCAATATTGTTATGTCAAGCCATTAAGTTTTGGGACAAATTTGTTATGAAGTAAAAGATAAGTAACACTTAAGTCATCTTTTTCTCTAAGCTTAAAGAAAGGATAATGTACTCTAGGTCCATCTCTCCACATAATCACTTGATCGTATGCCTTTTCAGACTTTGCTATATTAGTTTCCCTCTTTACTCTCAACTTATCCATCCTCTCTCTTACTAAATTGAATTGCACTCTGTCCTTGTGTCCTCATTGACAGATGCTTTACACCTCTAGTTTTCCATCTTAGCTAAACTTCATAAAAGATTATTCCACTTTTGCTATCTCAAATTTTTCTCTTTTAATTCAAGCATTCCATTTTTCTGTTATAAATTGGCTTCCATCCCCATCTGAATTTACTGTGACAAATCCCATCATAGATATTCATATTGTCATACCTACTGAATGATTTTCAGTATCATATCTAGATTTTAACCTTCCTGTCTTTAAAAACAAATGAAATGAATGAATATCTATTTTAAAAGTATTGACCCATTTAATTTTCATAAAACATTTCAATACTTCTCTTTCTACCATACTGAAAGTCTGTTTCATAGTTCTTTGTTGTTTCAGTGGTTCTGAACTGGAGGTGATTTGTCTCCTGGGGACATTTGGCAATGTGTGGAGACATTTTGTTCACAACCAGAACTGCCAGGGTGTGCATCTGGAGTCTAGTGGGTAGAGGACAGGAAGATTCAAATATAATGCATTGCACAGGATAGCCTCTCACAACAAAAAATTATTCAGCATAAGATGTCAGTAGTGCTGAGATTGAGAAACGCGGCTCCATCTAACCCTGTTTCTTGCCCAACATTTTATCCCTCATCCACTGTTTCATGTAAAGTCTCATCTGCTCTTTTGGTTTCAACTACTGCTTATATTCTGAATATTGTCAAATTTACAGTTCTAATATTGAATTCTAATATTTTGAATCTAAATGCCCAACAGGTACACTTAATTGGATGTATTATATGCTGAACTAAATTAACATGTCCAAAACTGTGGAAAAATGTATCTTCCCCATCGGAGAGCTCCTCTAATAACCCCACATTGAGCATTATCACCACCATCACCGTATAATTGGCCAATTCAAAATCTGAGACACTCTTACCTCTCACATCCAATCCCTAAGTCTTAGACATTTACCTCATATGCCTTCACATGTTCCAGAACCCCTTACTTGTTTCACGAATGCCTATTTTAAGTCTCATGTGAGGTGTCCTCTTCTCTAGGGATGCTGCCCTGGCCTGAGGCAGGGCCCAGTTTGAATCATCTAAGCTTTCCAGACCCAAGTCCTGCTCTGGCACAGCATTAACCATACTGTGTTGAAAGCATCTGCTTATGTTTTTGTGTCTTCTGATAGAATTTACATTCCTGAGTAGAAGTCCATATCTTATTTTTTGTGTGTCTCCCTAGAAATCTAGTGTAATGCATGAGAACTAAGACATTAAGAATAATAGCTCACATTATTTGAGATAATTATGTCAAGCACAGTATCATTTTTCATGTAATCCTTCTAACAAACCTTTGAGATAGCTACTATTATTATATCCATTTATAAATAAGTTAAAAAAACAACAGCAAAGTTAAATAACTTGCAAAAGTCACATTGCAAATAAATAACAGATTAGTATTTAAAAATCATATTTCTAACTCTAGAACTTGCCTCCTTAACCATCACATTATATTGATTCCTTTAGGAGTATACCTGCTGTCCTACTCTGGTTGTGATGTAAATTAGTTTACTATTAATAAAATTGATTAAATATTATTAAAATTAATAAATTATTAGACAATACATGTTGCATTATATTTGATAATGCTATATTATTATATATTGATGAATGTATCCTTATATATAATATATCCTTAATATAAAATATATTATTGATATAAATCAAATTTAATCAAATGATCCACTTTAGGATTTTTTGAAGTACAAAAATTGCAAAACGAAAATGTTTCTAGAAAGGGTAATTTTTCTTTTCAACATGCAAGATACTCAAATTAGTGGGTCAAATGTTCCCTTGGTCTAAGTTGGTGGGGCTGAGATGGAAGGGTTTAAGATTTCAGACGAGTTAATGACAGGTCAGCGAAATCAGCAGGAAGATTTACAGATATAAACAAAATTTAGATTTTGTTCAAAGAAGAAAAGCACAGAAGAGCTCTAAGAGCACCCTAGACCAATAGAATATGTTCTTGCTGAAGCAGGTGGGCAGAACCCTGACCAGCAGCAGCATTCCTGGGCGGGAAGAAGAAACACACAGGTGCTCTGGCTGTGCTGAAGGAGTTTAGGAAAATGACTCAGTCTCAGGGCTCAGGAAGGACAGTGTTTGGCCCATTTTAACTCTTCCAACACTATTTTTCAAGGGTGACATTTTAAAATGAATAACAAATGCTGGTTCTCTTCTGGAGTGGCATTTAAAAAATATATTCTCTACTGTTTGGTGAAAAGCAGTGGAGGCAGGAGGAAAAACAGGAGGTCTGACAATTAAGTTTGCAAACTTCTGGCAATGATGCTGCTAACCGTTTTTGATACCAGAGGGATTATTCACTATGAAGGTGTACTAGCTGGACAAACAGTTAATCAAGTTTACTGTTTGGAAGTGCTGGAAAGGCTGCATGAAAGAGTTAGACGACCTCAACTTTTTGCCCACTATTCATGGCTCTTGCATCCCAACAATGCGCCAGCTCACATGGCACTGTCTGTGAGGGGGTGTTTAGCCAGTAAACTAATAAATAATTGTATTGGAACACCCTCCCTACTTACCTAATCTGTCCCCCAATTACTTCTTTCTTTACCCAAACATAAAACAAATATTAAAAGGAATACATTTGGATGACATTCAGGACATCAAGGGAACACGACGACAGCTCTGATCGCCATTCCAGACAAAGAGTTCCAAAATTGCTTTGAAGGATGGACTAGGTAGGCATTGGCATCAGTTTGGTACATGGTTTCCCAAGGGGAGGACTTTGAAGGTAACCATAGTGTTATTCAGCAGTGAGGTATGTAGAAATTTTTCTAGGATGAGTTTGCGAACTTAATTGTCTGAGCTCATATAGTCAGGTTATATGAGCTACTGCTACACGTCTGTTTCCTTATAATCTGGAGCAGAAATACTGACCCATTAGGGAAACATATTCCATGACCTCTTTAACCTCTTTTTAAATAATCAGGATGCCATGTAGAGATTTGTTTCCTCACTTACAATGTGCTTTCTCGTTTGTTTACTAGTTCTCTAAAGTATATGAGAAGTTTTATCAATGACTGATGCTCACAGACCTCACTGGGCACTTTCCCCAGAGGACATCCACAGCCATAAAACAGACTTGATATAGCTCGGTTAATGTCTACTCTCTACTTATGGTTCAGACAGAGAAACTTCAGGCTTACAGATCAGAACAAGCTGTCTCTGAAAGCTACAGAGACCAAGCACCTCACTGCAAATCCATGACACTCAATAGTATTTGATGGTTTATCTTTTTTTGTATCTTTTTTTTTTTTTTCTTGTGTCTCTTTGGTTGTTAAGTAAAAATTCTTAAGAAGGGTATATAACATAAAGGAAACAATATTGGCTCTAGCCCTAGACAGAGTTATTTCCTCTGAGATTCTGAACATCTTAATGCTGCATCTATACAATGGGAGAAAATGATACCTATTTTGTGAAGGATATATGAATACTTCATATAATAAATGTACTGTGGCCATTATATGTTGTATCCTCTTTAAATCAAAGCTATTATTTCTTTGACACACCTGTGTGTTTAGATAGGCAAAGTAGAAACATCTCAAAGTGGAAATGCGGCTGTAAAGAAAAATACTTATTATCTAAACATATACATAGTTTTCACACTAACTCATTAGGATATTCTTACAAACGGACGTATTAACAAAATGCTAGATATATATCATAGATGCTTAATAATGGCTTACAACTGATGAATTAAACCTGAGGAAGAATCTGGACTCTGTCTTTCCCCTGGGAGTCCCTTTTGCATTATTTAGGGGTCAGAAGAGGGGCTACGAGGACACAGGACGCTCCGGGCCTTCTCTGATCTGGGCTTTGTCAGGACTAAAATTATTGTGGCATGAAAAAGACATTATTTCTGGACCCACAGACCTTCTTTATTAAAAAACATAATTACTGTAGTCTCTGATGATTATAAAAACAATGAATTTTGTTGCAGAAAATTTGGATATATAGAAGGGTATAAAGAATAAAATAAACATTACCTGTAATCCCAAGAATCAGAGAAAAATAATTGCTGAAATCTCATTTTTAATGTTTTCTTCCTTCGTGTGGATATGTATATGCTTATATCTATGTATCTATTCATCCACACATATGTGTAATTTCATTACATGCTATAGCTACATATGTGTGTATATACATATATACATATGTATACATATATATACACACATACATTTAATAGAATTATATAATTTCACACTTAAAAAATAAATCATGAAAAGTCCCTATAATATTAAATGTTCCTTTAAACTCTCACTCAACATTTTCATAGTATTTCATAGTCTAGATTTTATAGCTCATTCCTGATTTTTTAATTTGGGTGTTTTCTTTAATACTATCATTTATTCTGTGGTTAATATCTATATGAAAACATCTCTATGTGTGTGTTAATATTTTCCCAAATTATGTGTAATTACTGGATCAGAAGATAGAAAATTTTTAAGAATATGTTTTTACTAGGGATTTTATGCTTTGCAAATATACTCCTAGATTATTATTTACCTTTTAACTATTTTAATATAAAAAAGCTTTATATGTACATTGTGAAATCTATCAATATTTCCCTCTTAGAGTTCTGCCTGTTCTATACTTAAAATGATCCTCCCTATTCTTAGTTTATACTTATTTTATGGTTATGTAATTTGACTTATTTTATAGTATTGAATTTTACACAAAATATCAAGACACTTGGCCGTGACTTTGGTATTGGTGTGAAACAGTAACGTGATTTTCTTTGCTTCAAAGACCTAATCAATTTCCTCAGCACAGATGGACTAGATCCTTCTTTCCTCATTGATTTAAACACCCACTTTTATCAGTTACTAAATTCTTATTATATTAAGATCTCTATTTTCTTATTGCATTCTGTTCTTTTGATCTACAGTTCTATGAAGTTATCTTTTCAATTATTCATTTTTTGTTCACTTGCATACACCTTGCTCCACAGGATTGATCTGCTGACCAGAATCATCACCATCATGGGAGCTCATTAGAAATGCAGAATCGCAGACCTACTTAATCAGAATCTCTGCATTGTTCATATGCACATTAAAGTTTGAGAGGAACATAGTACACAATTGTTCCTTAGCCATTAAGCCAATTCTTGTTTTGCTGACTGAATGAGACGAGAGTGTGCTGAGATTAGGAGGATTTGCTAAGCTAAATTTTCTCATTGGTTCACTGCATTTTGAAAAAGGCATTCACACAAAAAAGAGGATGCCTTTGCATATCCCTGTTGTCATTCCAGCAAGTTCTCTTGTACTGTAACACTACCTTTTACAATAAAATGTCTGCCTCCTGAGGCCTCTGTTCTGTTTTCTTTACTTAAAGCCAACTCAGACAGAAAAGACTAAACAAAAATCATAATTCAACAAATCAAAAGTATTCCAACCCAGGTACTTAAATTTTTAAAATGTTAGCTTTTGAGAAAATAAAAATAATAAAATAGTATGAAATAGAAATTCCAGTCCAGTTTATGAAATATAAGTTATTTAGGACTCTGCAGAATTTAATAGTTTTTCAGTGAACCATTTTGTCTGCTACTATTGACATGTAAGCATTAAAGCAATTGCAAACTAACTAAACCCTTACTAAAAAGAAAGAAAAAAAAACAAAAACCCTTCTTGTCTTACCAACACTGCTATTATCACATAGTGTGTTTCACATGATAAGCCATTCATTAAAGCATCACCTACTGTTTTTTAACTCCTCAGACCCAGCTAGAACATGATCTGTCTCTGCACGAAGATGTTGGACCTCTGACCTTTACTGTAGCTATTCCAGGCAAGTATAATAAACAGAGTTCTCTAGGTTTCTGTAAATCTCTGATTATGTTTACTGTGGAATCCAAGCGTTCATCTCTGGCAGAAAAATTAAGGTTGATTTTCAAATATTATGTACAAATTCTAGCTACTAAGCAGTCCATAATGAGCACTTTGGCAATTTAAAGCAAATTATGGTTCCCACTAGGCAAGGATGACAAGTGCTGCAGTCTAAGAAAGATGGTATGGAGAATATTTACCAAGAATTTAAGATAAATCCCGAGAGCACTACTTATTGTAATTTGGGGGGGAAAAAAATCTTATTGCACTTCATTACTGGGAATTTGTGTCAATCTTAAACTCTCCTTTCCTGGTTTTCAAATCTTATCTTATTGAAGAAAGCTAATGAATCACAGTCCAGTTATGATACATAGTTTTTAGGGACACACCAACTGGGAAAATAGTTACCTTCCACCAAATCACAACTGATAGTATAGTTTAACATACCCAACTATTGCCAGAGATTAATGCAACAGTTGATTAATATGAGGAATGAACTTTTCTTTTCACCGAAGCACAAAATCAAATCAGAGTTGCACTGATCACATATGTCAAAGAACCAAGATGTTAGTTACTAACTTAAGATAAGCAATTTTTTTGCATTATTTATTTAATTATATAGCAGTATTCATATTATAAAAAGTTTAAAGATATAGATAAACAAAAGGAAGATATAAAAGTCATCATTATTTCAACCAAAGAAAGATATTAAAGGTTAACTATGGTCTATACATTTGAGAATACATGCATATGTATACACAGATAAATTAATACAAGTTCTGACAAGTTCGAGAACTAATCTTAGAAAAAGATTACACACCTCATTGCTGAATATCACTATGGTCACCTTTGAAGTACTCCCCTTGGGAAGCTATGCACTGACTCCAGCACCCAGTTCACCCTTCAAAGCAATTTTGGAATTATTTTTCTGGAAGGTCCATCAGAGCTGTCATCGTATTACCCTTGATGCCCTGAATGTCATCAAAATGTCTTCCTGTCAATATTGCCCTTATTTTCAGGTAAAGAAAGAAGTCATTGGGGACCAGATCAGGTGAGTAGTGAGGGTGTTCCCACACAGTGATTTGTTTACTGGCTAAAAACTCCCTCACAGACAGTGCCGTGTGAGCTGGTACATTTTCATGATGCAAGAGCCATGAATTGTTGGCAAAAGGTTCAGGTCGTCTAACTAGTTCACGCAGCCTTTTCAGCACTTCCAAATAGTAAATTTGGTTAACTGTTTGTCCAGTTGGTAGAAATTCATAATGAATAATCCCTCTAATCTCAAAAAAGGTTAGCAACATTTTTACAACAAGTTTCCAAACTTAATTGTCCGGCCTCATATATGTAACATATATACGATAAATAAAAGACTATATATAGTATACATGTATATACATATAAAGTATGTATGTATGCATATACAGATAAATTAATTTGTATATATACAAATAAATTTATATAAATATGTATATATATTATATATGTATAATGTTATATATATATAATATATACACATATATATATATACATATATGTATATATATATATATATATATATATATATATATACACATATATACATATTTGCCGATGTGAGGTTTAAACATCTCTTATGTGTGGATGTATGTATGTATGAGGTGTGATCAAAACATATGGTGAATGTTTAAATAAAATATATTTATTACAGCAAAAGACACATTGTCATTAATCTCCTTGAAAATACTCCCCCTCGCTTTTAACACACTTGCCTCATCATTCTTGCCACATTCTAAAGCAGTTTTGGAAGTACTCTTTCTTGAGTGTCTTTAGTTGCATTGTCATGGCTGCCTTGATTGATATCCTAAACCATTTTGACTTTGGGGAAGAGCCAGAAGTCGCAGCGTGAGAGATCTAGTGAATAAGGTGGATGAGGACACACTCTAATTTTTTTTATTTGACAGAAATTGCCATACCTGAAGTGATGTGTGACATGGAGCCTTTCCCACTGTGATCACAAAATGTGGTGAATGCTGCTGCCAAGTGCCATCCAATGGAAAGGCAGGGGTCTTCAATATGGGAACCTTAGTAACAATGTGTGACAAGTTTCAACTAGTTCAGTGCAGTCAGTAGGGTGTAAGCTATGGTTGAGAGAAGGTGTGTTTTAGAGTGTGCCATAAATCATCCTTCATCATGACAATGCTGTGTGTTACACATTGCTTCTGGTATACGGCAATTTCTGTCAAATGAAAACATTACTGTGTGTCTTCACTATAATGGCACCTTGCAACTTCTGGCTCTTCCCCAAAGTCAAAATGACCATGAGAGAGAAATGTTTTGCATCGATTCAGGACATTGAAGCAGCCACGACAGAACAACTAAAGACACTCACAAAAGAGGACTTCTACAACTGCTTCAGAAAGTAGCAAGAACGATGGGATAAGAGTTTTCAAAGCGAGGAGCAGCATTTTCAGGGGATTAATGGCAATATGTGTTTTACTGTAATAATTTATTTTTATTTAAACATTTACCATATTGTTTGATCACTCCTCTTATGTATGAATGCAAGTGCATATATGTATGTATGTATGCATATATATAGTCTCTGTGTGTCTGTGTGTATACATAATTTTTGTAAGTTTTTTAAAGTAATATATCACACACACGTATTTTGGTGCCAAAAGATCAATATCACATTTAGTGATATTCTGTTGTATGAATTTTACTATTGTTTCACTATTGTTGGACATTTAGTTTGTTTCTGAGTTTTTTATTATCATAAACAACATTATAATGAAAATCATTTATATAACTGTCTGATTATTTCCTTAAAAATAATGGAATAACTGGGTCAATAAGTATGTTCTTTTCTGCATTATGAAATGCTATTACTTGATTATGCTCCAGAAAGTTGGTATTAATTTACCTTGCTCCCCGCAATGTTTTAAACTTTTTTTCTGAAACCAAAATAGATGTCATCATTAAAAATTGTTAATTTGATAAACCTAAAATGAATAAGTTCCTTAGTAAGAAAGTTGAACTTTCTTTCATAAGTTTTCTCCTATTTTTCTGTATTGTATTCATTTTGTCTTCATTTGACTATATAGGACTTCCTTATACATTAGATTACTCAAGATATATTACAATTGTAACAAATTATTTCGCCGTTTTTAATTTGTCTTTGGCTTTGTGGTGGGTTTTTTGTTTTGTGTTGTGCTTTACTAATGAGAAAAAATAAATTTTATATGGCTAAATATGTTAATCTATTAATTTGTGATATTATATTATTAAACAATCTCTTTATCTTACAATTTTAAAAACACCAGTGTGTTTTTGTTACTTCTCCTGGGCAATATTTTTTGACATTTAATTTTAATGTCTATCTCAAAATTACTATGTCAGCAGTAAAGTAATGATTCACTATTATTTACAGATAGTTAATCATTGTCATCTATGATATAGACTTATGTTACACACATACTTGATTTTGTATCTTAGCTTACTTCTCTGCTTCATGGGCATCCTTCTTTTACTCTGAAACCCGTTCCTCGCTATGACGAATATTGTTATCATTTAGTTTATTTCAATACTTTGTAGTGAGATCCCGTCCCTCATTATCTTTCATTTTCAGAATTTATTTGCTTTTATGACCTGTTTTTTTGTTTTGTTTTTTTGTTTTTCCAAATAATATTTAGGACATTTTCTCAAGTGGAAACATATATTTCTAATTTGAATGAAATTGCATTAAATTAGGAAGATTTGATATATGGTCTTCTTATACAAAAGTATAGACTTCTTTTAAATTTATTTCATTTTCAATCTTTCAGTAAAAGTACATAGTTTTCTTTATATAATGCTTGTATCCTTGATTAGTTTTCTGCCCAGGTATATTATATATTTGTGTTAACTAATAGCAATGGGTTTCTTTTTTTGTTTGTTTGTTTTGGTTTTTTACTTTTTATATAGGAACAATATATTTTTGCAAATAAATTTCATAGGATGTCATGTACAAAACTCTCTTCAGATATAATTGTTTCACACTTGTTTTACTCAGAATTTCTAGTGACATGGCAGGTGTACTTTTTAAAGGAGTAATAATCAGACTTGTCAGCAATATAGCTTTTATGATTTCACGCAACCTGATGAGAGATTATTGAATTGAATTAGTCTCCAGTAAATTTAAGCAGGTCAATGTTTTCTCTTCATGTATATTTAAACTCATCCAACTCATGTTTTGCCATTTGCTCCACTATAGCATCCACTGTGGAGAGGGTTCCTTCCACATGGCATCAAGTAGAAAAGCAGTCCCTGGTCTGAGATATCTGTTGCCTGCTGACACATTTTGAAACTCCCTTTCCCATTCACTGGCACTCTTGTTTTTACTTACATGTCCCACATTCTGTTTGTCCTTAATCACAAGGTGTGTCTTACAAATCTGCATATGCATTCTATCATGGTAATATAAGGATGCCTTTGGGCTATAGCTCTCTCCTCTCCTCCCCTCTCCTCCCCTCCCGTCCCCTCCTCTTCTTCTCCTCTTTCTCTCTCTCTCTGCCTCCCACCCACCATGCAAAACCCACCTGTCCCAGACATCCATACTCTGCTATACTGATTATTTTTGTGGCCTGGAGCAAATCTGTAAGGCTATTGTTGCACTGCCATCATGTACAGTTGGGTAAATTTTATTTCATAGTTAATTTTTATTTTGGGGAAAATTCATTTAACTGTTTTAAATGTTTAAGATTACAAAAATGACTATGAAATAATTATTCAAATAAAATGTATGTTTTAAAAAATGTACTGTCTTACCATGGAAAACAAGGTTTTAAAGGACTGTGTTCTGAATAGCTAGTAGCCATATTTTGCTCAACTACAAAAAAGATATTTGCCAGTATTTTATTTAAACTCAGTAACATCATACACATTTATTTTACTTTTGGCAGTAAAGACAAGATCCTATAGATAAAAAGGGCATTGACATTCCCCCACTTTTCTTGTAAAAGTAAATAATTTTTTATATGTAAATTGCTATGCGAGCTGCCAACTGATTGCTGTAGTTATTAAAACCATGTGAATATTGTTCATAAACTATAATAGTAACAAAAGCTGACGCCCTCTTCTTGAGCACTTAGATCCATATACACTTGCACATGCTTTCTATATGTTAACTTACTTAATATTTATTGCAAAGCTATGTTCTTGCTTTTGTCTCCAAGAACAAACTCTGACATAGAAAGACAAGGAGTTTGCCAAGACCACACATTTGAAGATAGGTAGAACATGAATTTATCAACATAACAAGTCATCCCCTATGTGGAGATTTTCCATCTAATCGAGCACAGGTTTGGAACCCAGACTGGTTAGGTTTAAATTCCAACTCTGCCACCTTCTAATGTGTGAACTCAATGAGGTCACTTAAATCTTCTGTCTCAGTTTCCCCTTCTTTAAAATGCAAATAATGGTTTCAAACTCTTAGACTTGGTTGAGGATTAAGTTAATTAATACATGTGAAGTACTTACTGGCACATAGTTAGCACTCAATAAATGTTAGCTACTAGAAATACAATTGTATAACTGAAAGTCTAACTGTATAATACTTATGCAAATTAGTATTATGAGCATATAATTGTATTTATTAACATTGCCGCTAATTTAACAATTTTGTCATAGTATAGGTTCAATTATCTCCCGCATGTGATAAAATATTTACTGATTCTTTCTCTTGCAATTAATTTTAATTCTGTAAGATAGAAGTTAATTATGGCACACAGAAGTCACGATGGGTCCAGCTGTATGATAGGAATATGAAGAATTTTTAAATAGAGCTCTACAGTTTATAACTCACTTTCACATTCTTGCATTTACCTATATTCCCACAAGAAAATGTTGCAATAAAATGGTCCATGAGTGTGTTCATTTAAAGTTAAAATGTACTTGAGAATTTGGGGCTTGAGAATTGCCTTTTATTTATTGGCCCAATAAAAAAATATCATATTATCTACTTCATCTACTTTTTCCACAAGGTGCAATATTGTTATGAATATATTCTTCATGCATTTATGAATTTTATCTTTATCAAATTCAACTTAAATATCAATTTAATCCAAGAAATCTTGTTCAAATGGGAAAAAAACGTGATCACTTTATATTTCTAAAAATCTTTATTTTATTTTGAAATGGTATTACAGCAGTCTTTAAATCTACGTTATTTAAGATTATTCTGTCTAAATTTTGATATCGGTGTCTTTAAAAATGTATTTTACTAAGATGTTTTCTTTGTTTACATCTCACTATTTCTAATAGCTTCCATTTCTTATGTCTAAATGATCCTTTTTCTTACTATTAAGTGCTGATCTAATTCCAACTTTGATTTTGTTTTAGCCCTTTTAGTCCATACAAATAGTTTTATATTAAGTAATCTAAATTAACCTTCTCATTTCTGCTTAAGGAAATAACTCTATTGATATGATTAAAATACTAAGTAACTCTTTTGGCTGGGGTGCCAATTATAATTGATACATGAAATTTTGCTCTTATCTCTGCAGCTTCACTGAGCCCTCATTATATGATAGAATTTTTAACATGACAGCATGAGATTTAAAGTCAAATTTTGTCAAAGGTGGTCAGGACCCCATTAAAAGCAAAGTCCATACTCATATGACAATAGAAGCCAGCCAGGGAACTTGAAGGAATGAAGTCAACATCGTAAAGACCAAGAGAGAGTGAGGAAGATCTGAGGGATCAGGAGAATTGATACCTCATTCAAAGGACAGCTGCTATGGAGCCCACTTACTTGCTGCCAAGTAACAGTGTGTGTTCACTGTTGCCAGATGTTACAATCTTTTATTTTTTTTCTGAAAATTTAGTTTTTTATTTTTATTTTTCCAGAATGTGAACTCTCTCAATTTTAAAATGTTTGCAATGTATTCAATACTTTTGGAGATACTGTGGTTAACAAATGTGCCGTTGTTGTATCTGACACACAGACATCTAGTTAGTAAATTTGGTTTGGAGGCAATCTCATTTATAAGATAGAATTAGAGCATAGTGTCTAGCAGAAGTTCCACGTGTTTGTAATTGAAAACTCCTTCTGCTTACAGGTTCTCCACCCCTTACATCAAATAACATCAAATTCTTTGAAGATTTCATGCAGGAAAATAAGTGTATTTTTAAAACCACGTGTCTATGATTTCAAACTTAAATATTTTCTTTTATGAATCCCTCTAAACTTAACTTCCTAATGAGAATCAACCCCCTTGAATATTTTGCTTGCTATTTGTGTCTGTTCAATCGATATTAAATGTTTTATTTAGTTCAGAAAAGCATCATTCCTTCTTCCCTGCTTTGCCTCTTACCATTTTCAGATGTATAGCCATATCAAAGACTAATTAAAAGACTTTAGATTGAAAATGCAACATTCCAGACACATAAACACAGACTTCACTCAAATATATGTCAGCCAGCCATAGTGAGAAGTCCCCAGACATCTAGACTATAGGTTCAAAACTATAGTTGGTCACAGCTCTTTCAACTGGCACACAAAAGTTTATTCCGCAATTACAACACCATAGCATCCTAATGATGACTCTAGTGACAGAACCACACAGGCAGCCTGGCTGCCTTTCACATTCATATAGTTTCTTTAAGACTTTGCAGGCCTAGAATGCTGAATGAATTTGCTTGGGTAATTTAGCTCATTTGTCTCAACCTCTTTTCCTGTTAATTCTCCAGCATTTGAAATCAGTTTTTGTTGTTGTTGTTGTTGTTCATTTTTTTTGTTTGTTTTTTTCTTCTCTCTCTACACTTCCCTTCCTGGGTTATTTCTCTGGTGTACGTTATTTCATCTCTATATGGTAACATGATTTCTTTCAAAGCTTAAGTTCTCCCTTATATAAGAAAAGCTTTCAGTTGGTTGTTAGCTCGCTGGTTTATACAATAAAAAAATAAAAAATAAAAAACATAAAAACCGTGACTGATATCGTGGGAACATTCCAGTCATTAGTGCTGTTACCAGATTTTCCATAGTTACTCAATATCTTAAAGTTATCCATTCTCCCTCTGGGTGCATTTTTTGGCCTAAAGTAAATGATGTGATATAAATATTTACTTTTCCCCTTAAATTGCCAATCATTTATAAAGAAAATAAAGCCAACACATGCCTCACTTGCCATGTCTGCCAACACAACTAATATTTTAAATTTTATTTCTCATTTCAGACAATTAATAATGCCTTGTATTTATCTAGCACTTCCAAAGACATTCATGTTCATGATCTGACTTACATTCCCCAACTACTGTAGGTAGAACAGAAATCATCACCATCACTTTTCTGAAGAGAAAATGAGGAAGGGAACAGTGGATGGGAAGTGCTACAGTAAAGAAGATCCTGAGTGTTGCCAGGTGAACAGACAATCAACCACATATGTGCTCAAGGACAAGGTATCTGGATGCTAAAACAACCTTGGAAAAGTTCACAGATTCCACATGATGGTGGGATAATAGCAACTTACAGTGGTTATAGCTGCAGGGGTGCTGGCTTTTTTATACCTACTAGGATGCTGCCAAGATATGGTTCTCCACTAATTTCTCAGGTCTGTTTTAGTTACCTTTAGAATTGTTTGTTCATGTATCCACTCATAAAAATTCCTATTGATAATTATAAACCCCAAATAATTGAAGCCACAGGAATAAAAAAATATGAACAATACCCAATTCATAGCTTTAAAAGTTACCACTTCCAAGGATTAAGAAATGTCAATAGTTGATTACAATACTAAGTTAGTGTCCTAAAATTAATCAGGTGCAATGGGAATAAAGAAAGAATTATCTGTGCCTTGAAAAAAATTAGTTTTACAAAGTAATTACTTCTCTTTGGGTTTTCTAGGAAGAATAGAAGCAACAAGCATTGGAGAAAGACCTTTCTAACAACAACAACAACAAAAAAAACACATGCCAAAATAATACGTTTTGAAAGACTATTCCATAATTGGGTAATGATAACAATGGACAAGGGTATAGAGAAGTGAGTGGCAAGCTGAAGCTGGAGTTTAATGTCATGCTGAGACATTTACACTTCCTTCTAAGGACACGTGTAGACTTTGAAACCCACTAAGGAAAAAAGACAAGCCTGCCAAGATCGTGAAGTAGGTAAATGCTGTGCTACCTTCTCTCACGACCACATCAAAATTACAACAAAACTACAAAGCAACTGTGGGGACAGAACCCCAGAGAGCAGTTTCCAGGCTCTCGGCCTCACGTGGAGGAGTGCTGGCTTGGGTAGTAGATGGTCGTCAGCTATGGCTGGTTGGCCGTCAGCTGTAACCATTGAGCTATTGGCCACTAATATAACTGCTGCGGCTGGGCTGGGGAGTGGAGTCGAGGGGAGTCAAGGAGAGTTGGTCGGTTGGCAGCAAAGCAGACAGCAGGTTGCACGTCGTGTGAACCCAGCCTCCAGTGAGACCATAGTGGTATGACTCCCCTACCTACGGCTTCGTGGGTGTTCCTTTTTGGCCTAGCCATATCCTGCATTCTTATGTGGGGAGTGGGAGCAGAGACCTCGCAGGCCGCCCCACACGACAGCAACCATCACTGAGAATTGCCTGGAGTCTTGCTGAAACAAAGCCCGAACACTAAGGACATGCAGAAGAAGCTACCTTGAGAATGGTAGGAGGGGCAGAGACTTGGAACAGGCTGGACACACACTGTGTGTGACCATTAAAAATCAGGAGGGATATCTCGGCTGTGGAGGTTCCCCGTGGAGGAGCAAGGAGTCCCAGCACAGTACCAGGCTTCCCAGCCCAGGCTTCCAGTGCTGAGGAGAGAAGTCCCTATAATTTCTGGTTGTGAAAAGCAGCAGAGATTGTGGCTGAGTGAGCTGGAGGGCAGCTGTACTCCCAGGTGCTCCTTTTAAAGGACCCGCGCATGGACTTACTCATTGACAGACTCACTCCGACCTCCAGTGCTTGGACAGCAGCTCCAGAGGCACCAGAGACATATGGGGAGAAACTGAGTTGTCTGGATTCAGGATGAGTGCTGGAAGGGCAGCTTTCTCCTGGATGGAGGCGCTCACCAAAGCCATTGTTTCTTTGTCGAGCCCTCCCACTTCCTGGTGTGCAGACACACACAGCCTTTACATCTGAGTCTCCATCAAACTAGCTAATACCATTCATTTGCTCAGTCCTGAGGATTCTGAGACTCCGCCCACCCAAATTCCAGGCCTACCCAAGCTGCTTCCAGTGACTTTTTCATACAAACCACCTGCCTTAGCTCGTGATGCAGACTTTCCTAAAGTCTCTTAAAGGTTCACAAAGCCCAAACAAGCAGCATCTGGCTTCAGCGTGTCTCATTCCTCTGGCTGAGCAGCCCTAAGCCTGGCACTAGCAGCAGGCAGCTTTGGTTCATGGCTTGGCCTCTCAAGGCACCTGCAAGCCCTGTGCAGGTAGCAGTCATCTGGAATTGCTTTATGGCTCATGTCAGATGGACCTGGGCAGGGCACAAACTATGTATGAAATTGGCCTGCAGCAAATCCCCTCTTAGGTAGTCCTGGGGCTGACATGCCCAGTGGCCAGCTTTGAACCACGCAGGAGCATCACCCAGCTTCCTCCAAGGACAACACACCCAAAAGGCAGACTGGGCAGGCACCAGAGCCCCACTAAAGTGAATCCTGCTCCATAGGGTCAGCACCTCTACAATATCTTCTTCACTGTAGTCACAGCCACTCCTCACAACCCAATGTTCAATCCCTCCCATTCAAATGCAAACAGCAACCAAGGCTCAACTCTAACAGGAACACACATGACACCTACACAAGGGACACACTTGGAGCATCCAACTCAAGTGACCAGGGAGACAGAGCCACTGGGCCCCACAGGACACCTACTATGTAAGGCCACTCTACTAAGACTGGAAGACATAGCAGCCTTATCTAATATATAGAAACAAACACAGAGCGGCAGCCAAAATAGAGAGACAAATAAGCACGTCCCAAATAAAACAATAGAGCAAAGTTCCCCATAAAGAAATAAACAAAATGGAGGCAAACAACCTACCAGGTGCAAAGTTCAAAACATTTGTTGCCAGTATGCTCAGTGCTCTCAGGGAGAACTTCAACAAAGAGATGGGAAACATAAAAATGGAGATAGAAAACATGAAAAAGAACCAGTCAGAAATAAAGAATGCAATAACTGAGATGAAGAATACATTACAGAGAATCAACAGTAGATTAGATGAAGCAAAGGATTGAATCAGCAATTTAGAAGATAAGGTAGCAGACAACACCCAATCAAAACAGCAACAACAACAAAAAGAAATGAGAATAGTTTAAGGGGGCTCAAGGACAATATCAAGCATACCAACATTTGCATCACAGGGGTACCAGAATGAGAAAAGAGACAGCAAGCAATTAAAAACCCATTTGAAAAAATAATGATGGAAAACTTCCCTAACCTGGCAAAAGAAATTAATATCCAAGTCCAAGAAGCACAGTGTCTCAAACAAGATGAACTCAAAGAGGCCCACACCAAGACACATTATAATTAAAATGGCAAAGGTTAAAGACAAAGAAAGAATCTTAAAAGCAACAAGAGAAAAGCAGTTATTTCCCTACAAGGGAACTCCCATAAGGGATTGGCAAGAAATATTCAAAGTGATGAAAAATAAGGAACTACAAGCAAGATTATTCTACCTAGCAAATCTATCATTTAGAATTGAAGGACAGATAAAGAGCTTCCCAGACAAAAAAAAAAGCTATAGGAGTTCATCACCACCAAACCAGTATTGCAGGAATGTTAGAGGGATTTCTCTAAGATGGGGGAAAAACGAAAAAAGAAAAAGAAAAAAAATATGAATAATAAAATAGCAATAACTACATTTCCATCAGCAATTACTTTAAATGTAAATGGATTAAATGCTCCAATGAAAGGACTTTGGGTGGTTGAATAGGTAAGAAAACAAGATCCATACATATGTTACCCAGCAGAGACACCCTTTGGATTGAAAGACACACACAGACTGAAAATAAGGGGTAGAAATAGTTATTTCATGAAAATGGAAAAATAAAAATCTGGGTAACAATACTTGTACCAGACAAAATAGACTTTAAAACAAAGGCTATAACAAGAGACAAAGCAACATCCGGTAATCCTACTTCTGGGTATTTATCTGAAGAAACCCAAAACATTACTTCAAGGGGATATGTTCATCTATATGTTTATTGCAGTATTATTTACAATAGCCAAGATATGAAGGCAATCTGGGTGTCCCTGAATGTATGAATGGATAAAGAAGAGATGGTACATATATACAATGGAATATTAACCTTTAGAAAGAATGAAATCTTGTCATCTGCAACAACATGGATGGACCTAGAGAGCATTGTGCTGAGTGTAGTAGGTCAGACAGCAAAAGACAAATGACATATGATTTCACGTATAAGTGGAATCTAAAGAACAAAATAAACAAGCAAACAAAACAGAAACAAATTAATAGCTACAGAAAATGTTTTGATGTTTCCAGATGGGAGGGGGTTTCAGGGTGGGTGAAAAAGGGGTAGGGTTAAGAAGTACACAATTGTTGTTACACGGTATTCATGGGGATATAGGGTATAGCATAAGGAATACAGTCAATAACATGATAATAACTATGTATAGTGCCAGTTGGGTACTAGACAAGTCAGGGAGAATCACTTAATAAGTTATATAAATGTCTACCCACTTTGCCATACACCTGAAACTAACATAAAGTAACATTGAATGTCAACTGTAATTAAAAATTTTAAAAGGCAGGAAGGTGAAGGAGAATAAGAGGTTCAAATTTCAAAGTATAATACAAGTCTTGGGGATGTAATATACTGCATGGGGAATATAGTCAATAATATTGTGATAATGTGGTACGGTGTCAGATGGTTGCTGGACTTAAAATGATTACTTCTTTAGGTATATAAATGTTGAGTAAATACGGTGTACACCTGAAACTAATATAATATTGTATGTTAGCTATATTTTAATAAAAATATTTTTAAAAGATGGTTAAAAAAGAAAAGAGAGGAATGAGCAGATCTATACTATGTAGTACAGACAACTTGTGGCAGCATAGAGGACAGAGAGGAAAGGGAGAAAGCAACCAAGGATATGACCTAGGACCTTGCAAGAGATCACATCGGTCCTTACCAGCTTGATTACCAAGGCCAATCAGAGTAACCATTCCCTTGCTATAATCCCAACTTGCTTGCCTCTCTCCCTGCTTTACTGTACTCCCATAAACCATAATAATGGGTCAGTTCAACTCTCTCCTTGCTCTATGTCTGCCCATGGCTGGAGAAAAAACACTGAACCTGCTACTTATTCTTGCCATAAATTCACAAACAAGAACCTTAATGTCAGACAAACATGCAGTACTTTTCTTATCTTACTCTCCTAGATCATTACATTCTTCTCTCTACCCCCAATTCTAATACCTTCTTTGCAGTCCTGCATTTACCTGATTACCGGTGTTCTTACTCCACTGAGAAATGAAGCAGTAAGAAGAGAATTTTCACAAACTCCAAATACCACATCTACCCACCTAACAGCAACCGAAACCATATCGTTCCATCACTAATAATATATGTGTGTCATAGACTAACATAGACATAGTAATAGTTAAACCGGTGTTTCTCTCTATAGTCAACCCTTCCATTTGCATACAAGACACAATCCTCTCTCACTCCAATGTATTGTACCATCAATTCTCTCCTACAAACATTAGTTTTTCCCTCTCTGCATATTTCCACCATTATATAAACATGCTGTTATTTATTCTATCTTAATCTCTCTCTAAACCCTACTTCCCTTTTCAGTTATTACTTTAGCGCTCTTCCCCATTACATAAAATGTCCTTGTAAGTATTGTTCAAATTTGCTGTCATCAATTTTTCTACTCCCATTTTCTCCGAAGCCCACTTGAATAGGTGTTTAGAAATACCATAAACACTGTTTTGTCAAGGTCATTTATTTACAGTATTTTGCCTTGTATAATGCACACCCACATTTTTGGCCCAAACTTTCAGGGAAAAAAATCCTTCATTTTAATTTTTTAATTCAAATTTTTATCTGTTTACATTTAGGTATTTGTTTTTTTGTATTATAGAGGAATTTTAGAGTTTATTTTTTAACATATTATGGTACAAGAAATTTGATGTAACAAATAATTACAAAACAAAAGAACAGATACAAGGTGTAAGAAATTTTATGTACTGGTAACAAATGTATGATATTTATGCATTATAGAAGGCCAAAACCTCTTCATAGTTGCAAGTTCCTCTTAAGTTCAATAAAACTAATTATTGTATTCCAGGGTATTATTTTGCATATGGATATCGTGATTGACTTCTAGAATTATACTTTTAACTCATAAGCATAAATAATTGAAAACAATATAGATACTGAATTAATACTAACTATGTATAATGTACATCCTTATTTTCCCATCAGAAATTTGTGCAAAAAAGTGCACATTATAAATGTCAAAGTATGGAACCTCCACACTGCTATTACCTAGTTAGCAGTTTCTGTCATACTCCAACTGGAAGCACTTTGCTCTCTCAGTTTCCAGGATGCCACACTTTCTTGATTTTCTTTCTACCTCACTCTTCTACCTCCCAGATTCTCTTACTACTTTCTCTTCTGCCCCCAACCTCATAATGCTGGATGTCATAGGACTATTCTCTTTTTGACCTATACTCACTCTTTCTTTTGAAGGTCTCATTTAGGCACATGGCTTTAACTATCATCTATATGTTGACGACTCTCAAATAATCCTTCCAAAATTTAGATTCTACATTCAAATACTTAATTACAGTATTTTGCACCTACAGATATTTATTTAAAAGCTGGGGGCAGTTTAAGATTAGTATAAACCCAAATGCCTACTAAATACTCTCAATACATACTAAGTAATTCTCATTAAACCAAGTTTCACACCAAAGCTGTTAACATACATTTTTCTCTTCTCCAGATTCCAGCTATGAAAAAGAGAGGAGCTGGGGGGGAGGGGGGAGAAGGGTTAAACTTCCCAGGGGAGAAAATAATTCCTTTCATATGATCCACTATTTTTCCCTTTCCCAAAACACTTCTACAGAAAATGGACTTAGAGTTCTACAGAAACCAACATTTTTTCAAAAAAGAGAGAATCATTCTCACAAGATACTCATTTGCTGACAATCAGAAGAAAAAAAAAAAGAATTAATTTATTGGATGAGAATTCTTTGGTGAAACATAAAGCATGAGAAATTTGCATAGTTGCTATTTAAACAGGCCAGATAATAACACTTTCGAGAAAATAAATGAGAAAGAAAATCCTTTTTAACCACACGGCTGTATATATTTATATAATCTCCAAACTGCAAATCAACTATGAATTACTCATTATTTCAGTATCTATATATTCCAACAGATATTTTTTATTGCCAGAATGTCTTTTTCATATAGTTGAAGTTCAACTGTATCTGCATTTCATACAGTTTTGTTGTCCACATGAATTCCCATTGAAAAATGATGACTATTTAGAAATGTTAAAGAGTTTTTTTTTTTCTAGTTTGGCTGACCAAATTAACAGATGTCTCATATAAGACTTTTTATACTAATTCTTCCTGATGTTAGCAACATTTCAAGTTGAAGACAAAATTACCCTCTGCTACCTCTCAGTTTAAGGAGTTGCTAATCCCTTCTGTACTCAGTTTCTGCATTTGAGATTTTCAAGATCTTCATAACCTTCTCTGTTTCCTCAATGGGAAATACCCAATCTGTTGTCAATTTGAACTAAATAATAAATTGTTGATTTGATCCACACTTTAATGAAAAAGAGCCAAACAGCTCAAAACTTAAGATGCTGATCTTATTATTAAGTATAATTTCTAATAGACTGTGAACATACACACGAAGAGAGATGGAGGCTTCTCGATTATTTAGGTCTTGTTTTCCCAGCTTTAGATAATAAGACCTTATCAGGTCTTCTTGTTCTTTCTTTCAGTCCAATTTTCTTCAAACATTTTGTTAATTTTGATAACAAAACTAATCAAAGAAAAAATGTATAGCACAAAGTTACCATTTCCTTGGGTGTATTTACTAGAAGCTGACATAAAAACCTCACAATAGGAAAGAGGTAAAAAATGTTCGGTAAAGTGAGATAACATTTTAATTATACATACTTAAAATTTTCTATTCATAAATGTCTAAAGGTTTTGGCTACTCTTGAATTTAAGTTTACTCTGTGCTTTCATAGAATTCTCTCATTCCCGTAGGTCACATTTCAACAATAACAAACCAAAAAGTAAGGTATTAAATAGTGATCAATGAAATGTTTTAATTTAGGGACAGTGTGAGGTTACCAATTTTTCACAGTTGTCCCCACTTAATTGACTGATGAAGTCTAAATAGACAAGTTTATCCAATCTCAATTAAGTATCATTTGGGGTAGGAAAGGCACAATTGATGTCTGCTTTTCAATAAAGCAGGCTAATAATGTAGGAAATTATTCTGGCCTAATCCTATCAAAAATTACTATAGTCTTCAACTATGGAACTCAAAAAAAAAAAAAAAAAAAAAAATCCATCCCTCTGTACTGGAGAAATAATTATCTGGTCTTTTGGACAACTACCTATGATTTTCAGAAGTTTTGAACAAAAACAAACAAACAACAACAAAAAACACTAGATAATTAGTAAATGAAAATAAACTCATACAGCAATGTCCTCAGTGTCAGGAAGGCAAGATACAAGCAAATCCTAAAAGAAACTCCGGTGGATTTGTCCATGTCAAGTCTCCCTATTACGATGTCCTCAGTACAAGTTCCTGTAGTATTTCATCCTGGCTGGTATGGGACTTGGCCCAGAATCAAACTTTGACCTCAGACATTTCCATAGGAACCTCTTCATGAGGGGGAAATTAAATTTACTAAGATTTTAAAAGATTAAGGGGCTGGACCAAGGTGATAAAGAGTGGGGCATATTTACCAGCAGGGCCTATGGAGTTGGACTGGAGTTAAGATCCTGGGTCTTCATTTACTTGCTCTGTGAACTTGGGCAATTTACACATATACAAATTTGGAATGATAATAGTAAAATATATATCCAATTTTCTGAAGATTAAATGAGATCTAGTCTATAAAGCTCATGTCACAGTGCCTGGCATACATTACACTATCAATAAATATTATTAATAGCATTATTATGGAGCCAAGACTAAACAAATATTTGAGTTTCAACTCTGTGCCAATCAACTCTATCCTTTAATCATGGGTATGGAATGTTAAATAAGACTCATTTCTTGACCTCAAAAAAGACAAGAAGATAAATAAACAGATTAACTATAAAGCACCAAATTAATTGCTATGTGAAAGGTTAGCACAGAATCTTCTGGGGACAGAAGGGTGTAAGGGAATATTTTCTGAATAAAATGAAATCTATGCCGAAACACAGTATTAGATTCTGTGGATAGTCACCAAAAATATGGCTCTGACCCTTAAGGACTTAGTGGAGTCTCAGTCAACTTAAGTCTCAACTCAGGCTTTCTGGTTTCAAGATCACTGTAATTTGAATAAAATATGCGAAAAATCACACTCAATCCCTACAGTTCTTCCAATCTCTCTCCAACCATATATTCTCTCATTTCTCTCTAAATCCTAGTAGCCATAAAATAGTATCGTATGGGGAGAAAAAAACCAAAAATAATCAGTAGTTAAAAGTAGTGTGTCAACTCTCATTTCTCAATAGGATTTCCTTCATGTACAAATGAGTAATAGACTGTGGACCCAGGAACATCTGCAAGGAAATGCCAGTGTGGCATATAATTTACTCTCAGGCTCTAAAATTATTTTCTCAGTATTTCTAATATCATTAATATATTAATCATAATTAAATTCTTATGAATGTGGAGTAGGTAAAAACACCTTGGTATGTCTCAAAATTATATTTGATGAGTAATGTGTAAAATATATCCCCCCACACCTGTGGAATTCCAACTAGAAAATAAAACTGGTAGTAGCAATTGTAGATTAACATTCAACAATTACCTTACATTTATTAGATCTTTTAAATGTTTTATTAAAATTGAAACAACCAATATTTGCTCATGTTTCATTAAATCCCATTTTCAATGTTCGGCTCAAACCTAGTGATAAAGCAGGGTCCTTTGAGCTTAGTGGTAATATCGTCTAAGCCTGAAAATAACAGGAAAGACTTCAGAGTCAATATCTCTTTGGTCTAAGGTAACAAGAATACCTGCATAATTACTCAAAATTGTAATACTAATAAAACATGAATAAAGAACCACTTACAGTTCATCCGGTATGAATTATTTTAAGCATGTCTAATAAAAGAAAGCTTTAAAAGAGCATTAGAAGAATTTATTTAATTGCAATGTGTGCAGGGTAGTGTTATATTATGTACCTGTGGCTTTTCAAAATCACACACAGTCTTGTGCTTAATGTGTATAATCAAACAAGAAAATAATAAAACTGGAAACTATTCTTCAATGGTAAATGTTTGCCCACTGAGCTGTCAATTGTGGATAGATTCATGATTGATCAGAATAATACACAATGGCGCAGTGTAATTCTTTAGTGTGATGTTGTAAAATGGAGTATTGCTTCTGTTATTTTATCCAGTTTGCTTTTATATGACAGGGTTTATTGTGCGTTATGTTGTAGCTCATTCCTCTGCTCACAATGCCTACTGATGTGTAATTATGACTTGTCTGAACTGTAAGAAGGAACAGTAAGTGAAAGGAAATCTGCAAGCACGCTTGATTTATGAGTCTTGATACTATATTACAGTCCTAATCTGCTTGCTTAACTTCGCTTCGGGCTAACTTACTGTATAACATGCTTACGATTAGCACTACAGCAAGTTGTGGAAGATTTACTCTGAAGGAGCTACTAGACTTTTTTTTTTTTTTTTTTTAATGATTTAGTCATTTCAGTTACAGGTAAGGCAATAAATTATTTCTTTTATAAAGACCGCGTGTCAAGGAATGACCATTACAAAGACATTTTTATGGTAACAAAGAACAATGCAGGAAATGTTTTCTCCATGTTAAATATCATAATGTTATTGGTTGTGTTTTATGATGAAACCGGCTATGTTCCCTTTTTCTTCTTCTTTCCATATACTGTAGCTTTTGCCTGGTGCTACAATTGCACTATAAGAATATCTATTTTGATCTAGGGCATCTGATTTTTTGCAAGAGTAGCCAAAAATAGAAATTACTATGGATGAGCAAATGAAAGCAAACCCATAAAGCAATGACCTCAGTGTCAGGAAGGAAAGATGTAAGCAAATTTGCCTTTTTTAATCACCATTCACAAAGACAGATACAGCTGGAGTTAAGCACCACAGTATTGTTATTGAATCCTAGCATACTCAATTCACATGCTTTTAGTAAATTAAAGTTATAAATTACCCTTTGTTTCCTCAGATCCACTCTAAATCACCAATAAGAAAAATACTCTTCCCCAAAGCTTATTTGTGACCAGGTTTGTTAAATGCCTAGGAGGAAAAAAAAAAAAAAAAAAAAAAAACTTGAAAAATTAACTGTAGCTCATACTTTGGCATGAAATAAACAGCTTTGATTGTGTATAAGGACATGCAAGCATCTCTGAGTCATTACAGAACTATCTTTAAACAATACTCCGATGAATATTCCAGATTTATAAAAAATCCTATTATTTATATGATTTTCTTTTGTCTTTTGTTCAGCTTTGATTCTGTTTATGTATCTTCTATTTCTACTAAATATGTCTTCTCTAATCAACAATACATGGGTTTTTGGATCCAATGAACTGAAATATAAATTATTAACTGATTATTTCATGATAAAAAAAAAAAAAAAGTTCCAGAAGAGTCTCATGGAATTATACCCATGGCGGACAACAGAAGGGCTGTGATTGTGAACACAAGTATCCTCAAGCTTACACAACTTCGCAAAAGTTAGTCAGAACAATGATCTTTTATAATGAACAATACACCCTATTACATGCTGAATTTGTAAGAAATACTTTTGCAATATTTTTGGTCATTCATGCTGAATAATTAGCTCATTTTCTATTTCTCAGCACAAAAAGTCGGTTTTATTTTGGACCTCTTGAGGTGAAGTCATGCTAAGAACCCAGCAATTGCTATAATATCATTTAGTAAATGTGTGACTGACGAGGGGGATTTTACTCATTGCCAGAATGTGCAGATGATGTTTACTGAACTAAAGGTCTAAGTAGTGGGAGATAGCCCTCAATACGCACTTCCTCTACCAATTATCATATTAAACTTGATTCTTAGCCATTTGAATGGATTGTAGTTGGAAACCAAAATGGTTTATGTGCACTGTGAATTTAAGTCAACTTCTTTTAATTTGGTGCTATGAACTGTTTCTTTAATGGTTCAACTATCAATGGAAAATGAAGAATGGGACTGCATACCATTAGAATGAGCCCATAAACCATGTAATGTTCTCACTACACCAAATATTTCAAGGCTGGCATAGTTCACACGCAGAGACAACAACAAATCTCCTCTATGCAACCCTCCTAATCAGTAAGAACATCATTCTCTTGAATGGATGGGTCTAAAAGCACAGTTATCAGTTATTCTGATGATAACATCATGAAAAAAAAATAAAGTAAAAGTGCTCTGGGTAGTAACTGTTGGTTAGCATATTTTCAATGATAATCTCTCCTCTCTCACACCCAATGAAGCTGCATATAGACAGTCTCAAGTGACCATATATTAACTACAACTCAAGGCATACCTTATTAATTTACTTGAAATGGTGATATATTTAGGTATCTCAAACCATCAATATGTTTCTGTCTTTCATGAGCTAAAATATCTAATTATAGTCTCTGTACTCAAGAGCTTGGGTCTGATTCCACAGTCTTTACTCAGGCAAACATCCCATTGACATCAATGCTTAACACAATTAGGTTGTCATACTGCTTAGGAGGCTTTCCTTGGTGAAAACACACACCATGCATATATTTGCAATAGTCCTTATATCATCAGGCAAAAACAACTTCATCAAGTGAAAAATTTGAATATTGCCCCAAATTGTTCTTTCAGAAGATAATTAAGATATCCCTACTTTTCTTCTAGTAAGATATCTCAATAGAAAAATTTGAAGTATCAAGATACAAGACAGCAAAGCATTCTCTGGCTGACAATCGCACTATACAGGAATAAATGAATTGCCAACCTTAGAAAAGTCATCTTACTCAGATGTTTTATTAGCAAGCATTGGTATGTTCTCTCCACAAGAGCCTTTGATGAGATATCAGAAAATCTGGATTCAGTTCCATTCTCCATTACATATTTCTAAATCTTTGACATAAGTCATTTCATATTCATTATCTTTTAAAAGGTCATAATAATTGCCTTAAATGCAACATTTTGTGAAAATTAAAAAGCAAAACAGTGGAAAATTTGTAAAAAATGATATATATATATATATATATATCGTAATAATGTATGTTTGTATTATCATCATCGGTACCATGATCATTACCCCAGCTCTTGCCCATTTTATCATCATCTCACTGGGCTTCATCTCAAACTGCTGCCATTAAATAATGTTGTCATCACAGCAGCCACCCATCTGATTTCCCAAACCCTACCCAAATCCATCTCCGGTTACAGCATGTACAAAGTAATGTTACTTAGAGGCTTCAGTGTCTCCAACTAAACTCCCAAACTGCATTCCCTCCCTAAAATACCTAAGTTTTATTACTCATTTATGGCAACAAACTACCACACCTGAAAGAGTCTCTTCTCCACCATTCTTACTCAACTCCTTTAGAGGGGAATTTAAAACCTACATCCTTTGAGAAAACTTTCCCAATTAATGGAGATTTGTTATGCCATTTGCGTTATCCCGTGTCACCTAATCAAGTCTAAGCCCTGTGTATAAACACCGATAGCAGCTTATGAATCCAATATTAATTTTTGTTTCTCCCTACTCAATTTGTTATTTGATGTGTATTATAGTCATGCCTGCATTTTTGTTAAGTCTCAAAGACTAAATAAAGAACTAAGACTAACCATGCTTCAGGAGCATGTCATATTAAGTGGATCTGTGTATTTCCAGTACATGCTGGATTTTCTTTTCATGATAATTACTTGATGACAAGACATATTTATTAGAAAATAATTAGATAACAATAATGTTGGGGTTGACGTCTGCAAATAAAACATATTAAGTTCTTGGCATCAGAAACTGATAATTTAAAGAGATAAATTATACAGGTGAAAATATTATAAAACTGTGTGCCATAGACTTTTTTTTTTTTTTCAACAAAACAATTGAAAATAGCATTACAAACTGGAGGCTTACATTTTAGCAATACAAAGTAAAGTTCAGGCTATTCCAGGAAGAAGATGAATAAAAAAAATCTAGTTACACACAACGCAAATATTTACTATATCATAATGGAATACAAATACCATACTTTTATACAGGAAAAAAAAGTATGGCTTTCTACTCAGGAAATATATAATATTTATGGTGAGGCATGTGTTTGTCATATGGTTTTACTGAGGATGGTGGTCATTAGCATCAGTGTCTATGTGAAAGTAATTCCGTGCTGAGTACTTACCTTAGTGGCTTGCCGCAAAACAGACCTCCTTATGCCTGCCATTCTTATTCTCAGTGTGTGCCCCTGTACCAGCTGTCTGTCTTCTGTACCTATTCCTATGCATTTGAGCATCACACCTGTCTCCTGGGCTCCTCTTGCTGTTAAGAAAAAGGGACATGTAATTATAGTCCTAAAAGGTAAGAAAGAAAAAAAAAAGACTTTTGCTGTGTTGTTGTTTTGTTTTTCACATTTTCCCCCCCAAACAACTACTTGTACTCAGGTCACCACCTTATGCCCAAACTTAGAGAAAAACTTTGGTGCATGGTGTGTGTGCGTGCACGCGCTTGTATGTGTGCAATAAAGCTTTTTTGAAGATAAAAAGTGGGTCTTTCTCAGTTATAAATCAACAAGGCCAAACACAAAGCTGTTGCATGTAGTAGGCACATAAAACATTTTTATTGAAAAAATGAAGTAATTTAATTGATCTTAAACTTTCTTTCTATTCTATGTTATGCTGACTTTGTTCCACACTAACAGTATGAGAAATCAATGGCTGATAGAACTTTTTATCAGTTCCATACTAGTGGGGTTAAAGACTTCGTGGTTCCTCTGCATATAGGATATGATTCAAAGATGAAATGTTCAAACAGAACATCTTCCTTTCACCTATTTTAATTCTTTTAAGGAAACTTACTAGTCAAAATCTCTTTAGAAAAGATTTAGAGTGAAATAAATATCCACATGCTTTAAAAATAATATTTATGGCTATATGTGTGATGGTTATGCCAAAACTCTAATTTAATTACACATCTTTTATCATCGGTCTCAGCATTATCTTTAACTAAGAAGGGCATATTTTTCAATAGTATCTCTTTGGTCGATTGGTTTCAATAGTAAGCATGCTAAAATAATCTTTGTATGTTGTGCCATCCAAAATCTTCCCAAAGTCTCCCTTGATCAAAATATACTGCTGCTTAAATATGTTCGGCAACATGGACTCTACCTATTTGCATTATGTCAAATGAACTGGATCATTCCAATATGGTGTCACATGTGCATAGAAGCCTGTAGCATTTTATAACAGGTGTTGAGGAAATGTACTTGACAGAGATATTGACAGTAAGGTCATCTGTAAGCATAAACACTGAAAATATCAAGAAAAGTATATAGTCATTAGTGGCATGAGAGGAGAAAAAAACAATACATAGGTGGAATCAGCTGTGGCCTCCCCAAAACACATTCCTTGTTAATCAATAGAGTGTCTAATTTTCATGAGTTATTTTTATTCTGATTTTATGAACACATTAAATTCTACTGTCACTACCTTCTACATATTTTTTCAGAACATATTTAAATATACCTGCTCAGTTTAAGAACAAAACATGAAAAATAAAAATACAAAACACAAACACACAGAGATATATATATTCATTTTTTTTCCACAATTCTCTGTCTCTCTCTCTCTCTCTCTCTCTCTCTCTCTCTCTCTCTCTCTCTCTCTCATTCATTCATTCATTCATTCTCAAATACAGAGAAAGAGAGACAGGTCTGAGACAGAGGGAGATCATTACATAGCAAAAAGTAAAACTTACAAAGACAAAGGAAATACTTGAAGCAACGTAGAATGATTGTTTTCTTAATGTTGTCAGCATGCATTTACTTCCATTAGAACATTTAGAACATTCTGCTTGGTATTTGGTTATTGATATATATGTCTATCACTAGATAATACACATCTTCTAATTTACTTCTAAATTCTTAGTAAGACCTAAAACCATTGAATATAGTATATATATTTGATAAATATATGTCCCAACTGAATCTTACATTGTAATTCTAAGTTTAGTCAATCTATCAAGGAAATGCTGATTGTGTAAAGGTTTATTCATGACTTAGTAAGGATATGTTCAGAGGAAAGATCTTAATTATGATGTAATTTTGTGACAGTTAGCCTCGAGTATTAATATGACAATTTTATTGTATTAATGAAGAACTAATGGAAACAGAACTAGTAATAAATTCTACCATTTGTGTCCTAAAATGGGTGCCTTTATATAATATTTTAAGTATATAGTCATAAAAAGCAATAAAAAGTATGGACCTGAAAATAAAATCTTAGCTCTATTAAGTACAAATGAATTTTAAAATATAGTTGTAAAGTATAATACCACAATGTCATAAAATGATTATATCTCTATCTCTATCTCTATCTCTCTCTATAGATATAGATATAGATATGGATATGGATATGGATATGGATATGGATATGGATATAGATATAGATAGATATAAAGGTCTTTTCGGTTGTTTTAAATAAATTTCAGAAATGTTTTCCAGTTCTCAGTGAGGCAAGCATTCCAATTTTCTGCAATATTAGCAGGGGTTACTAATGATGGCTAATTTTTGCCTGTAGTATTTCCTTCAATCTGCTTGTGCAATTTCAGTTTTTCTGGTGGCAGCAGCATTTGTAAATTTTCTGGTCACTAAGCACTCAAGTACAACTGTAAGTGGTCAGTTTGCAATTGGCCAATATGGAGGAAATATAGAAAAAAGAATGCTCACATATATTTATAAATAAATGTCCATAACAATCGTGAAAGCTCTATGTGCACAAAAGTTTTTTTGTGTGTTTTTTTTCTGTCTACTACATTACTTTGTTTTGAAAAACTAGATATTTATAAGAAAAATATGTTTCTTTACTTTAAGAGGATGAAACCATATATTTTGAAAGAGCTTTATTATATTCTGTGTTTGACAAACATTTTACTCTCAATGATTACCCTTTTTCCCATTTATGTTTATTTATTTTAAATTTAAAAAGTGCTACTTAAATTACAATAAAATACAAAATGGTATCTTCTCATTATTTATTTTACAAGTCAAATATTTCAAATAATAACACATCAGAGATTAGAATAATCTTTTTAAAATCTGATATTTTTATGACACATTTGTCAAGGCATAGCATAGATGACATGAAAGTGCAAGCTGCTCAACATGTAGAACTTCAATAATTTAAATATTTTCACAGAGACTATTTAGTAAAACTAAAACTGTACCATATTTTAAACTTAAGGAAAGCTGATACGAATCCATTTTAATTATCACACAGTCATACCAAATTAAATCATTGCCCAAAGACCTTCACAGTACCTTTTGGTGAGTCCACATAAGGAAAGGTTAAGCTCCACAAGAGAGCCATGTCACAGAGCAACTTGAGCAACTTATTTTGTAAAAATAAGGCCCTGATTCCTGGAGAACGGCTGTCATCATTCCATGCACGGCAGACCCATTGCAGAAGAAACTAGATTCCTCTGTAAAGCATGCAGACTAAAGAACCTCAAAATACCAGATACTCTAAGACGGTCAGAAACCATGTGAATGAATGAGAGATGTTCAGTTTCTGGATAATTCACAGATCAGCTTTTATCCAAATTGCTTAGCACTTTTCAAAGATGACATTCCATGCATATGCTTAGACTGTGTGTATGTCACTTTCATTTAAATTGTGTTCAACTGAGAAATTGTAAGTGTACATTATTTGTCTGAGAGGAACTCTAAACTCATAGGGCTTTGGTGAAACCGAGGTGCCAAATTAGCTTTAAAAATACCTCACATTATGGCTTAATTTCATGTTTTCATTGAAATCCAATCATGTTGGCAATCATTCAATAAGCTACAGAAATCATAGATGATGAATATGGGGATATTACAAATGAAGGAAACTTGCCAACCGAAGGAAAACACAATGGCTATTTTTAACTAAGCAGAGTGCAAATGTTAACTTTGGCTTCCTATTACTAAAAATTACACACCTGGATTCCCATATACTCCCCATTTGTTTGAAGGGGTTCTATGTTGCATATTTGAGAGATACTATAAATGATAATCCTAACGTGACAGAGACATAGCAGAGCATCAGAGAGCATAGAATGTCCTTGGTGTTATTTAGGAAGAGGGTTCCTTCTGTGCAGCAGTGACACCCCTCTAGGAGCACAACTTAGCTACAGATGGTGCCTTCAGAAGCAAATACATATGCCACTTTCCTGAGTCAGGGGCTGTCCTGCCCCAAGGTCTGGTGTGTGGAGCATGGTGTAGTCTGGATTTCAACCCTCATTTTCTCCCTCTGCTTAATGATTTTTTTTTTTTCTGCTACACAAAAATTGCACAACTTTAAAAGGTGGTCTTGGAGACCAAAATAATAACATCTTCCCAACTGCTTACCAGTTTCTGTCTTCTAAGTAAGACTCTTTGTGGTGCCCAGTTCTGAGCCCTGAAAGAAAATTGGAGAAGTTAAATTGATTAACATTAGAAGGAATATCAAGGTAAATCTAGAAAAAGAGGGGGAAAAAAAAAAAAAGGTATTTTGGTGGAAAGAAAGGTCCCAAAGGTACAAAAAGGGTGTGAGAGAAGAGGGAGGAGTAAAATGGTAATCAAAACAAAATAAAACAACAACAAAAAAACATTGAGTCTCATCAAGTAGCAAATGACATTGCCAAAATGGGATAATTTGCCAGGGACTATTTAGAGAGGTGTGGTTGGATTGCAGGGGAAGAGCCAGGAAGAGTACAAGAACTCAGTGCTGACACTGTCAGAGATGTAATTCACCCCTGGACCCAAAGGGAGCAGAGCAGAAGAGGGGGAGTACAAAATACAGGACCCAGGCTGCTTTAGGAAGGACAGAACTTATATATTTTGGATATTAGCCCCTTATCAGAGGTGTTGCTTGCAAAAATCTTCTCCCATTCGGTTGGTTGCCTCTTTATTTTGTCAATGGTTTCTTTTGCTGTGCAGAAGCTTTTTAGTTTGATATAGTCCCATTCATTTATTTTAGCTTTTACTTCCCTTGACTTTGTGCTCAAACTCATTAAATCCTCTTTGAACCCAAAGTCCATAAGTTTAGTACCTATGTTTTCTTCTGTGCAGTTTATTGTTTCAGGTCTTATGTTTAGGTCTTTGATTCATTTTGAGTTAATTTTGGTATACGGTGACAGAAGTCTAGTTTCATTCTTCTGCCTGTGGCTTTCCAATTTTCCCAGCACCATTTTTGAAGAGGCTGTCTTTTCTCCATTGTATGTTTTTGGCTTCTTTGTCAAAAATTATCTGTCCATATTTATGTGGGTTAATTTCTGGGTTCTCAATTATATTCCATTGGTCTGTGTGTCTGTTTTTCTGCCTATACCATGCTGTTTTGATTAGTGTTGCCCTGTAGTACAAGCTAAAGTCAGGGAGTGTGATACCTCCAGTATTGTTCTTTTTTCCTTAGGCTTGCTTTGGCTATTTGGGGTCTTTTGTGGTTCCATACAAATCTGATGATTTTTTTGTCCTATTTCATTAAAAAATGCCATGGGGATTTTGATGAGGACTGTATTAAATCTGTATATTGCTTTGGGTAATATGGCCATTTTAACTATGTTGATTCTTCCAACCCATGAACACAGAATGTCTTTCCATTTCTTTGTGTTGATCCAGCAATCCATCTCTTGGGCATCTACAAAAACCCCTGAAAACATTTATTCATAAAGATGTATATGCTCAGATGTTCATTGCAGCTTTATTTTTGGTGGCCAAGTCATGGAAACAACCAAAGTGTCCTTCAATAGATGATTGAATAAAGAAGTTATGGTATATATACACAATAAAATACTATTCTGCCATAAGAAAAGATGAAACAGTGCCATTTGTGACATGGATGGATCTTGAAATAATAATGCTAAGAGAAATAAGACAGACAGAAAAAGTCGAGAACCATATGATTTCACTGATATGTGGTATACAAAACTGAAAACAACAAAGGAACAAGATAAACAAATGAAAAAACAAAAACTCAGGGACAATTGATTAGTGGTGACCAGAGGGTAGGGGGAGGAGGTGGGAGATGAGAGTAAAAGGAATCAAATATATGGTGGCAGAGGGAGAACTGACTCTGGGTGGTGAACACACAATGTGATATATAGATGATGTATAACAGAACTGTACACCTGAAACCTGTGTAACTCTACTAACACTTGTCACCCCAATAAACTTTAATTAAAAAAAAATAAGGTGGGTAGAACCTTCTGTTAATTGATACAGCCATGTAGTTTGTTTGAGATAACCTTACAGGGAGGTAGGTAAGAAATATTAACCTAACTTCACTCTCCTTCCTTCCAATCTCCAGAAATTGCTTCTCATTTGTCCCACTGGAAAAAAAAAAAAAAAAAAAAAAAGCCTGTGGAGGGGATCCACATCAGTCAGGATTCCAGGCTAAGAGCAGGGTAGAGTAGCTTATTCCACCGGACTGAAGCTTGCTTATTTGTTTTAGTGTTGGGGGAATTGAAGGGAGTTGGGAGAATGGGGGCACTGCCATATGTGTAAGACACGGTAAGAAACTAAATGAAGATAATGTTTAGGATCTATCATTGTCAGTTGTGCGATTCTTCCCTTAGTTATCTGCTGCTTATCTAACAAATTATCCCCCAAACTCAGCAGCTTGAAACAGCAAATGTTTAGTATCTTAGAGTTTCTATGGTCATGAATTCTGTCTTGGCTTACCGGAGTGCCTCTGCCCAGGGTCTCTCACACGACTACATTAAAGTACAGGCCTGGGCTGCAATCATCTCCAGACTTGACTGGGGGAACATCTGCTGTCAAGCTCAATCACGTGGCTTTTGGCAGGCTTTTGAAGATCCATTTCTAAGGTGACTCACGTGGCTGTTCATGGGTCTCAGACTTTTGCTGCCAGTTGGCTGGAGATATCCATTTTTGCTGTCTGGGCCTTTATGTAGGGCTACTCATAACAGAAGCTGCTGTCCCCCAAATCAAGGCAAAGAAAGACAGAAACAAGAAACAGAGAAGTCAGATCTTTTTTAAGCTAATCCATAAGTGACATACCATCAGTATTTTTTTTAATTGAAAAATTTTTATTGAGATAATTGTAGAATCATATCTAAGAAATTAAACAGAGAGATCCCATGTACCCTTTCTCCAGTTTCCCCCAATGGTGATATCTTGTAAAATTTCACATCCAGGATGTTCACATTGATATAATTCATCAATCTTATGCAGAGTGTTCAGTTTCATTTGTACTTGATTATGAGTTTAATTCCTTACAATTTTATCACGTGTACATTTGCATATCTACCACCATTGTCAAGATACTGAAGTTATCTACACAATTATCTTTCATATTGTCCTTTTATAATCATACCCATTTCTTTCTCCCCCTCCTACACTGCCCCTAACCCTTGACACTCCCCAATATGTTCTCCATTTCTGTAATTTTGTCATTTTAAAATTATTATATAAATGGAACCATACAGTATGCAGCCTTTTAAGGACCGACTTTTTTCACTCAGCAAAATTCTCTGGAGACTCATCCAAGTTGTGTGTATCAATGTCTTGTTCTTCTGTATGATGACTTATATTCCATGGTAGGCATGTGACACTGTTTGTCTAATCATCCACCTGCTGAAGGACATTTGGGCTGATGCAACTTTTTCACTATTTCTAAAGCTGCACATTTGTGTGGAGGTTTTTGTCTGATCATAAATTCTTACATCTCTGGGATAAATGCCCACTGGTGCAATTGCTGGCTACTTGCATGTTTAGTCTTATAAGAAACATCCCCACATTTTTGCAATATTCTTTTTGTTAGAAGTGAGTCACTAGGTCTCCCCACACCCAAAAGGAGTTTATTACAAAAGGGTGTGACTAGCAGGAGGCAGGGATCAGTGGGGTCACTTTGGAGGCTGCCTAACATCTCCCCTTGTTACCCCTTCAAGGTGACTCCTCTTCTAGCTTACACTAACCCTTTCTGTCCACTTTAATAATTGGAATCACACCATTGTCGTGCAGCTCCCATCTGCTCCAGGCAGCATCCTGTCACACCCTGGGTATTCCTAGAGAGGACTTGAAACAGCAATTCCACACTTGCCTCCCACAACTAATTCTCTGATGATTTGGAGAACTTCAGTTCATAAGCACAGAATGGCAGTGTACACTTACTTGTGCCTGATTCTGAACAAGGAAGACTAGTGAAAATTGAGGCAAATTGTTGTCATCCATAATGTGTACAACATAAGTATTAATCTAAACATCACAATAAAAAATTTCCACAAAAATGTTCTATGATTGAGCCCAACATCTTAATGACATTCTTAACTTTTTTTTTAAATGACATGTCAAGAATAAATTAAGAAAGAAATCTTAAACTTAAATATGAACATTCTATTCTAAATGAGGATGCACCTGGAAATAGTTATTTTTGTCTATTCATTTCTTTGATTGCGTCAGCTGGAAAGGGCTTAACCTCACTAGTGGTATGTTCTCTTAAACCATCTTCATTCCTCACTCTAACCCTCATGGTGGGGTCCATGGCTAAATGTTCCATAGCACGTATTCTACAGCACACCTAATCCATTGCTCTAATCTTGGCTTTGAACATCTTAGACTCTTACCACGCTCTGCTTTTGTCTTCTGTTCCTATGCTAATTATCCTCAAAGATAACATATTCGGATCATTGCATTGGACACCAAAGTAATAGGAAACCGTGGAGTGAACCTAAGTGGAAATAAGACAGGGCAGGTAAGCATGGCAAGTCCTGGACAATAAGGAAAAAAAAATCAGACAGGTACAATTCCATTTATAATCCAGCCATCCTAAGTTTTATTTTCTCTAGTCCACCATTCTTTTATGCTTCTGGGTCTTCATATATGGGTTCCCTTTTGCTCATATGCCCTTCTGCTCATGTTCACTTGACTAACTCCTATTTCCAGTCTCTTCTCAAACATCCTTTCACCAGAAGCCATCCCCAGACCAACTCGACCAAGCTTGGTATCTGGACCTGCATTTCCATACCTTTTGCCAGGTTCTTGGCAATATCCATCACAATTCTGATCACATGATTAAAGCCAACCTTCCCCACTAGCTTATAAGCCCCAGAAATAGAGAAAAATCATTTGTTTTGTTTTGTTTTCACTACTGTATCCCTGCATTTAATACAGTTCTGGAGCCGATTAAGTATTCAGTAAATAATTTTTGTGTGGTTAACTGTGTCTGAGTGATTCAATGATAAAAGCCAGTGAATTTTTCATGAAATAGGCAAAATTCTAAGCAGGGACCTTGGCAGGATCAGTAGATCCAAGAATGAGTAGCAGGAATCTAGTCACAGAGACTAAGATTCAAAAATGTGTGTCTGAACACCAAGAGAATTTCAACTAGGAGAGAAAGATTCTTGTCACAGAGGAAATATGGCACAGGGTTCTCTTGTGTGACAAGTGCTGAGTTCCTAAAAAGTACAATATAAGACATGGGCTTAATTTCAAGGATGTCATAAACCTAGTTATGGGAGTTACATATTCCAAACAAAAAAAGATGTGATACTGAGACTGTATTTTTCCACCGATGAGCCAGATTTGTTCCAGAGACCAAGCCAGTTTTGTGACTGAAGTTGGGAGCTTAGTAAACCAAATTTGAGGATTGAAAAATTGTGTGTGCAAAGGTGTCTAAACTCACCAGGATATTTTCTATTAATCAGTAATTCATCAAGTCCCTTTTCCAGCACAAAGGAATAACGAAGAAGTAACCTCTTAGGGAAATCTCAAAACTCACCCTCCCTTGGCATTGAACTTCCACAGTTCACGTTTCACTGTATGTTCAAAATTTTTCAACTATGTTTGCATCACACATAACTTTTAATTGATGCATTTTTTTTTTAATTTCAGAGTATAAAAGTCCATCAAATTTACTGATTTTTAGCTTGTTAACCTCTCAAATAAGTGTGTAGAACCACCCTGTGTAAAACAGTGGTGTTATATGAATTATGCTATTGTGTGCAGAGAAGGACAGCTTGCTGGCGATGTGAAAGATAATACGAAACATACTATTTCCCTATCTTTGGGAGAAGGGTGCCCCCTTCATAACTGGCATGAAGCATCTAAGCACTGCATGGAGGCCTCATTGAAATTCCCCAACTAATCTATTTTAACTTCAAAGTTTCCTTGTTGTTAGAATGAACTACAACATTATCTTGATAACTTTAAGTTTAATTTCCTTTTCCAAAACATCTTAAGTTAAAAGAACAAAAAGGGGAAGTAATTTCCCATGGACATGAGTAGCCAATACATACTAGATAGGAGCTCAATAAAACCATTATAGTTTTTGTAATAAGATTAAATCAGCTCTTGATTGAAGTACACAAGGCACTTTTTGCCAAATTATATTAGGCCCTTGGCAATTGCCACCATTTTAAGGGAAGGGTTATTATTGAAGACTGTTTTCCCATATTACAAATGCTACACTGTGATTCCTAAGTGCTTCAGCATATCTCAGTGGATGTCTTCGAGAAATGAATCACTTTTCTAGTGGTAGGACAGTTGGTGGTCAACTTTCCTGTAAGTTTTATACAGGGTTGTTCATTTTTTAAAGTAACCCTGTGCTAGTTCCAATAATTTCCTAAATCTCAGGCAGGCCTTTCTCCCTCAGGGTCCTCCATTAGACAGACATCACTCTTTTTGGCAAGCATTCTAAGTTCCATAGAATCCCAACTTTTCTCCAAACCAAGAAAAATTTAATATTTGTTCCTATTTATTAAATAACAATATAAATTTCCTTATAGATGGAGCATGTACAGTTTCTATTAGTGTCTATTCTTATTTCTATAAATGGGATCGATGTCTTTTAAAATTATTAACCATTACATTCACATTATCTGGCATACGATAAACAAAAAATAAAATGTAGGTTTATTAAAATTCTACATATTAATAGCATTATGACTTTAGGTAGTACTGTATTTTTTAAAAACTCACTTTTATTTCTGGGGGAAAATAATATTAAGTGATTATTTGTCTTGAATAGTTACTTTACAAGCAACAATACTTCATTACCTGTTAGTTACAATTTGCATATGCAATGAAACTTGTCACTAACAAAAATGTTATTTAATTCTCAAAGAAAAGATTTTTAAAATACGGCTATCATGAAATGTTATTTTGGACAAAAGTAAACTTGGCTTATATACCAAAATCTCGACATAAAGAATTGAACTGAAAAGATATGCTGATATGAACAGCTTTTAAAACAACACTACATTTTTTAATGTTTTAATTATTTGCACCAGAGTTCTTTGTTAGAAATTTAGAGCACCAATTTGGGAAGATAATCTCCTTTTGTGAGAGACACAACTAAGCACAGCGATGGAGCTAAGGATCAGCTTTAATGTTTGGCTTAATTTGAGAGTCCAGAGCTTTCTGATAGATCTTGCACTGCTCTGTTACCTGGTATTTGTCTTCCTCTGTGTCAAAGATTACATCTTCTTGGTGGCATGGCTTATGAAGCTTCTTCTTGATGTAGGCATGAATGAGATATTTGGGAATTTTCATGTCAATTTTGGTAGAGGTAACAATGACAGATTTATTTTGTGTTCAAAAAAGAGAAACTAAACTGAGGAACAGAGGTCCAATCACAAGTAGCAAGCTTCTTCAGCCGCTGAAAAGAAATCACATTTGTCTCTGTGGTGACTACTGAAGATGAGCAGAATGATCCTAGAAGTGACACTATCAGTTTTCTCACATGCTAACAAAGGGTTTTTTGCGGTGGCTCAAAGGTTTTGAGATACATCTTCGGTAGGATAATAACTAGGCATATTACCAAATGTAAACACATGGGTACCACCATTCTTGTCACCAGTAACTGGCTTGTGACAGTAGCAAAACCATCTCCTTTTTCTTTTTAATCCTGGATTTAACTGCTGAATACTTCCTCTTGAGTATGGCTTTCTGTGGCTCAAAATACCAGCCAATTCCTCTAACGTAGGATTTCAGCTGTAGCAGGCATTCCTTTCTTGAGCATTTGGGCCCTGTGGTTATTCTTAACCTTGCCACTGGCATCAACCTCTCTGTTTCAGGTTTCTCTTCCTTAGTTCTGTTTTTTCAGCTTTTTTTTTTTTTTCTTTTTACCATCATCTTGTAAGACAGGAATGTGTAATACAATTTTTGACAATCTTCTCTCTCTCTCTCTCTCTCTTTACAATTCTTAATATTTAGAATTTTAAATAGGATAATTTTAATAAATGGTTTCCATTTAGTTTTCTCTTTCTTAGTAAAAATGTAAGTTAAGCATATTTTATTTATTTAAGTATTGATACTTAGATCTATTCACTTCATTTTATGTTCTTCTACCCAATCACTCTCACATTTCCCCATAAGGCTATACCTATCCATGTGACAAAATCCAATTTAAGAAACTAAAAAAAAAAAGGGGGGGGGGTTTGCAAATTAGAAGCAGATAGTTTTCACCCCTTTTATTTAATGCTAATGTATTTCTTACAATTCAGATCATTAAAATTCTTTGCGATATTTTTTGGAACCAACATTGTGAGCATACTGTTAGCATTGCAAGCAAACATTCAATATGAGTTTCTATTTTAATATAAATCTCGATATGTTCTTTATAATGTACATGCTACCTAAAATAAATGGGCTTTGCTAGGGTTCCTTTTTTCTCTCTATTTATAAGAAACAGGATTACCAATGAATGATGGAGTTGAATACACTGCTATTTACTTCACATGGGAGTATGCAGAAAACATAGAAAGGGCATCAGAAATAACTAGTGTTTACAGTACTTGGAAAGTTTGTGATGAAATTATGGATTGCTAAATCAGTTAGCTGACAAAGTTGTTATAACAGAACATTTTACTTTTAAGTACACCCCTCCAAAAAAACATTAATATATGAGATAGTCATGAAATTGATATTTTTGCCTGTTATTTAATATACCTGAATATGAGTCATTTTTTTCTCTACATTTGTTATATTTAAAGTTCTATACTATCATGTTTCACAAAAAATAAAATCTAGTCAGACCATCAGCTCTAATGTGTCTTTTGGAGGAAAAATAAATATAAGACTCAGTCTTATTTTACTATAATATAAGGCCAGGTCATATAATATATAATATAATATAATATAATATAATATAATATAATATAATATAATATAATACCGGGTCTTATGTTAATTTTTGCTCCAAAAGACGCATTAGAGCGGATGGTCCGGCTAGGTCTTATTTTTGGGGAAATAGGGTACCATGTATCCAGAAAGTTTTAAGAACAGAACTACATAATAAATATTTCAGTTAAGTAGGAAATTTTATGCAGGCACTTTATTTATCATTACAAGCAAATTGAGAAGACATTTACCATTCATTGTTATATGTATACTACCTCTTCATACACATTTGTTGATTAAATAATTGGTTTTTAAAGAATTAAACTTAATGCTAGAGATATACAACACTAAGAATACAAAGGTTGGCAATTATCTTATGATTTAAAAGATTCTACCAAATTTCAGCTTTAGGCAATTATATATAATTTAAATAGATTTGTTGATGCCGTGGAAACACACTTAAAAAAAAAAAAAATCCCTGTTATCAACTTGTTTATACAGTTATTTGCCCCTTTTTGAAAATCTATAATTCAAAAATGATTTCAGTTTTAATTTTGTTTTAGAGTCATGAGGGAAAGAACAGTCATTTTTATTTTAAATTTCCAGTTCTGTGAACTTTACCTCCAACACAAGCTAAAAAATATCCTCAAAGAAGCCATCTGGGTCATTTACTAATAAGACTTTTAAAGCACAGAAGAATATCACCCATAGAGCCTGAAAAAAAACAGCATGGCACAGTGGAAAGAGCTGGGGCCTTTGAGCATGGGTGTAAATCTTTGCCCTGACACTTATCGTATATGTGAATTTGGGCAGGTTAGCCAATCACAGGAATGCAAAGTCAGCCTCATTCATGGTCCATTTTGTTCCAGATGGGCTACATAAAGATAGAATGTGTGCAAAGCATGTTTCCATTTGGTGCTAATCCACTGTTTTCAAGCTCAAGCCTTATTCATGTTTCCACAAGCCATATTTCATCTCAAGGGATGGGTGGATATTACAGAAAACATGAAATGGAATTCACCAATTGTAAAAGGATATCAATGTAGAAAAATGACAATCAAGAAAGGAGAGTAGATAATACCTCGACTACTTCATGAAGAGAAAACAGCCCAGAAATATGGGCTAGTGGTGCTAGATTTATAGTTTCACTGGGCCAAGTGAATTACACCGTCATGAGATAGATTTCTCTCTTGGAAACATTTTCTATGACACATTGTGCTCCTCCTTAAATTTATTTTGTTAAAAAAGCTCACATCTAACACACCTAGTTTAATGTTTGAGCTCTGTGGTGAACACTTTAAACAGGAAAAGCCAAAGTCCTTAGACTGTTTCATCATTAAAAAGGGATATTTACAATAAAGGCTTCAGGAAAGTTATAATAATGGTAGCAGTAGCCTTATCTGTTCTACGCCAGATAAATACCAATAATGTTATAAAAGCATCTCCTAAAGATAGTTCTAATCCATGCTGGCTTACATGGAAAATACTTCTTTGAATGAAATTACAGTTTTGTGTATAGAGGCAGAACTAAGGAAAAACAAAACAAAACTATTATATGAAGGTATATAGACCTGACATCTCAGAAAAATTGGCTGACTATGGCATACGTTTGACTCGAGGTTATTGCTATGTGTATTTATTTTTTTTCCAAATGTTTCAAAGAAGGTAAACAGGTTTTATCAGTAAAATGCAGCAGAGACCACAAGTTTATATTAAGTTCTTCATTTCATTAGTTGGGAAGTTGAAGTAGTCAAACATGACTTACCAAAACCGTTCTAGGATTTGTTCATCTTCCTATATGTGAGTTTAGCCCAGAATTTAATGTCTAATCACAATTAAATTGGCATAATGTTTCTATCTTGAAAATAAACTATCAAGTTGAAACCAATAAAATTACACATTGGGTTTAAAGCTGGATTCTGCCCATGATGAATTTATGACAGAATTATATTTTTAAGTCATTAAATAACATGGATAATTAATCAGGAAATCATTATATTGAACTCATAGCATTGTAATAGTTGGCAAAAAATGTTTTCTGAAATCTCAGGATTATTATTTTTGAGGTCATTTGATCCTTTCTTGAAAACTACAATTTATCACCAGCATATTTAACAACCAAGTGAATTGTCATATTTCTATTTGATAAAGTCATTTTACTTGCGAAGAGTTACTATTTTCCATTCATCACAGTTTGCTTATGAGGGTCATTTCAATATGATTTAATTGTACTTAAGTGTTTCTCCCTACGCCCACCTCCTCCCAGTTGATGTTTGTTAGTTGCTTTTAATGTGATTTCAGAATTGTAAATGGCTCAGCATATGGGTAAGTGCATTTTTGGTTTTTTTCCATCTAGATCAGTGAAGTAAACAGGGTGAAGAGGCGAGTCTCTGCATTTCTTCCTAACAGGTTTTCATTAAAGGGAATACTGAGTTAATGCAAATTTTTTCCTGAAAATATAGTTTACAGAATATGGATTTCATCAATACTATTAACTTATTTGTGTTTGAACTAAAATTTTCTTAAGATCCACGTAGCTTTATCAGCACGATGCTTTTACTACTATTATATGTACTGTTATGAAGAGCAGGGAATGCTGGATAAAATTCTTCATTGCCATGTTTTTGGTGAAAAACTGAAATGTTAACAGTGGCAGGTAATGTAAGGGGTGAAAATCGCTCATTGTAAAAACATAAATAACGGGAACTGAGAGAGGAAGTCCCATCCAGAGTGATCAGCTGTCACTCAGTCCTAACCCATATCAGTCACCTATCAGGTGAACAAAATATGTCTCTGGGCCAACTTCAGCCTCCAGGCTAGCAGTCTGCAACCCTTGTTCTAGAGACCAATTTGTCAAGGGTTGATTAAGCAGCATAAACCAAACCAGGCTAGCGTTTGTGGCGAGGTTGAGGCATAGGAAGATAAACTATTTCATTGAGGGCTGACTTCATGGATGTATGAACTTAGTAGTTATAAGAGGCCCCACACTTATAGGATTCCACACTTGGTTTAATGGTCTGCTGTTGTGATCTTGAAATTCTTAATTATTTGGGGCAAAGTTTACCACAGACTCATTTAACTGTGTTATAGTAAATAACGTAATTATTCCTGATTCCATTCAAGGTAACATTAAAACATTTTTATCCTGAATGAATTAATATACCTCTCTGCCAATTTAATTGACTACTGGGAAGGATTAGAAATGGAGGGATCAGGATGTTGTCATTTGCTCAACATGGTTTCTTTTGTGGATTTGAATGGACCCATTTCCCAGTGACTCCCTGTGTTACCTATTTTCCAAGAGAAAGCCAGTAGCCTGATTTATCAAACAGAGACTAAAGTAGAAAGTCAGTAGTTCTAGCATCAAAATTACCTGCTTCATTTGCTGAATGTTTCAAGGGTTCCCAAAGGTAGACCAGAGACTGCCTTTCTTTCTTTCAATTAAACATTACAATGAAAAACATTTTTACAAAATTGTTCAATATCCATGATATTGGCAAACATGGCTGTCCCCCCTCTTTGTTGTTTTTTATTTGTATGAGAAATAAATTATCATTTAAATTTGCCATTAGAATTGGCCATAAGGAGCGATGTACACTCAATATCTGGTTTTAGAGTCATCTCTCTGCAATGTTGTAATAAAGTACAGCACAGACTTCTCTGGTGCTCACTAAAAAAACATCTAACCTTTTTGTAGATCCCTAGACACCTGTAATCCACCAATTTCCAGCTCACAGAAAAAAGTATGAGCATTTAACTTTGACTCTTGGGAGTAGAACTCTTAGCTGGATTAATTTATTTTTCTTGCCCATCAGTGTTCTAGATTTATATCCACTTTCTTGTTATATTTGATGCCAGCCGGCATTCCTTTGCTGTTGTGCAGGTATGACTAAGTACTGTCTCATGCCATTGAATAGGGCATCATTTGTCTTGGGTTCTACAGGCTGGCTGCATACATGACAGCACACAGTGACAGTAATTTGCACTGATCTGCCCCCACTGCTAGTCCTGCTGCTACAAATAGAAATTGATTATTATTCTGTAGTGTTATTGACTATCACTATGAACACAAGCTTCATTTCATTTTTAAAGTAACATGCTACAGATTAGTATAAGAGCGAAACTGGGAAATATTCATTTCTAAGAATTATTTGCAGTCACAAATGTAACTCTAAATTCTGGTCATAAAACATTTAATTTATTTTAAATCATACTAAACAAAAACTTTATTATGGTTTTCATCTTAGTGTAATGTAAATAAATAATTTCTACAAGCTATAAGAAAATCACTATAAAACTGAAATATTTTTTTATATTCCCAATTTCGGGAGAGATATGCACAGAAAATAATTAGATACCTTTTCTTCTCCACCTTCACCCATCTGTAAAGGATTTGTCTGTTCAAAAAAAGTAGGAATCTTATATCATAGATATATATTTCTTGACCTATCTGGTATTGTAAGTCTTAGTTTTTCCAGGATCCTATAGTATCTCCCCATTTTACTTTTCTCCCCCACAACGTGACCAGAAAGAGTTTTCCCATTTAGAACTACAATTATGAAGATTTGTGGAGTTAATATTTATTAATATTTTATCAGTGGCAGGTATATTTTAATTTATACATGTCTTTTTTTTCTAAACTGCAAATGCAACGCTCTAAATCTTTTAAAGCACGACAGTACTAGGTAGAAAAACTAACTTATTTTATTGTGCTATGTCATCATGCATCTTATATGCTTGACTACTTCAGCAAATACACTATTTGCGTCTCAAACTGAAAATTTGAATTATATGTAATACTGACTTTAGAAAACAAAACTACACCAAACCTCAAAGACCTGTTCTCTGAAGGACACCCCGGCGCAAGCAGAGCTCATAATGGAATGGGTCATTGAACTCTCCAGTGTCATTCCTATATGGCACAGCCAATAGGTGGGCTTTTATAATTTGGGACAATTAGAGTCTTGGAGGTACCATCTTGCCATTTAATTTGGATATCTTTGGTACATTGTTCTTTAAATATCTTATGTTAAAAAATAAACAAAAATCTTCCATGCAATCAGAAGTAACTGGAAAATAATTTAAATACAGTATCGTTTGGAAAGGCAATGTATTCCCTGGTCTGAAGCATATTGCTGAAAGGATGGCTCAGCTATATGTAGTTAGAAAGTGATTCCACCTTCTCTCCCTTCCCCTTTGAGACCACCCAAGCTCTAAAAATCCACCAAAGGCCATTTTTAAAGCATATTTGTGCTAAAATTGCTGTTATCTATAGATAATGTACATTTTCTCTGTGCTAACAAAGGAGGAAATGCATGTAGAGGAATTACAGAACAGCAACAGGAATTGTCAGTCCTATGTTTTGTTTTAGATATTAACATTCATCCATTTAAACAATACTCAAAACCTATTGAGAAGTAGGTAGGTGGAAGCCATAAATGAGTAATACAATAGTCATGTACTTCGGGTAGACTAAGGCTGCCAGGTATTAGTAAAGGGAATTTCCACCAATGTTTTAAGAATTGGAACTATCAATGGTCTACAGAATGTGGGCAGGTTTTTCCAAGAGCCACTGAGACAACATAAAGTCCAGAATAGTTATCTTTCAAAAGGTAAATGACAGGTATTATTCATTGCACAGCTATGATATAATTCAAATTAATGCTAAAGAGCTATGTATTTATCACTTAGCATTATTTTTTCATCTCTCTCTGACTCCCTGTATTGTTGTAATTCCATCAAATAGTCATTTGCTTTTACTATGGTAATAATCCCTTCACATTTCTTCTTTTTATCGGTATTCTTGTGTGCTATTTGTTGTTCTGCTAAATCCCTATTATAGAGAGGCCTATGAGTTCCAAGAGCTTGATGAATAATTGGAAATGTTTTATCCCTGAGCTTCAAAAAAGTGCTAGAAATAATTATAAGCAAACATCTTCTGTAGTGTCCCATATCAATCCAATCCCTGCTTTATACTATTTGTACTTTAGATAGAGAAGGAAACAGCGAGATCTTGGTTACCAGCTCTTGCAGCATAAAGGGGACAGATGTTTCAGTTTCCATTGCTTTTTATTCTGTCTTCTCTGTTCTTTCTGGCAGCTTGGGCTCTTCACTACAATACGTTCCACAGTTAGTCAAGCCTGTAATTTCACAAGGTACAGTTAATTATTGATCAATCAAAATGAACTTCATAATCCTTTTGGCAACTCATGCTGTACTTGAACTTCTCCCTTGCCCATAAAATAGCTTAATGGTCTGCAGTATAATGAACATGAAGGATATGAACTAACGCTTAAAGAAGCAGGCAAATCCCACCTTTCTTTCTCATGCCAATTCAGGATTATTCTTCACAACGTACTTCGTATTCCTTACTTTTCTTCAGCAAATCAGTCTTTCCCCGTCCCCATTCTGAGTCCAGATGCAGAGCTTTCACATCTTCTCCGAGCAGTGGATTCAATTTAAGATATTTGTTTAATATTTGCATACATATTTTCTATCCTTTAATTTCTCCTACATAAATCAATTTAGTCAGATAATAAAGTGGTTCTCCTGAGCCACAGAGTTGTGTTTTCAGTACAATTATGTACTGGTTTCTCTGGACAGGCAATTTACCTAGATAAAAAATGAAGAGCATCATGCATCAAAGAATAATGACTCCCCTCTTCCTCATAGTGAAAATACAAACTAAAGGGGGAAAAAATATCCCCAAACCGTGGTAGCTTACAAATAATGTATATGCAGAAGGATGCTGCAGCTGGTTACGAGCCACCAATAATTCAACACTTATTGAGCGCCTACTATGTGCCAAGGCTGTTGCTCTGAGAGAGAGAGAGAGAGAGAGAGAGAGAGAGAGAGAGAGAGAGAGAGATTAGAGTATGAGACTCTGGAAAGTAAGCATTGTTATATGGCACAGTGACAAAGTTTTCAATGGAAGGATTTCAGCTATGGGGAATAAAGAGCTGAGGTGAAAAGTATATATGGGTAACCAAGTTCATTCAGTCTGCTTTCAGAATGGTATCTTCCTCCAAGAAACATATTCACTCTACAACCCAGGCAACCTTCAATCCATTTGTGCACCACATACTTAATGCCCACCCACCCCCCGACCCTCGCACCCCTCCCCCCCCACACCCACACACCATGTTTGCATTACTAGCTTGCTTCCACAGAAAGCTGAATGCGTTGTGTCATGGTTTCTAAATGCAGGATTTATATGATGTTAGCCTCAGTCAGTCAATGAAGATGACTGCCATATCCACAGCTACATAGGTTCCTTTAGTTTCCAACTTTGTTTCCATCTGAAAAGTTCAGTTCTAGGGCTATTTCTTGCTTCCCATGAGATTTTGGTGTGCAATTTTGCTTTAATACAAATACTAATAAGCAAACAGAAACTCAAAAGTTCTAAGGGAACCTGAGTGACTTTCTAATCCTTATGCTAGTCAAAATAGGCTAGTCAATATATGCACATAGATAAGAATGCTTCTAGGTGACAGTATGAAGAGACATAAAGAAAACTGCTTCAAAAAGAAAGACCGTGTGTGTTTCAGGGAATTACGGAAGGTTTACAGATTTTATGGCCAGTTGAGCTGGACCTCACAGGACAGGTCATTTCCATCAAATGCAGATAGATGGGAAAGAGCAGATGATGAGCAAGAAGGAAGGAACTCAGGAGCAAAGGTTCAGTGACAGGAAATGTAAAGATGGATATTCCGTGTTCCTTTGCTTTGCCTGTATGTATACCAGTCAATATCAACCCATTCCTAAGATTTGTGATGCATTTGATAAGTACACAAATTGGGTTGACTTTGAGACCAAGTATGTCCAAACAGAAACTTATCCCCCCCAAAAAATACTCCCCAGTTATTCTCTGTAAGATGCCATCTCCTCTCCAATAACGATTAGGTCCCTCATGTCCTTTGGCCAAAGGGTCCTTCAGCTTCTGCTGCCCATGGGCCAATGAGGATGCCTCTATCTCTGGGACACCCCCCCCCCAACCCAGAGGGATGCACAGTGCTGCCTTTACCACACACCCTAAGTACAGAGAAGGTTCTCCCTTGGATTTTTTATAGAAGAGCAGAATTAATCTGCCACTCATCCCAACTTTTCTCCAGGATTGAAGAGACAGTAGAGATCAGCCCTGAGTCACCCTGCTGCCTCTGGTGGTCACTCTCAGAACTGCAGGTTGCATCCATCCCCAGAGGTCCTTGGGGGGGGATAACTTTCTTGGATCCCAGTCTTTGTAGAGGTGACAAAATTCAGTTTAGCCCCATGTCCAGGATACTTCTTTCTAGTGTGTTTAAATCTTGGCCTCTAGGCTGGCCTCCAGAGACCTGAGAAAGAAGGCACATTACCTCTCTCAGTCTAGGGCACAACTTCAGTTTTACTCTCTCCCAGGCTGTCTGACAGGCTCCAGAGGAGGCTCTTCATCGACGCATAGGGTATTTGGTCCTAAGGGGAAAATTAGGTTACACTGTAAATACCCAACCAGAAGCAGATTCACTGACGCTACGGAAACCAAACATTTTAAGTTCTCTTCCAAGATTCTGTACCTAATTTTGTGTTCAGAGCCTTTTATTTATTTACTTATTTTCTCTAAAAGAGGGCTCTCCAAATTGTATGAGTTTCAGGGACCACAACACCTGAAACTTACTCTTATTCCAATATCAGGACAGTTTAGCATTTTTCATTTTAAATTACACTATCCATGAGACCTCCCCAGCCCGGGCTTGAATAAGCTCCCAGCTCCAAACCCATCCCATCCCTTTTCTATGTCCCACCTCCATCCTAGATTGACGCCCTTTTCTCATATCCTTTCTTATGTAGTTACTCTGTCTTCAGGTTCTCAAAACCTGCAGGATCTGTTCAATAAGAATATTCACACACACACACACACACACACACACACACACACACAAACCTATACATCTTCATGATCTCTTTGATTTACAGAAAACAGACTGCTTATATGCATGGAGAACATATTCTCCAGAAATGAATATAACTGACAGAGAAATAATTCTACCTAGCCTTCATTGTTATCGTGCAGGTATTTGTGAAGATCAGATTACTTTGCATCTACCTAAAGAAACACCCATTCAGACAGATTTCTTACAAATAAATCAATACATACATGCATACATACATACATACATACATACATACATACATACATAAATACAAGGCGACAACAGCTGGTAACATTTACCTTTTAGGTAGCAATATCTGCCATCACATCTCAAAACTCTTGAGTTTCAGGCAAACTCCTTCTCCCATTTTAGAAGGAAGAACAGTTGTGAAAGATGTAGCCAAAGAGATGCTTGCCTGAGGGTAGTAACCATCTTAAAATTTATTCCTTGTTTTTGGAAAGTTGGTGAGCAGGGAAGTGACCTGGTCAGAAAAAATAAACACACACAAAAAAAACAAGTTTTAGGAAAATGAACCATACACATACCTCATGTTAAGAGGGCAGATCAAGAATGTATGTCCCATTCTTTTAGGCCAGATCTCTCATGTCCCTATTAGAACAAGCTTCCGTGACTTAGAGTCACTGAATCTCTTTACATATTATAGCAGCCGCATCTCTACTGACGACTTCAAACATAAGCCACAGGAGTGTGAGCACTCTGAATCTATGCTCAGATTCAGAAAACGAAAGCTTAACTTGGGGTCCTTCTCAAGAATTGCAGTTGACATCTTTTCCTCAAGGTTCCATGCCCTGATGGACCTAAGGCATGCAGAATGGTGACTCTTTGACCAATTTATATTAGATTTTTCAATGGAATAAGCAATGCTTCTGGCTCTGTTCTGAGAAAGTATTGATATCTCTGGCCCCAATCCCTAGTGAAACTGGTATCCAAGAGACACTTAAAGTCTGCACACCACAGGGGTCCGCCTTCAGTTAGAAGCCCCTGGTGGTGCCAGAGGCCTTGAGCTACAGACTCAATACACTTGCTTATGAACTCTCTTGTTGACTAAATTCTGAACCTTTGTCTCCTCAGCTCAAACCCTCCTCACAGAGTTGCCGAGAGAGAGTAACTGAAATGTTACACTTAAAACACTTGATAGGTAGTAAGTATTTAATAAATAGTGGTTACTTTTATTAAGTTATAAAACAGTTTGGGAAAGGTCATGCCTCAGAATCTTTGTTTTAGTTAAACTGAAGTATAATTTGCTTGCCTCTGGTTCATTGATTATAAATATGGAAAAGTTTAAATATATATTTATGTGAAAATTATTGTGTTACAAACTGATTTTTGCATGATATCATAGCTTGCTAAATGTAGAAAAGTCTACATTTAGTGTAATGACCAGGGTCTAGAATAAAATATTTGAGAAAGATTAATTTTAAAATGCTTTAAAAAAATATATCCGTACACATGATTATACAAAAAAATAAATTCAAAACAAAGATATAAACTTTCTCTGCCTTCAGAGGAAGCGACACACTTTATGTCATGGCAGAAACGGATGGGGAATCAGGAAAAAAATTTTAAAGAATAATTACTGATGTCAGGAAACATGCAATAGCAAAATGTACAGTCCTGTTTTCAGCAACTTGAATTCCTTGATATGTATCATATTGTATGACAATGTAAGTAGAAATGACAATGCAATACTTATAGCTTTAGAAATGAGATACAGAAAATACAATTATTAGCAGAGAACAGATGGTATTTGGGGAAGGAAATGAATTTATCTCCAACTTATGCCATGTAAAGTGTGTCTTTTCACAATGGAAACTCATTCTGATCCAGGGGTCTACAAACTGTTTTTTTCGTTTTTGTTGTTGTTGTTTTTTTTGTTGTTGTTTGTGTTTTTTTTTCAAAGAGCTAGATGGCAAACACTTTAGACTTTGCTGGCCAGATGGTCCCTGTTGCAACAATTCATCTCTGCCATTGTGATGGGACAGCAGCCATAGACAAAATTTAAACAAATGAGTGTGGCTGTGTTTTGATAAAACTTTATTTACACAACAAGCAACCCCATTTGGTTCATAATCCTTAGTTTATCAAGCTCTGTTCTAAAGTAATCTATGACACCAGGAATAACACAAGACAAGGATAAAAGAACCTGCAGGAGGAGATGACATAGTTATAGAAAGTAAGACATTACAAGCAAGGAAGAGAAGAAAGTGGTAATAAACAACAGAGTTCACGTTTTTAACCTATTCATCCTTAAAACTCTATGGCAGAAAACATGCATCACAGGATATAATACTGGGTGTCTTGATGTGAGGTAACTTGTTTTATTGGAAATGTGAATTTTACATGATAGAATGTATTATTTCCAAATCCTAGGGTTTTGATACTTAAAATAGTCTGAAATTATTGAAATTGTCTCAAATACTTCCAGGAGTTTCATTCAACTCTAACCACCAAGATCCCAGCAACTGACCTCTGAGAAAATTCCATGTTTCAGAGGAGAGATAAATAAGCATTTCATCCCAGCCTCTTTTCCAGTCAGCATTAAGATACCACCACAAACTCCATGAACCTAGTAGAAACAGACACATTTGCTGCTCAATGCTACTTAGTTTGTGTTATTTAAATCTGGAGCCTGAGCTCTGTGAATCTGTGGTAAAACAACTTTGGCAAATAGAAAAATAAACTTTGCCTCAGTGGAAGATTAGTCCAGGAGGCCCCATGGACGTTTCACTGCAGTAAAATCCATGCAAAATGAATTTGGACAGGAATAGTTTGTCTAAGATATCAATTTGCCCAAATAATATATTTATAGACTATTATTACATCTAGGGGGGAAAAGGCACTAGATTGAAACTGTAAAATTTCACTGATAAAAATGATCCATTCTCAAATGTCAACCAACATTAAAAGGAAGAATATGACACTTTTAAATAAAAAATGATGTGTAAATTACACAAGAAATCTATGGAGACTCCTTTAGTTCTTTTTTTCTCCTCTCTCCTGCTCTAAAACATGCAATAAACCTTTTTCAATTGGAGAGGTTTAATCTATGTGCATAAGGAGACTTAGAAGCAGTGCCTTCTCTTCCTGGAGGCCTGTGTATAGGGCTTTTTTCAGATATTGATTGTGAAAGTGATATCACACCAGAAGGTACATTGATATGTGTCGGGTAAAAGAAAATGGCCAAGAATCCTTACAGTCTAATCAAAGCTCTGTCCAAGCCCCACACTCCGATGAAATCTAATCAATACAGACGATTAAATGACACATACAGAGTCATCAATATTAAATACACTCCATTTCCTGTACAAGAGCTGGATCACACAAAGTAGACAAGATAAAACTTCACTCTGCAGGTTTATTTACAGGATCTGTGCTATATTTAAGTATGAATATGAAAGTTTAACTCCGTTCCCATTTGCCTGACAAATAAATGTGCCACCTGTGCATTTATCCCACCTTATGTTAAACAGACTACAAAGGTGAGCAAATTGCATAGGGTGCAATTGGACGGTGATCACTTAGAGGAGACCAGTATTCACTTTAACATCTGGTTTTTGGTTTTATGATAGAAGACACAGAGGGGACAAGGAACGAAGAGTAACAACAAAAATATTTTTATTGAGAGTTAGCTACAAGCCAGCCAAGGTGTTGTTTTACAATTATTATCTAATTTACGAATGTTTTCTCATTATCGTTTTTAATGTTGAGGAAACCAACATTTAGATGTGTTCAGTGGTACAGAAGTGGGAGAGTTGAAAATTGAACTCAGTACTTCTTGACGCCAAAGGGTACGCTCTCTACTAGTACAGCCCAAATCCATTGCTAATTGACTATGATGTGGGAAAACTTAGGTGTGTCTGTTTCATTGAAGTCTCTTTCTTCCTCTTAAATGAGAGGCTTGAACTAAATAGCCTGACGTGCCTCTCTGTTGATCTAAATTTCTAAGAATCGGTGAGCACCATGCGTGACTGCTAGGTATTTATAAAGTGTGAATAATATCACTTCATAAAATTGCTCATTTATTGCTAAGAAAGGGCATGTTTTCAAGGAGTGGGAATTTTTTGCTGCTTGTTTTAACAGGATGACAGTCTAAGAAAATAAATAAAGATATTTGGAGGCAAGGATTAGTTCACTAGTTCAATAAGGATTTCTGGACTTCCAGCTAGGTAAACCTTTATGGTTCAGTGTGGTGCAGATTACAGAAGACGTGGGGTAGTTCCAACTACCAAATACTTCTTAGACTCATGCAATGGGCTTCCAAATTCTTCCTCATCAGATTTTCTCATTCTGTTTTTGTTTTTGTTTTCTCACAAAAACAAAATTATTGTGCAGTCGGTTTAATCAAGCTCTAAATAGTAAACTAAATATACACAACTTCATCTTCTAAAAACATTTTACAAAATACATGGACGTTTACCGTGTGACAGATACTGGTTGAAATGCTTTATAAATATTAATGTATTTAATGTTCACAGCAACCCATCGAGGTTGGTACCATTCCATTATCCCCATTTCACAGATCCGGAAACTAAGACAGAGAGAAGTAAGCAACCTGCTCAAAGTAAACTAGCTGATTGCATGGACAGAGACAGGTTTTGAACCAAGGCACGTAGTTCTGGAAAACTTGCCCATAATCTTTACACTCTGCTGTCTGCTCTGTGTAACCTACCATGCTTAGGAAGAAGTTTTATAAAGAAAGTAGACATTTTTAAATGTTTACAAGAGATAAATTTAGAAGGCTTTTAAGCTATTGAAAGTCTTGATAGGAAGGCAATAAACATATAGAAAAATTTCTCTTGAAGAAATTCACGTTAAATTCACTCCTGGAGAAAGAACGTGAACAGGTATGACCACACATTCATTTCATACAAGTGCCCACACAGTTGACCAGCATTATGAATTTTGACTAGTATTCACCACTGTTGACACTTCGGACACACAAGCGAACATCAGGAAAATCTTGGTCAAAATTCCCAGTATTAGGCAGTGCTTCCAGACAGTGGCTACCTTTCAGAAAAATCTTATTCACTGATCATTCTCAGAGTAATATATTTTTATGCTGTTCAGAGCAATAAAAAGAATGAAAAAATATCCGCTTGTTTAATGTTGTATCCTAATTCTATCAATAGTTAATTGAAATCCTTTCCTGTCCTTTGCTTAAGCAGCATCATAGCCACCAACCTCACATGTCGTATTTTCTTTTTTTTTTATGTCCCCCACCTATTTTTGTCTCTTTTTTTTTTTCCTTCTAGGTAATCTCACTGATTTCCTACATCTAGTTATGCAAAATAACAAATGCCAAAGCTTGGAAACTCGTAATTTGGCAATTTTAGACAATCGCCTCATAACCACATTTTAGTACACCTTTGAAGCAGTAGAAGTTCAAAGGCTTTGAAAAGACTACCATTGCTTTGCCTGTTACTATGAGTCATTTGAAGTAATTGGTCTTGTCTGATGTATGTTTTGAACTGAGGAAGTAGAGCTTTATTACCACAATCAGATACAGGTTTTTAGCTGAGGAAGTGGAGTTTTCCTCGCAGATGTAGATGCATGCTTGATAAGGCAGAAAACAGACAGATGTGCCTCTATGCACCAGGGAAGAGGTGTGGAGAAGGAACAAATAAAACAGTTGAGAAAATTCTATGAAGCTGCAGTGAAGTGCTTTGGAAGCAGTCCCAGTTAGGAAATATCTCACAAGTAAGCAACTCATAATTTAGATGCAGACTTTAAACTTTAATTTTGATACCAACTGAAACCTACCTATTATCCTCATCATGTTAAAAGTAGGCCAGTGAATTGCAGACAAGTAAACTGGGTGAAAGAAAGTTATCTTCTTAAAAGAATATTAACTAGATTTTCTGTTTCTCTTTTACAAATATGGTTCCTGATGTTAAAGCCAGTTTTTACTTTATTGTTTTCTTATAATGAGGGCCAATTTTTCAGATCTATCTCATGAAAAATAAAAGACAAAAATGTTCAACTCTAAAGAAAACACGATGCATGTTACTTCTTTTGGCACCTTCCTACAATAACATTTGTTAATGGTTTTTCATGTGTGTATTTGTGTATAAATAAAGGAATAAGACCAAAAATAAAACAAAATGAAGCAAACACATACACCCCCCCCACCCACCCACCCCCACCCACACACACACACACATACTTCAAACAAACAACAACAGCTTGATTATCATTTCAAGTATTTCTCATGAAAGAGTCAACAAATACTTATTGAATTCTGACAGTGAGTCAGGCACTGGGCTAGAAATCAGAATATATAGATTATTATAATGCCTTTTTGAAGGAGCTTACAATGTAGTAGGAAAATGGCACATAAAATAAATAGGAGAAAGTAGACTAAGGTTTCCCAAAGAAGTCAGTTAACTACTTGGATCTTGATGGAGTCAGGGACGAGGAGGACATTTTCCAGAAGAAGGAAACAGCCCATGCTAAGGCACAGGAAAACGACAGAATAGGATCTACTTCAAACTACCCACAGTTATTCTGGCTAGAAGTGGGAGAGAATCAATGAGGGGATGGAAAGTGAAAGGGAAAGGAAAAGTGAAGAAAGAGATGGATCCAAATGTTATCACAGAGGCAAAGAAGAAGTCATCTTGAGAAAAGTGAGAGATAGCGAGGCATGCACAGGATGAATAGACATGGTGACAGAATTGAAGGGACATACTAGAGAAATTTTTCAGTGGCTCAAGGGTAGAATAGAGAGTAAAATGTATGGGAGAAAAAAGGAAGAGGAAAGATTCCTCAAAGACATGCTTTCCTTCAGAAACATTTGCCATTTTGTTTGCATACATTCATATGTCTTTAATTTTTTTAAGGTCTATCCACTTTTCTCTAGATTAAAAGCTCTTCAGTGTATCTCCAGATCCATCAAACTCTCTTGACAACTCAGTATTAGTTAAGTAACTGATTATAAAAGTACAAAGAAAAATTCTAAGTGCCCAGCTTTTATGATGCAAGATATTTTAAGCTACTTCATTGACTCTGAGCTCTAATAATTTATACTTATAAAAAAAATAAACATTTGGCTGAAAGGCAACAGTTTCATATATGACTTGTTATTCACACCTTAATAGGAATAAGAGGCATAAGAAAAGGTCTTAACATGGAAAAAGAGGAGAACTAAAGACATAAAAATAATGAAGAGTGGAGATTGCCATGTAAGGGAGTTGTGATACAAAAGAGAGAAGGGAAAATGTTGTGAAAGTCCATTTGGACTTGAGGAAAAGAAGAGGACACTGTTTATATTATTCTTATTTATTAGCAAAGCAGTGACAAGATTTTTTAAATTAAGGTAAATTTTACATACAATGAAATACGCGCATCTGAAGTGTATAATTCAAAGATTTTTAACTAACGTATACACCCAAGTAGCAACATACAGAACATTTCCATCATGCCAGAAAGCTCTGTTTTGCTTTCCTACAGTCATCGCCCAGCACTCCTCAGCAGCAATAGCTCTGATTTTAATCAACACAGACTACTCTTTCTGATATTTAAAACTTTTATCAATTGTGTCATATACTATGTACTCTTTTGTGCCTGGATACTTTCATTAAATCAATGTTTTGTTTTGTTTTTTTAAATTATTCAGTGTCCTTGTTTATTATCTAGTGGTTTGTTCTTTTATAAGTCCAAGTAGCATTGCATCACACAAGTATATCAAGGGTTATCTTCTGGCCTTTGGGTGTGCCACTTGTAGGACTAATTGCTGTGGTCTGAAGTCAACCCTCAAGTATGTTGGTTCTGGGGCATCTTAAGAGGGGCTACAGTTCAGGCTCAGGTCATCCATTGCCTGCCACTGGCCAGGGACTAACTGGTAAGAGCTACAAAAAGAACCATAGTTGTTCGTTGCCTATGCTGCACCTGGAGGCACATGCGAGAGGCCACACTGCAAACCAAGGATGACTGCCACCAGTACCGTGTCTGGGGCAGCTCCTCAAAAAGCCAGGACACTCTGAGCCTGGCTGCCATCTGCCAGCCCCCAAAAGCTTCAGCTGCTGATAAAGCCTCATGGTGATAAAGCCGAGGGTGACTGCCTGTGAATGCATGAGTCTGTCGGTGGGCCATTTAAGAGAATTTCTGTGTTTCCTGCAGCCTTCTGTCCCACCCGGACAGATGGAATCCCCACTGTTTTTCACCGTCATATGTTGTGGGGCTCCTCTTCCTGGCACTAGTACTCCAGGCTGGGGAAGCTGGTGTGGGGCTGGGGCCCCTTGCTCTTTTGTGGGAAAGCTCTGTGGCCAAGATTTCCCTCCTGATTTTCAACCACCACTAGGAGGTTTGGGACCAGCCCATTTCGAATCTCTGCCCTTTTCACCAGTCTTGACATGGCTTCTTATTTATATCCTTAGTTACAGAACTTCTGTTCAGCTAGACTTCAGATGGTTCTCTAGGTTGACTGTTTTATAATTTGTTTGTAATTTTGATGTATTCACGGGTTGAGGCAAGCACAGCTTTTATCTACTCCACCATCTTGGATCCCGGCATGTTGATTCTGTGACAAGCATATTCACATCACCCTCAGCTGCGCCCTCAGTCCTTAATCATTTTTCATTTGTTCTTTCTTTGTCATTTTCCAGAATGTATGCTCAAATAGAAAAAACATTATATTCAATATATCTAAATTTAGGTGTACACGTTCTTTTTCCTTCACATATTCGCACATTACAAACTTGTTCTTATTCTCTCAATATATTTTGGGTACACACACACACAATTCCAGCCTCTTTTGAAAGTTATCACTTCTCATCTCCTTCCCTTTTCCTGTTTGAAGAGCCATTTGTAATTCTTCATCTTATATTTAGATTTTAACCACTGTCTACAAACCAGCATCTTGTCCTAAGTCTACCCCTAGACCAATTGAACAAAAACAAATATTTTCCTAATGATCCAATCAATGGGACCTATTTTCATGCCTCATTCTGCTGATCACTTTACATTCATCACTGTTGGCCTGTGATCCCTTATTACTCTATCCCTACTTTCACCTATCCTTCTAGCTTTTTAGAACATTCTTTCTGGTGGTCTGTTATTGCCACCCCACTTCCTTTTCATAAATGCTGATAATCTCCAGAGTCCTGTTTTATTTTTCTTCTCTTTCTTTCAAGTAGCTCTCCTAATACTGCAACCTCATTGACCTACAAACACTTTATTAAGACACACATATTGGAAAAGGGGTATCTTTGTTCTTGCCCAGTTGCAAAGAAATGGATAATACAAGTCTTGACAAACTACTTCTAAGAGTTAGCCTAACCCATGCTCTAATCCGACAATTTTAGATACAGTTAGCACTTATTAGTTCATTAGTACATTCTAGACACTGTTCCAAGTGCTATATAAGTTTTAATTCATTTACTCCTCATAAGAATCACATGAGGTGGATACTATTATTATCTCCATGTAACAGGCGAGAAGCCTGAGGCATAGAAAATTTAGTTAACTCAGATTAGTATTCCTAGTTAGTAATAGACAGAGCCAGGATTCAAAATAAAAGTGTGGTTCTAGAGCCATTTTATTACCTATTATGCTACATAATGAAGTCCACTTTATTGTTTAATCAATAAAAATGTTACTGCAGGACTGTGGCAGTAAACAATCCCAAGGTCTCCTTCCCATAGGAAAAGTGATTGCTGTTGTTTATCCACCATCACGTTGATAAGAGAGAAACAATGGCCTTTTGAACTAAATCTTGTAATCTCAAATGTCATAAAACATAAAACTGTTACTTATTCACAGCCATATATATGGACAAAAGCAATGGCATTCAAATTAAATAAGAGCTTTGGGATAAGGAAAGAACACTAAAACTTATAATCTGCCTCCATCCTGTTAGATGTCATAACATGGAGTTATAATATACATTTTCCACTTCTAAAGAACTTGATGGAGAGATACATTCAACACCGAAACCAGTTTTTAAAACTATAACTCATATATCACTCCTCTGTATCAAACCCTTTGATGGCTTTCAACTATGCTTAGAATAAATATAATGCATTAAGGTACACATACATGTTAACATCATCAGACTTCCACAAATTTCTCCCATCGATTTGTGTGCATCTCTCTCGTTCCATTCTGTCCTTCCACTTGGCCTTCTGTTCTCTCTGACTGTGATATTCATTTCCCAATTATTGGCTCCCTTTTCTCCTTCAGGTCTCAGAATAAATGTTATGTCCTAGAGAAGCATTCCCTGGCCACCTCATATAAGTAGGTCATGCTCCCCACCCATATCTGTCCAGATCTCACCTTGTTACTATGAAGAACTGTAATTAATTGTTAATTAAATTATTAATTCATTATTTGCCTATCTTACTAGAATATAAGAACCTACCTTCACCATTAGAATGATAAAGTTTAGCACAGACCCTGGCATATATCATAAGGCATTTACCATATTTTGCCATGTATAGTGTGCAATATTTTGCCCAAATTTGTGAGGGGAAAAATAAGGACATGCATTATACATGGGTAGTACCAATTCCATATCTATATAAATGTTTTTAATTCTTTTATTTACGCTTATGAGTTAAAAATGTAACTCTATAAATCAATAATGATATCCCCATGCAAAATAATACCCTGGAATACAATAGTCGGTTTTGCTGAACTTAGGATGAACTTGGAATGATGAAGAATTCTTGGCATTCTATGAGGGGTAGATATTGTAAATTTGTTACCAGTACATAAAATTTCTTGTACCTTGTAACTGTTCTTGTGTTTTGTAATTATTTGTTACATAAAATCTCTTGTACCATAATATGTTAAAAAATAAATGTTAAAATTCCTTTATAATACAAAAAAAAGAACCTAAATGTAAACAAATAAAAATTTGAATTAAAAAATTAAAACAAAAAATTGTTTTTCCCTAAAAGTTTGGGCAAAAAACATGGGTGCACATTATACATGGCAGCACATTATACACGGTAAAATGTGATATTATACTAAGAAATAAAAAATTATATGTTTCATGGAATTCCCTTGTAATAGTTTTTTGTCTCCAAACTCATAGATGCCTCATTTTCGTATGTACCTGAAAGAACATGGATATGGAGTTGGACAGACTTGGATTCATATGCATCTCTGCTATTTTGAAACCACATAATCTTGGGTATGTCTGTAATTTTAAAACTCTCATTTGATAAAGATAATATCAGAGTCAATTTGATCATTAAGTGCAATAATGTGTATAGAAATGTTTTGCTCCATTCCTTATACACGGACAACATGTAATAAATGTTCACTCTCTCTCTTCATTCTCTTCCCGCCTACAATGTCACTCCCTTACAAGCCCAAGGACCAAACCAAACATATTAAGAAAAAAAGTCAACAAAAAGCAATATTTTCCAAGTTTCAAATCTCTAAGGCACATTAAATTTCACACTTTAACCGCACCAGAAAATTCAATGAGGAGAAAGTTTAGACAAAAAAAAAAAAAAAAAATAGGAAAGAAATATAAAAGTATTTGCCTCTTGCGAGGATATTGACAGACCTGAAAACACACACAGTACATAGAGGGAGGCAGCTTTTAAAATCAGTAAGCCTTTACATTCTTATCCAGAGCTTTGAGACAGTACCTGCTGCCAGGCCCTATGTTTTGTTGTATCGTGACATTCTTCTGAATTGAGCAACATTTTTCCAAGTGTTTTGACCAATGTGACCATTTCACAGATGTTATATGTTGAGGGAACATCTCACCTTGTACCTTTTTTTTTTTTTTTCCTTTGAGGTGACAGTAAATGCGGATATTTCATGGCAAAGGAACCCAATATTTAGTATTTTACAGTTTGGTTATATTCCAGAATTTGTTTACTTATTTAAAAAAAATGATGACATACTAAGAGGAAGATTTTTTTTCCAAAAGGAAAAGGCTCTGAGGTTTTCCTGGAGGCATATTTCAAATTTTCAAAGAGGACTTATTCAGCAATATTTTTTGCTACAATGCTTGACATGAGTCCAGACTCTCCCTGGGACTTTAATTTTTTAGAGGCAACATACATCGATATCTTTAGAGATTACCGATATGAAATGAATCTTAAATGTTTCTATCCCAAAGAGCCAGGGCTTCTAGTCTTAGGTGGGCACACCAGCCATTTTATTTCCCTTCTCCTACTCTGCTCCCATTGGTATTTTATAACAGGAGAAATAGCCTTGTGTGTCCTAGAAGATGAGACCTTCGGGTGATAATTGCCAGGTCATGGGTTAGATTCAGGATAGATGGCACTGCAGTAAAAATAAGCATTCAGGATACAAAATGAGACCACCTAACATTATCTTTCCTTTATCGGAGCTTTAGCTAACCTTTAGAATGGCTTGAAAAATACGAAATAACTATTACCAATTTGATCAGCAATGGTAACTTACAGTTTTGACCAGAAGAGTTTATAAGAATCATCCTGTGAGTTCAAGTCAGATTTAGTGTGGAACAATATAGAAAAGTCCTGAATCTCAGAATCATGCATCTGTCCTTAAATTTAGGAACCTCATATCTATAGTGCAGCTGAATGGACAAAATTCAGCAAGAATTTGAGGAATTTCAATTTGTCATTTCAAAGTTTGGTTTCACAAATGGGGATTCACCTCCAGCAGGGCTTTTAACAGAGGTTCTCCGTACAGTTCTTCTGGCTGACACCCTATATGACCTCCCAAGGCTGTTTCCTTCTTCTGTCTGCTTCATTTCTTTTGACACTCAATCTCTTCTTGTGTGGCTTCCTCCAATATCATCCCGCTTCTCCACAATCTCACTTTGACTTAAAGAGATGGTCTATCATACATTTTCAGAACTGGCCCCAATATCAACATCATGGAAAGATGGAATGATTTTCTCCATCTTATTAAACGCTTAGATAATCCATTATAATTTTGCTTTCCTTCCGTGGGAAAATGTGTGATGAACATGTTCACACATTAGTTCTTTAACAGGGAGCCCAACAGGTGCCTTTTAATACTAAGTGTGGGTCTAGCACGCTCATAGGTTTGTGATCATTCTTTTAAGTGAGTGCTCTAGAATCCTGTGGCATGGCTATCAAGATGCAGAGAAATACGGAAAGCTCTAGGAGGAATGTTGACATCCTATTTGCACAGGAATTTGATGGGGGATTCATGGACTATTTCACTTCCATCCAGCCATCACTCTCATGAATACTACCTGCCTATATCAGGTCTGTTTATAAGGTTGCTCCTTTTAACTTAAACCCCTACTGGTTTTCCCACTGTATTTATTTATTTTTGTGGAGGGGATCCTTCATTTTTTTTTTTCTCACATATTTAGCTGGACTCCAGCTTGAGTCCAAACAAGACTGCTCCGAGCGGGTTCTGCTGCTCTGTTCCTCAGCTGGAGAGGTGCCCTTATGAGATCCACTATCAGGATTGCTGACTAAGGTGTTTTGTTTGTTTGTTTGTTTTGTTTTGTTTTTAATGTATTCTCATCTAATGCTTACGGAAGGGAGGGATGCTTAAGTACGTGAATCTCAGTTTGTGACATACTTACATAAGATTCCAGGGCATTCAGAAAGCACAAGATCGAATGTTCTACATTCTCTGACGGTAAACATAACAAAACAATAAACTTATTTCCCTTTTGTATCTCTCCTTCCAACTTTTTCCCCCTTTGGGAAAACATCACTCTTTCCAAATGGAAGCCTGTCTTCAGAAAAGGAGAAATTAAGTGACTAACATTCTTTCTTTTGCAAGAGAAATAAAAATAACATACACACACAATGAAAAAAACAAAACAAAACAAAAAAAAACCAAAAAAAAAAACACATTGGTTTCCTTTCCAGTGATCTTTGACATGTTTTTATGAACCTATTTCCAGACTTCCCTTTTCCCAAAATATAGCTTCTCACATCAGAGTTGCATTAAAAATAATAACATTAATTAATTAGCTAATAAAAATAAGTCAGAAATGGACATTGTTAAGTGTTCTTTAAAAATTGGAACCTTTTACATACTTCCAAAAAAAAAAGCCTTCAGTTTTATTTAGCACAAATTGGTATTTACAGTAAGACAGAGTATAATATAACAAAGATAAAATGAGACTTGACCAGCTGGTGGACCCGTTAAGAAGAATCTTAATATTTTCTTACTGGTATTACCAGAAACAACAACAAGTAACATTCATTGAACTCTTTCCAAATGTGTGGAATCTGGCCAAGTTCTTTTCATTTACTATCTCATTTAATCTTCAACTTAACACTGGTACAATTTAGGGGTTGGAAAACTTATCTATGAGAAGCCAGACATTGAATATTTTAGGCTATGCAGGTCACATAGAGTATGTCTTATATAGTCTTGTTGTTGTTGTTTTAATTTTGTTTTGGTTTTACAATCCATAACAAATGTAAACACCATTGTTAGCTCCTGGCCAACCCCCAAATAGGCTGCAAATCAGATTTGGCCTGTGAGGCATATAGTTTGCTAACTCCCGATTTGATGAAAGTAGAACTTGAATCATTTCCATTTACAGAAAAGGAAATTGATATTTATAGAAATTAAGTAAATAGGCCAAAGTTATATACCTAGTAAGTGGCAGAGGACTTTAGTTAACTATGTAGCTACTAGCAAGAGTCAATTAGTTGCAGTTAAATCTGAAAATCCATGTAAACAGCAGATAAATATAGAGCATTTCTAATAAAGCCTACATACTTAACTATAATTAGAAATGCCACTGTAGCATCGGCTAGTTTATAAATGCCGTATTGGATATACCCATAGATATATGCAATTTCCACCTATACTACTGATACATATAATATCAACTGAACACTATTTCATGGCCACCAGGAAATAGAAAGATTTTACTTTATTTTCTTTTTAGAACACTATATTTCCAGTCTTCACTAACTTAGTTCTGGTTTAAATTTTTTCCTATTCCTCACTGTATCCCTTCCTTAAGTTACAGACAATTGAAGTAAACATAAATCAAAGTTTCAAAAGTACAACTTAGCTTTGCTAAAAACAAAAAACAGAGTGGGCCTAAAATTATTTCTTCATTATATTTCCGAATCCAGAACTTAAATATCAATCAGTCTAAATTTTTACTGATTATCCAAATTGTCAAAAAAGAAAAAAAAAGGAAAAGAATGAAGCATTTACTAAACATAAGATTTTTTTCAATAAAATTTGATAAAACATAACAAATTCTTTGGTTTGAAGATATTTTGTAATTTTGAATTAAAGCAATTGAAATCAATATTTTTGAGTTTAAAAATTACTACTAGGTTATATGTATATGTGGTACTTATTGGCATTAAGGCTTCTTTTTCTCTCAGACATAAAATAATGGTGACTATTTAAGAATTGACCCAAAGACTCTACCGTAAATCTTAAATGCTCATCATTGATTATTAGGTGTTTTGGTGCAGATCTTTTTCTAGATAATAATGTGAACTCCAAACATAACAGCAGGGATCAGCTGAGAAATCTGAGAAATGTATAAATAATGTTTAAAATGAGGGGGGAAAAGAATATACGCAACAGATAAGATCCTTCTTCTCTATATTACTTTTAATGTGGGTTTTTAAAACATCCAAATTCAGACTCAACTGCAGTAAAACTGATGGAGTAACATATTTTGAAAAAAATTTCTAAATATATACTTTCTCCACTAGACTGCAGTAACTTTTAGCAACTTTTTTTCTCTTGGGTGTATAATATGTTTTTAAAACCTGCCTGCTTATATGTATATCTAATAGTCCAGAGTGCTATTAATACATAATACACATTTTATAACCCTCTTGGTTGATTTTTTAAATTCTTTCTTTGGACTAAAAGTGCACAAAAGGAAACTTACAAGCATACATACACAAACTGGCTGCAACCAACAACACGCAGGAAATTGGACACATGATAGTTGGAGAAAGAACTTCAGATGTCTATCACAGCTCATTTTTCAGAGTGTAACACTGCAGTGTATTTCAAGCACAGGAGGCCCTGGGTGCTTAGAAGAACAGATGGCAGCTGGGTTAGGCCAGACAGGAGAGAAAAGGAAGGTGTGGCCACCCAGGAAGTGCTGGTAAATGATGTAGCTTGCTCTTCTCACCTTCAGATGAAGAAAAAAGTACTTAGGAAGGTGTGTGCCAATGGTCAGCACTGCAGCCACACTAAGACAATTCCAACCCATGGCACAAAGGAAAGTACAAAAGACGTGAGAGCAGTCTGAGCATTCTCAAAGGAATTTAGGAGTCGGTAATGCAACAGTGCAGCAGCCACCCTGCGACAAGCAGTGGCCTTGAAATAAAAACAAAACTCAGCTCAGTTTGCAGATGCAGTTTTTCCCTTGAGAACCTTGTGCTATTTGAAAGATAGGTGAGGTACAGTACACTTTAGCAATCTGAACAGACATAGCCATGGAGAGCAGCTGTTTTTGCTTCTCACCATGGAGTAACCAAGAACAAAATAAATAGACTTCTAGAGAAGCAGGAAGAATAAAGCTAAGATTCAGAAATGCCAGACCTGTGAAACTCTGGGAAATAGTAACGAGGGAGATTACAGAATCGCCTACAGGATATATATTTTTGATAGCCTCAAATCATTATATCAGCATTATCAAAAACCTGGCTATTTTCTTTGTGGAACGATAACAAAAAAAAATTGAATATGAGGTAATGGCAGATCAAAGGATAATTTGTCAAAGGAATTACTTTCACTCTTTGCACCAAGCAACATAATTTATATTTCCTATACACTTTGCTTGTGTCATTTTTATTTGGTATAGGAGCACACTTTGTATCAGTTCAGTTTTCCTAAGTACATTGCCAAACTTTTGAGCAGCATTTCAAAACTATTCTCACAGTGCTCAAGTCAGTGTTCTGTACAAAGTAAATACACACACACATACACACACACACACACACACACTCACGCAAAATGGATGGTCATAAAATTTGAGTTCATGATTCCTGCACCCATCGGCTTCACACCTGTTATGTGACTCCACCCATTCCCATCTGCTGTTATGCAGTAAAGCCCTATGGAAGACTGGGAGGGAAAATGTGGAAGGGGAAACTGTTGCTCGTACAAAAAATAACATATGAAAAAGCTTAAAGATTGGGGAGAAGCAGGGAGGGAGAGAGAGAAAGATAACATGGGAAGAGTTTCAAGGACTGGTGAAAATAATTCACCAATGTCTGGAGGTAGCAGGGAGTGGGGAGAGAAAGAGAGAGATGGAAATTGCTCAGGCTCCCCTAGCCTCAGAAAGATCATTCCAGAGGCCCCTTTAAACAAGATGAGGGGTTGGGTTTGGACTTTCTCATGAGGGCAATGGGGCACCACTGAAGAAATTTAAGCAGGGACATCTGACATCAGAGATGAGTTCAGAAATGCTCTTTCTGTCGCAAAAGGATCAGAGGTTGGGAAGAAGTCTTGAGACGTGGAGGTTTTTGAAGAATTTGGAGGAAAGATGACTGTAAATTGCAACAAGATAGTAGGAGAATGGAGTAAAATGAATTAGAACTAGGAAACTGGAGTGAATCTAAAGAGTGGGAAAAAGAGAGAGAGAGAGAGAGAGAGGAAGGGTAATGACTACGTTTGTGGTTTCAAATAGAGACCACAGCAATTAGCATAGTTTGGGGGAAGAAGAATTGTTTATCTTCTGAACTGTAGCTTCTGCTTTGGATCTGTCTGAAGTTACTGCTTCTAGGAACCTCCACCTCCCCTCAACTCTTTGATTAATTATCAAAGGCGTCTACATGGAGATTGGCTATTTCTATTAAAATTGAAGTATGTAAAATACAAAATTCCCTACATTATCACAATCAGTGACTCTAATTGTTATCAATTAAGACCCGGAATTCTTCCTTAACGTAAAATTAATCTTTTCCTTTCAGAAAATATTTTGAAGCAGTATAAAAACCATTACCATCTTGTAAAATATTGAAGCTTGTAAAATATTGAAGTGTTTACTAAAGCATTTTCTTTTGTAAACCATACTTCTGCTAAGCAAATCTTTTCTTTTTCTGATATTTTATGTTAATTGAATAATATATACATTTACATGTATAATATGCATGTACAGGTATAGGTAAAATTCATAACTTTCCTAAATTGCAACCTCAATATTTTTGTACCATTTCCAAACTTTATATTCACTATTTAGAACCTTCCTGCAAGACACAAAATCCATTGTGCAAATATTTTTTTTTCCCAGACTGCAGGAATGCAAAAGTATACACTGTTTCCTTCAAAAATGGAATCATCATTCACAGATGTAGATGTGTACTTGTTATGCCAAGATGAGACAGATGTGGGTCTATTCACTCAGGGACAGGTGCTACGGAAAAAGAGATAAAACATTTGTAGAAAGTGTAAGCAACTGTATCGCTGTTGCTAAATAAATAAACACTCTGCCAAAAAAAACTTTATTTGCTTTTTTCTCCTTATTTCTTCTGAATGTTTATTTTAAGATCTGGTAGAACTGAGCTCTATTCAGTTTTATTTTCCTGTATCGGTAAAAAATGTACAGTATGTACATATGTGTTTGACTATGTTCCATATGAACAAATGGCACAGACAGCCCCCACATACCATCTTATACCAGTATTAATTAATATAAAGCAAGCTTACCCCCTGACACACACACCCACAATTTGACACACTTAACTTCTGGCAAAATTATGTTCACGGTCCTTATAAAAGAAAACAGGTTAGAATGAGGGCCATGAAAGCACTAGCAATTTTGGAAGGAAAAATCAATTTCATATTATTTTTTCTGAGAAACATTTTGGTGAGCTACAGTCTGAGAACAGTACCGGGAGTAGAAATATGCAGCTGCTAAGCTAGGGCCAGGAAACAGAAGATGATTTTGATTTTAAATATTCCTATTAATTCTGACTCGAAAAGAGGGATCCGGTAGGAATCAGCAGCTGGGAGAGGGAAGGCAAGTGGAAAAGATGATTTTGATTTTAAATGTATTTAATCATAATGCAAAGTGAAGAAAGAAGTGGAGAATGATATCTGCAGCTGGCCCAAAGAAGGCAGAGAGCTAAGTTGGAATATTGTCTTCCTTTTAAATACACAGCTTTGGGTTTACTGGAAACCAGGGGGACCAAAAAAAACTTGGACTATAAAGATTCTACAGCTTGAAGAGGTTGTAAATAGAAAAAGTCTGTTTGCCCATGATAATGTAAAAAGAAAAAAAAGTGATGATAATGATAGTAAATATAGTAAGATTCATCCCAAAACTGAAAAGCAGCAGAAACCTCAGAAAAGTGTTGGCTGTCGAGTGCTGTAATAAATAAACAAATGAACATTCTGATTATCTGATAGTCATCACATGTAGAAGATCTGTATTATCATTCTTTTTTTAAGAATTAGGAAACTAAAAGCGATGGGCCATTGAAATTATACTGGAGGTACCAAACAAATGTATATAAATGGACACTTTGGTCAACATTGCTCAAGCAGTAGTTCTCCATAATCAGAAGTGTCTGGATGCTGATGGTAACCACTTTGAGCTCCTCTTGTAATTGCAGAAGTCAAACGTGGCTTGTATTCATCTTTTGTTATTGGTATATGTACTGAGCATTACAATTTTAATACAGTTTTCCTTTCTTAAAATGTGTACACATTTTTGTGGCACCTTCTGTAGTCAATATACGAGTAATGTACTTTTGTGTTGGTGATTTTGAAGACAATTTAGGAGATCTCTGAACCTCAGAGCTTTATGCCAGGAGTATAGCTGGAGCTTGGTAAATGTTTGTGGAATAAAAATAAAAAATAATCAATAAACAAGCATTAACCCATATTTTAGATATCGGAGGACTAAATATGTACTTTGCCTATAATATTCTCTGAAAGCTGTTTTGTACACGGACTAATTGTTTTGTTATTTGTCCACAAAACACGGTCAAGGAAAACCCAGTTGAACTTCCTTTTTTTGTATTGTGCATAATGTAAGTTCAATGTGTGAAACTTCCACAGCATATTGATGATATGTAAGATACCATTTAAGAAACTTAAATATATACATATGTCAGTGTTTGTTGATAATGCCTGTAGTGGAGGAAAATGTTCAAGGAAATAATCTCAACTAAGGAATCATTTGCTTTTGATATGAAAATGCAAGCATAAAATAAATTTCATACTGCCAAATTGAGGGAATCTTCACTTTGCTTAGGGTTATTCACTATTTTTAGATATTTTTTGCTTAATGAGACATGATTTATTTTTAGGCCTCTTATTTACAAAATGAGAAACCCCTGGATACAATACATAGCTTGTCAATAACGGGTCATGTCTTATTTGTGCCAAGTGCAAGAATCATGTTAAAACCATGTTAAAAGACTGTTTAAACATACACAGCGTTATCAGCATTCTGAAATAGGTACTGGTGGTGGTCGGTTGTGAAGTGGGAGGAGCATTGCCCAAGAATCTGTCTTTAATTTTTCTTAAGTCAATTTCACTCACCAAGTGGGGGCTTTATCCATGCTTTTTAGAGCTTGACCAATGAATCCAGCTTAATACAAATATTTCCCTTTGTAGGCAGAATAGTCAAAGGCTTAGCTGGTTTAAATCCAGTAAGAGATTTTACTTCCTCTGAATGCCAGAAAGCATACAAAAAACAATTATCAAGGGCATAAAATTTGTCTTTATATCTATCATGAAGCACTGAGTAGCAATGAGTATCCATTGTTCAATGTCATTCTGTGTACATTTAGCAGCTCTCTAATCCTAAATATGGTATTTTATTTTTATTTTTTGACAATTTCTGTCAATATAAGCCCTGAAAGTAGGTTGTATTTTTCCCTTTCAGTGAAGCTGGAAGAAGCAAGTATATAAAAAATACTGTTACTTCCTTACATTTATATTTTGTACAACCCAGCATTGATTTGCTCCTTATTTAAGCAACATTTTCTTGATAAATTAAAAAAGCAGCAATAGCCATTACTGCAGGCTATATACAGCCTCTAATATCACTTAAGCATATTACAGAATATAATATCTGGTACTTAACGACTAACTTGCATATGAAAGCTCACATAATGTCTCATAAAACCCTTAAAATGGCTTCAGTTTAAGAGTCTCTTTAAAAAAAAAACACCTTCAGGGAATATTGTAAATGAAGTAGCACTCCAGCCTTGGAAAAAAAATTCACACACTTGCAGAAATTTTTAATATAAATTGAACACATTAAAAATTAATTTTGCATGACCATTTCGCATTGCAGTGCCAATGCATAGTTAAGATAAGGCCTTAACTCTTCTTTGTTTAAAGTAACATGGAAGCACTTTGCTTTCTCTCTTTGCTTTCATCTGTACATAATTATTATTTTCATTAATCAGAAAATGGACCCCTTATTCTTAGTCTGACATCCTCAGCTGGAGTTGATGGAAACCCTACCTGAGTCACCAGGGTAACTTAACCATAAACTTCTAGGAAACTCATTAAAGAAAGGTGTGAGCTGACAATTAACCAAGGCAGTTTCCATCATCCTTCCCTTTTTTAAACTGAGGAGCTTTGGAGAAAAGCTTACTCATCAGAAAAGTAGCTTTGCCCTAAGAAGTAGACCTGTGCTAGCTTTGCCATCACTCTCCACTTCCCAGACCCCTGATTTGTCTCTTTTCACTTGATTCCAAATGGACCAGCTGTCTCTTTGAAGATTTGTGTGCCTTTCAGCATTAGCATTAGAGAAGTAAAACAATGTACATGTTCTGTTAAGATATGTATTCTTTGATGGAAATAAAAAGGGGCAAAAATAACAACCAATTGCCCCTTTTGTATCTGTGTAGGTTTTTTTTTTTTCTTTATTAGTCTCATGGCCACAATTTTACAACAAAAATTTTCCCAAAGAGGGCATCAGTTGCAATAAGACATTGACGAATGTCTCTCCCTGGAGACCTGGCGCTGCATAGATCTGACATGTTGTAGTTTTCTGTGGTTCTGACATGAGCAGCCAGTGCATGATGCCAGTGGGAGCTTAGAGGGAATCACTGAGGTGATTCACACATTACATCTCAAGTGATCAATTTTAAAAAGGTGGGGAAGGAACTGACCTAAGAAAGTGCCCTAGACCTCAGGTTAAAGGTGCCATATAAATCTGGCAGACAAACAAAGAAATAAACCCAGAGCACACTTTCTTTAAAGAAGCTTGCATTGTATTCTTTCACTGTTCAAATCAGAAATTTTACTATGAAAATTTTGAAAGCTGTAAGTAACTGATAAACTACAGGCTTAGTTCAGAATCTATGGTTTAACTTACTGGGGTGGAGAAAGGAAGTTTTGGGTCAGGGAGACAAGTTTTACAACAGTATTTTCTTAGCTTTCTTAGGCTTCCAGAAGACCTATTTTGTGAAATATTACAAAATGCATTTCTTACTTCTCTCCTAATTCTTGCCCTTCGTGTTAATACAACTTATAAAATACAACAATAAGACTAACTCCAAAGCTGTTGAAAAGACATGCATCACTGACTGTCAAAAAAGGCATGAATAAAGCCATTCAAATTATAAAAATGTAGTGAAGCTAATCTGTCTGGAAGAATTGGAAAAAACTGTCCAACTTCTTGCAAACACATACACACCTTCTAACATCCTCACCTAACACAGTTACTATGTTACCCCCCAAACATCAGGTAGGATGGATTTGTTTCCAGAAACCTGCAGCCTTATTTTCTGTTGAAATGTTTCCAATCAGACAACTTTCAACCACTGGTTTATATAAAAGCAAGAAACAATTCCTTATCCTGTAACTTCATTGATGTGACTCCAGTATGTTTCTTCCTTTTTTTTTTCTTTCTTTCTTTTTTTCTAATGAGAAGGTTATGACCAGGATAAAGACTGTAACTGCTAGATATCTTATAGTCCTGTGTGAACACAGAGCAGCACTACATCCCCAAATATGCCAAACTCAGATATGTGCAAAAGCAAGCAAAAGAATCTATAGAGAAGCATCCTCTTTTGTTTCAGCAATTCTCAATAAACAGGCATATGCAATTAGTTTTAGATTTTCTCTTATTTTCTCTCTCTCTCTCTCTCTCTCTCTCTCTCTCTCTCTCTCTCTCACACACACACACACACACACACTCACTCACACACAGTCAGTGACAATCCATGATGTGCAAACTACAAAAAAGTCATATGAAATTATTTCAACATTTCTGGAAGATATCTTTGAATAACCAGCTGGTACTAAAACGCTCAACTATTACTGGAGGCAATGGAAATAGAAGTATATGTAATTTACCTTTAAAATAATTTTTAATTGAATTATTACTTATTTTATGCTGTAGATCGCACAAAGAAGTGAAAAAATAAATAAATAAAAATCAAATACTCAAAACCTAATGGAATGCCAAAATCCAGAAGAATCCAGTTTTTACATAAAATTGAGAAAAACAAAAAAGCAATCTTATGAAATTGTTTTTAATGCCTCTACAAAAAAGTAATTCCAGATAGCTATGAAGCTACTAAGCTACTAAGCTTCATATGACTCGGTTCCTAAATCTTCCCACTATGCAGCTCTAGGATCATGAGAAGTAAACAAAAATAATCGCATGAAAATTATATGTGCTACTATTACCACATTTATGGAAGCTTATATATGTAATCATATATATGAATATATATGAATATATATTATATATTAATATATAATATATAATATATTATTATATATTGTATAATTAATATATATAATATATATATTATTGTATGCAACATAATTTTTTTGTCATTAAAAAATAAATTATAGGATTAAAAGTGACACTTCTATACAGACATTACACCATATCCCAAGCTGCACTATTTTCCTTCAAACAAGCTACAACCTCTAGTCATACTTATTTTCCTAACAAAGTACGTACTAGTGCTTCTTTTCAAAATTGTGAATAAATTTAGGTTTTGACAAGACTCGATTTTGTATAGGTGAAGATTGAGAAGAAGTGATAAAGAGATAACACACAGAGGTCATTTTGTGTAATAAATCTTATCCCCCTCCATTTTTCTCTAATTCATAGTTAATAGGTAAGTGTTATTATATGTGTTGTATTGTGTACCCCACAAAGTTCATGTATTTAAGTCATGACCCTCAGTACCTCAGAATGTGACCTTATTTGGAAACAGGCTTATTGCCGATATAATTAGTTAAGAGATTGTCATACTGGAGTTAGGGTGGGCCCCTAATCCAATATGACCATGAAGGCAGAGAAAGGGGTACAAACCAAGGAATGTCAAAGATTGCCAACAAACCACCAGAAGCTTGGGGAGTCATTGAACACATGCTTCCTCATAGCTCACAAAAGGAGCCAACACTGACAATATCTTGGTCTCGAACTCTTAGCCTCTAAAACTATGACACGATAAATTTCTGTTGTTATAAACCACCCTTTTTGTGGTACTTTGTTACAGCAATCCTAGGAAACTAATACAGGGGATTTCCATTATGGGTTTACTGGATCCACTTTCCAGAGAAGCACAAGTGTAGTGGCAGAATGATAGTAGGCTAAGGCTTTTTAAAGGATGTCCTATCCCATAAGCTCCTTAGAGGTGTGTGTTAACAGTGCAATTTAAGAAAGTTAACTTGGGGTAGGGAAAGGCAGAAGCAGTATGTTAATAATATAAAGATGAACAAATGGAATGTAGGGCTATGGTTTGTCTGTTTGTTTGCTTTCTACAGGATGTTTTTGATAGAAAGAACAATAATGTCTTCTACACATCAGAAATAGAAGACCAAGCTTTTTCCAACAGAAAGGACAAAAGCCATGCTTAAGTACTTAATAAATTCTTGTTAAATGAATGAGTGAATGAACAAAACGTATCCAGCAACACTTCAGAGAGAAGGTAAACTTTCCGGAAATGGTTTTCATGAGTGGTTTACAGCTCATTTTGAATAAAGCCAAATCAAAGCAAAAATAACATTTTGCCAAACACGGTGATTATAGCAAATTTCTGGGTAGAATAAAAAACATTTAGAAAATTTCTTTATTGCCAAGTGGTTATACCCAACGGGTAAAGTCTGTTATCAATATTCACAGTATACTGTGGCCTAATTATACACTGTTGATTATTTTTAAATTTTCCTAAAATATAATAATAATCAATACACAGAATGGTGTTAGATCTTGAAAGAATCCCACTACTAGAATAATATGGTAGGATGCGTGCATTTATGTAGTCTCTGGAAGGAAGAATGTTGGTTATGCCAGAAGGGGTAGTGTGATCTGATTTTCCTTGCAACCTTCCCTGGTCTTTGATTTCTCTATAAAGGCAAATCATTTATATGTGACACACACAAACACCTGCACATACATGTGTAAGTATCTATCTATGTTGACATGGGCAATATGTCAGAACTGTCTGGCACCTGCTGAGACAAAAAAAAAAAAGAATGCTTTTTAGGACCCATCTGAAGTGCTTTCCCCACCCCAAGAGGCCTACTAGGAAAGAAAAAAATTGAGCTCTCTCATCTTATGCCAGCAAACCATGGTAAAGACTTTATACAGTTATTAAGAGGATCAACATTGTTTCCCTTCTCGCTTTCCTCTTTTAAGGTCATTATAGATAAAGGAAAGCAAAATAAATCAACCCTCCCCTTTAATTATTTAATGGGATATAAGAAGTTCGTTGAAGAGAAGAAATATTATAATAAGTAGGTTGTGGTGGGATAGTATCCATAACTTAGATAACTGTTTCTACTCATTTGAGTTGTGTCACGCTCCATACTCTATAATACCATGCAGGAAATTTAATCATAGAGATAAACCAGGAAACAGCTATAGTACCTCCACACAACATAAAACATTCATATATTATAAATAAATGATATATGATATAAATATTATTGCTGAGTAACTAATGGCCTACACTCAGGCTTAGTCTATGATCTTTGTAAAAAAATTTTGGCTTTTAATTCAAAATACACACAAGAGTATTTCCTGGCTTTAAAATTTAAAAAGTGTGTGACCGGTAAGCATAAACATCAAAATAAAGTTCAGACAAAAGCCAAAAGAATGTCATTCTATCTCAGATTTTAGCTGAATTAAAATGCAGATATTATACCAATAAAGATAGACACTTAAGCTATAGAAAAGAGAAGAAGAGAGAGAGAAACAAATGCTTAGAGGAAAAACAAAATACCTTGCATAAATACATATATAGTTAATGCACACACACACACACACACACACACACACACACACACACACACACCAATGGTTCTCTAACTTTGAAGCTTTGTCAGCTAACTGCCAAGGACAAACCACTGGCATATTTGCTCCAGGAAAACTGAAGAAAGAAGTATACTAATTTGATGAAAGATTAATGAAATATTGCTGAAGTTTAACAAATCTTAAATCTATTATTCACTTTGGAAATAGTGTCACAAACATCACTACACCATAAATATTAAAACTTTAAGTCATTTTATCACTTATGAGTTTATTATTCCAAAATTACAGAAGATATTCCTTTATGAAAACAATTTTTAACATGTTTGCCTATTGTGCCATTTGAGCCACAAACTTAATTCAAGATTAATTTTAACAATCTTAAATAGAATAATTTAATTTCTTCTTAATCAAAGCCTTGAAGGATTTCTATGTGGCAAGCAACAGATATTGAACCATGAACAAGAAAATTGAAGGAAAGCCTTAAAACATTCATCCTACATGAGACCAGTCAAAATGAGGACGCATCAAGGACCTACCTCACTTGAAGACTTGTACTGAATGATTGCATATATATATATATATATATATATATATATATATATATATATATATAGTTAAAATAGAAATGTCTTCCATAATTAAATTATGATCCCTTCCAAAATATGTCATCCTCTTGGGTTTCAGAAGTTTCAGTCTGAAAGATTGATGACTACTTGATTCATCTCTCCTTAGCTGTCTTTCTTTGTCTTTTCTTTTAAGTTTGACCAATACGTTCAAAAATAGAATTCTGAAATTGTAGGTTATTTTTTTCCAAAATGTGTTTTTGATCCCAGTGAAAATCAGGATTGCACACGCACTAGACTACTGCCCACATACTGTCATTCGTAGGGTAAAAGGACTTGAGAAATTATCTCACTTCCTATCAAAAAGCCAGAGACTGTGCTCCATTTTAGACTAGGATGCTATGGAAAATGTGTCTTCATTTCTTTTGACTTCAAGCTGCAGGTACTCACTGAAAGAAACACTTCAGGCTGAATCGCTTGGTGGAAACTAGCATCAGAACTAGTACCTGCCTTCTCTCTACGTCCTTGTGAGGTTTGGGAGTCAGGGAAGGGGTAATACAATAATAACAAAAGTAGATTCACAGTACTTATAATTCATTATGCAGCCTCCATAAGAGGGCCTTGCTATTTCTAACATTTGTTTTATTTCCCTCCTCCCACCCCATCCTCTCTGCTTGCTAAGTGCGGTATACTCATCTGCTCCAACCAGTGACTCTCAGCCTTGGCTATACCCTTCAACCCTGGAGTACTTAAAACATAAAGTAGGGATGACTAGGGCTGGGCTTAGGTTTGAGTAATTTTTAAAGGGTGATTCCAATGTTCAGTAATGGAAGAAAACAGCTGTACTGAACCAATGATTTCCAGAATTGCTGATAACCAAAAACACCTGCAAGATTTTAAAATGTATATGGCCCTTTGTGACTCTGCCCCAACTCTTTCCTATCCATGAAATTGATTTGGAATTACCAAAATTTCTTGGATTTATGTTTATTAGCAATTCCACCATTATTTCAATGAATCACCCCTTTGGGAACCATTGACTACACATTATAATTCAACCAAAAAGGAAAAAAAAAATAAAGTAGTTCTGATAATATCAAACTATTTATATTGCATCAAAATGCGTCATGATTTTATCTAAATTTCACAATGAAATCATTTATGTTCTTATGTATCCCTTTGATAAATATGATGTTTCTACCATGTGTTGAATTCCTGCACAGGCTTCAAGAGTCTTATCTTCTGCAATAAGCATAGGAGTGCATACATTTTTTTTTTTTAATTAGTGTTTTGGATTTCTCTGGCTAGATATCTAGGAGTGGAATTGCTGGGTCATAAGGTAGTTCCATTTCCAGTTTTTTGTGATACCTCCACTCTGATTTTCATAGTGGCTGCACCAATCTGCAATCCCACCAGCAGTGCATGAGGGATCCCTTTTCTCTACATCCTTGCCAGCACTTATTGTTTGTTGATTTATTGATTTTGACTGGGGTGAGGTGGTATCTCATTGTGGTTTTTATTTGCATTTCTCTAATGATTAGTGAGGATGAGCATTTTTCATAGGTCTGTTTGCCATCTGTACGTCCTCTTCAGAAAAATCTCTCCATGTCCTGTGCGCATTTTTCAATTGGGCTGTTAGTTTTTTGGTATTGAGTTGAATCAGTTTTTTATACTAGCTAAGACATAGAAACAACCGAAATGCCCATCGGTAGATAACTGGATTAAGAAACTGCGGTACATTTATACAATGGAATATTACTAGCCCCTAAAGAAGAATGAAATCTTATCATTTGCAACGATATGAACAGACCTAGAGAGCATTATGCTAAGTGAAATAAGTCAGACGGAGAAAGACAAATATCATATGATCTCACTTATATGTGGAATCTGAAGAATAAAATAAATAAACTAACCAGAAACAGTCTCAGAGATATAGAGCAAAAACTGAGGGTTGCTAGATGGGAAGGTGGGTAGGGATGAGGGGGATTAGAAAGCACAATTGGTAACCACAAGATTGCCACAGGGACACGAAAGACAGTTTGGGGAATATAATCGATAATGTTGTAAAGATTTTGTAAGGTATCCGATGGATACTTATCTTATTAGGGAGACCACTTCATGGATGGTGTAGATGCCTGACCACTGCGCTGCACACCTAAAGCTGAAACTGAATAATAATGAATGTCAGCTATAATTTTGTGTATATATATATATAGTAACAGGAAGTAGAGTACAGCATAAGGAATAGAGACAGTGAAAATGTAATTGCTGTGTGCAATGTCAGAGGGGTAGTAGATTGGGGGACGGGGGTTATAACTTTGTGAGGGGTATAAATGTCTAACTAGTACACTGTTTTGTATACCAGAACCTAGAAAAAAGAGTCTATCTCCTGAGAACTGCTCTATAGCATCTCCACACTGAGTTGGTTGTTCCCTTCTCTCCATTGCATTTGCTCTTTATACCTAACTCTGTTATAGAACTTATCATAATGGATTGTTTGCATGTCCAATCTGTATAAATTCCTGAAGAGAGATACAATCCTTATGCATAATAGTAGCTCACTATGTGCTGGACCCTGAAGGGAGTGCTTTCCCTGCATTATCTCACTGATTTTTTTTTTTCCTAAGAGCTTTAATTTCCTCATAGATAAAATAGGCACTGGAGCATCTCTTTCTGCCAATTTAAATAAGCTAGTTCCAAACTGATGGGAGATTTCTCCACTAACTCTAAAGTGTTATCAATAACCTGAGGCCCTGGACCCTCCGAGGTGGGGAATGTGAAGAGAGAAAACAGTGGGTTAAATACTCAATGGTCTTCTATCCTCTTCACCGCTGACAAAAGTCTAACCTCTGAACATCAGACAAAAAAGTAGGAAAGAATTTGCCAACTTAAAGCAGACAGGTTCTCACTTTTTCTCAAACCAAATTGGAGCTCACACTATGGTCACATGCCTTGGAATTTGTGATGTACCTTGGATAGGCAATGAGTTCACAAGTAAACCGCTGAAAGAGGCCGAGGAGCTAGTTAATTCAAGAGAAAAAGAGAGTTCATTTAGCGAATTTTTGTCCTTGTGATATCTAAGTTATTTATAATTTTATTATTCAGGCATATTTAAAAGCATCTTTCCTATAAAATGTCTATTTAGAAATATTGCTTTTATCCCATGCTCATATCATGAAACGATTTTATTCAGATTCCTTGTATGATTCTTTAACTGCAGACTTCTTCATAACTAGAACCCCTTTTCAGAAGAACTAAGATTTCCAAAGCACCCCCATCTCCACTTCCACCTTCATTGCTTAAAATGCAGCACTTTTAAATATGCATATTATACTGTTGCTGGATATGACCAGGACTCAATGCAAAGACATTAGTCCAGTTGGGCATTTATTTTCACTGGGTGTGAGGTCTTACAAAAATATAAAGACCCAGAACTTATTCGCTGAAATTCTGATTAGGCCTGTGTTTTTCAGTTGAGGATGGGAAACATGTTGGCTGGAGACAGGAAAGAGTGAAGCTTGGTGGATAGGAAAATACTCAATCACTGGGAAAGAGCCATAAGCCAGAGTTCTCTAAAAGTAAGATTTCAAGTTCCCTGAAACTAAGAAAAAGTGAGAAAACTCTTCTAGTAAGTCAGTTTGATAAAACGATTCTACCGTGTTTCCTTGAAAATAAGACCTAGCCGGACATCACCTCTAATGCATCTTTTGGAGCAAAAATTAATATAAGACCCGGTCGTATATTACTATAAGACCGGGTCTATATATTATATTATAATATATTACTATAAGACCGGGTCTATATATTATAATATAATATAATATAATTAATATAATATAATATAATATAATATAATACCAGGTCTTATATTAATGTTTGCTCCAAAAGACACATTAAAGCTGATTGTCCGTCTAGGTCTTATTTTCGGGGAAACACAGTAGGAAACCACTGGTTATAGAGGCTTATAATTAACTCATTAAATATATGGAACTACCTGGGAACTGGCATTTCAAACTCACCTAATTCTGAAAGAATCCTCAAAGTCTTTTTTGCCATAACAGGGCAATGTCAAAACAAGTGGTTCTCAAAGTGAGCTGCCTGGAGCAGCAGCTTCAGTATCACCTGGGGGCTTTTTAGAAATGAAAATTTCTGGGCACACTCCAGACCTACCATTTTTCCCCAAAAATAAGACCTAGCTGGACCATCAGCTCTAATGCATCTTTTGGAGCAAAAATTAATATAAGACCCGGTCTTATTTTAATATAATATAAGACCAGGTCTAATATAATATAATATAATATAACATAGTAATATAATATAATATAATATAATATAATATAATATAATATAATATAATATAATATAATATAATATAATATAATACCAGGTCTTATATTAATTTTTGCTCCAAAAATATGCATTAGAGCTGATGGTTCAGTGAGGTCTTCCTTTCGGGGAAACACGGTATTGAATTAGCATCTCTACAAGAGGGGCCTAATCATGAGTGTTGTAAAAAGCTGTCCAGTGGATTACAATTCCTGAATTTTAAGAACCTCCAGACAAACCAATCTGGGCAGACATCATTTTTCACAGCTTTATAGAAACGTATCAGAAGAGAAAGACATAACCTCTTTCCCATGGTGAGTGCATTTTAGCACCCAACCCACAGCTTTTCTGCTTCCTTAATCATTGCAAAGGATCAGAAGGGAGCATGGGGTGAGAGGCAATCCTTGTGCCACTTCAGCCAGCGGCACTCAACTCCATGCCTCCGGCACCTGAGGGTCTGCTCTTGCTACAGGTACATGCAATATACATGGAACCATCAGACTATGCCTAATCTCAGTCCTCTTACTGTAAATTAAGTTTTTCCCTTTGTTTAATTTGCAGTGGAAAGGAACAGCTGGTGGGTAAAATTAGTGTGAAAAATCGTTATGTACGACTGTCATGTAGGGTCTCAGCTCCTGGTCCCTGCACAAGAACGCAGGATATGGCGAGGCCAAACAGGAACAGCAACGGAGCCATAAATAGGGGAGTCATACCACTATATTCTCGATGGCTGCTGGTGGAAACATAAAAGCAAACATCTGCCAGTACCCCAACAAGGGGTCTTTCTGTACCCCAGTCTCACTGGCAGCTGGGTGAGACACAGGAAATAGGATCCACAGGATCTTCAATCCACAATCTGCTTGCTAACCGCACTTACTAGCCACAACCCATGCTTCCTAGCATAACCAAAGCAGTTATATTAGTGGCTAATGGCTAACTGGTTAAAGCTGATGGCCATCTGATCACAGCTGATCATCTACTACCCGAGCCAGCACCTTTCCACATGAGGTCGAGAGCCTGGAAACTGCTCTCTGGGACTCTGTCCCTACAACAACATAATGTCCATAATTTAAGTCATTCCTGAGTTCTTTTCTTCAAACTAAAAACACAACCTCTGCTTACTGTTAGCCTCTCCCTCGAACTATTATTCTACTATTTAAGTTAGGAAAATCTAAATTAATTATATGTGCATTTTAAAATCCAGAATTCATTTTGAAAGAGTCCAATCATTAAGCCTTGCTATACATAAAAACTGCTACATGCTCAGGAGACAAATATAGATAGAAGCTTTCTGAGGGAACCTACGTGACTTCCAAAATATGCCTACTTTTTACCAATTCCAACTGTATAGTTATGATTATATCAAGGTTACCGTTTCATATACTTTTTCTATATTTTGCTCATATTTAGAAAAAAAAGAAAAAAATGCACATTCTCAGAATATCCTGCTAACATCCACTTCCCTATGTTGGTAATGCACCCTAATTTCTGTGATATTAACACTTCACAATCCTCATTCTCTGGCCTTAAGTGGTATTGACCACAACCGTATTCTAGGTGTGGGTGTGTAGTTCACTGAGCAATCAGATTAATGCTTCCTCCAACCCACACTGTCGGGATCGTGTATATGCACCCAAACTCAAGCAGAACAGAGACAACAAGACTGGGTTTCCAGACCTTCAGTTTGAAAGTTTTGAGGAAGGGGCACTTTTTTTTTTTTCCAGTTAGAATTGCTGAAAGGATGGTCTATGAGTCTTGAGCTGTCAGTAGACTTATGGCCACCCTAACTGGAGAACTTACCAGCAATGGAAACAACACAGAGGGAAACAGATCTAAGAAGCAGAAACTCCTAAGAAGACCCAAAGACAGAATCTTTAGAGCCATTTAGAACTGAAGTTTTCAGGTAAAGGAGCCAATGATTTTTTTTTACCTTTTCTCTTAAACCAATTTAAATTATATTTTCATTCACTTGTAACCTAATGTGCAAGATATTGTTTATGAAAAAGAAAGGAGAAAGAGAAATCAACATTGGTGCTAGGATTTTAAAATGGCCAACTGAGTATGTTGTGGTTTTTTTACCTGAGATTTTGACAAAACTAAACAGGAGATTGTTGTGTAGGAGTGGATGGAATAGAAAAAAAGTATGTTTGGTCTTAAGCATTTTTACTTGAAGATGTCTATGAAACATTTAAAATATCTTGTAGGCCATTGATTATGTAGATCTGTACCTTCAGTAAGAGGTCTAGGCTAGATGTGGCTATCCGGATGTCATTGGAATATATATACTCCTATGGTAACTGGACGAAGAAAACACCAATGAGTTTAAAGGGTGCCCCACATTTTTAAAGCCATTATTTTACCTCTATAACATCTAATGTCTCAGGTAAAGTAAGATAATGGCAGAAAACTCTGATGTGATAACTAGGACTCATTAATGAAATGCACTGAAAAAGCACAGTTATTGTGGGTAGAGACGTGACATAGAAAAGCAAAGACAAATGTAGATCATTCTTTCAAGCATCTTGGTTGTAATGGAAAGAGTTTGATAGCACTCTTTACCTAACTGTGTTTGGATAATGATGAAGGAGGATCACTATTTGACTCACAATTCTTTGTATGAGTTCAAGAGTGCTATCATCATTTTTACTTTAACATCACTTATTAGAATGGGGGAGTAGTGTCCAAGCAGATGGTTGCCAGTAAACTGATGACTGCAGTTATGGATTGATGTCCAAATACAATACTCAAAACTTGATACACTACATAGTTTCCTGAATATGACTGCCAAAATAAATCTGGCTTGGAAAATAATTTTGAGGATTTTCCCTTCTCGCTTCAGGTTTTTTCCAGTATTTTAAACTACAGATATCCTACAAAAGCTGAAGCTTGCACATATAGCTAAACCACAATATTCATTTAATGCACCTGTAAACTCTTTTGATATGCTTATTTAGGAGAAAGAATATTTCTATACAAGGCTCTTATAAACTCCACCAGTTCCATCCCATGTTTGTTTCTTCCAGGGAAAAAAGAACAAAAAACAAAAAACTTAAACCATTGTAACTTAAAGTACTTACTGTATCTCTATTGTCAAATGATAAAATAAATTCTCACTTGTATCAATTTTACCTTATTTGACAGTTTTGTACTCAATGACCAAAACAGGCACTAGAGTATTTCCTACCTGTCCCTCCTTCCCTTATCACAGCTCCTGCTTTAGTTCATATCTCAGACATGTCATCTTTCATTTGGGTAAAGCTTTCACTGTGTCCTCACTTCCTACAAAGACCTACCCCCTATTCTTACTGTCTGGAAAAACAAGTGGAATCACAATAAATTGGCTGTGTCCTGAGTATTTTTTAGCAAGTACAATCTCAAATACACGGCTGTCTTAAATCTATGAAATAATTGATATTTATGAAGGCTTACCTGAAAGATAAGCAATCCTTCTAAATCCTCTAAAATTCATTCAAGATTAAGTTAAACCAGCAAAGAGTTATATCCTTAAAGAATAGTTCTCCACCCGTGCCTTTACTTAGTGGTATTTTCCTGGCATGATGTCACTGGACAATATTGAGGGCCACTATAGGAAACAGCCTGATGAAGCAGAGGACTGTGTGTGAGATGAGGGTGTCAGTGAGGGTGATTTTCATCCTGTTACACAGTGTTCTTTTTATAAGGACTCTAGGGAGAAATTTTTTTTCTGGTTTTAACACCAGCAAAAGTCATTCTCCTAAGCATTTGGCTTGTTTTTATCTTGTGGACCATCCCATTTTGGCTTTAAGCAGAACTAATATGTTGTCTAAGATACCTGGCGGCAAAGAGGTTAGAAGAAGGTCAGACTGTCTTCTCTGTAGTGAATTAGCGACATTCATTCATTATCTCCCAAGGCCTCATTAAAACAGCTTTAATGTGGTGACCATTTGATGGTAGACATACGCTTTAATCTTGTGAATATCAAACCCACCTGGGTTACATTTCCTGTTATGGACAGTTAGCAGAAGCAGGTTAATGCAATATTTTAACTCCTTAATCTGCAGCACTTGTGTAGAAACCAGGCTCCCTAGTCACCTGAATTTAAGCTCAAATGGTCTATATAGAATCCTAATTTATCAGGTTCTGTCTTCAAATTTCAGATTGCTTAAGACACTTTTAATCATCTGCTTAGTTTTTCACCTAGCTTTTTTTGTTCTGATATATTATTTTTCAGATTACTTTTTAGGTCTGGATATGCCCTATTTTTCTTTCTCATCTGACCTAGATTCAAATTTACACACTGTGAAATAGCTAATAAATTTCCATTAAGGTTGTAAAGGTGAAGGTTCAACCAGTATATAAGTCATCAAATTCTCATGTAAAACTGAATGATCCTTGATATTAATAGCTTGGCAAAAGTATGCTACAGGTTCTTAAGGGGGAAAAAATGATGAAAAAAATGACCTTGTGAAAAAAGATTAAGTCATTTGCCTGAGGATAACCCACCTACTCTAAAATGACTTGAGCATTTCTACAATTCCCACAACATCTATGGCAAATCTCCCCTCTCCCAATTAATCTTGAAATATAATCTTTTGCCTGGAAGTCTGCCCACAGTCCTAAATTTACCTGTATTTATTGTACGATGTTTCCTTTGTGTTTATCTGTCTTTGAGGCTGGTCACTGAAAGGAAAGATTCTGTTCCTCTTTGGGCTCTTGGAGTCCAGGGAAAGTGGGACAAGAAATACTATTGGGAGATTTTTTTTTTTTTTTCATTTTCTCCTCTGCACAAGCAATAGAGAGTATTACAATGATTTACAGAGACACGTTGAAAGTAAATTATGTTGTAAACGCCTGTCCCTTGGGCCAGCTAAGAATCACAGGAAAAAAATGCAAAAAGTTTGAAATTCCCAACAGCAAAGGTTGACAGGAAAATATGGTTTTGTTTTTCTATGAGTAAAAGTAACTTTTATGTTGTGTTTTCCCATGAGAAATTATAAACTTTCAAAGGAATTTTAGCCTCTTGCATGCACATATAAGAGCAATTTATCTGGTACTGCCCCAGTGAAAACACTCTTAAGACTTTAAAGCTGTTAAAAGTGGGGCTGAATTTCTTCAAGACCACTACTTCTTATTTGTCCTTGCTGTCTCCTCTTGTCAAAACATTTACTTAGACTTCGAAGACTTGCAAGTTGGCAACATGTTAATAATATGAAAATGCATTTGTGCAGCCCATGTGGCTGCAATTTTTGAGTATATTCATCACTTATTTAATGAATAATGAATCCTTTACAGTAGCTATGGCGACATAGGATATGCAGAAAATTCAATGAGGACTTGTCAATCAATACGAGATACTGCAAGGCTTGCCAAGGTAGCTTTGTGTCTTTTGTAGCCTTCTTGAGGCTCAAGCAGGACCCTCAATCAGACCCCTGCCCTCTTTCTTTCCTCACCTAATGAGCAACGGCTACAGAAATTCTACAGCTAGTCAGGTACCTTCAATTACTCAAGTCCATTTGGGTTTGTGAACATTTTTTATTCCTCAGATATAAAGATCTACTTTTAAGTCTAATTGTCCGTCTCTGTCTCAAGTTAATTAGGAATTATTCAGAATGATTTTTTATTAGAAATTCAATTCTTTCTTTTAATGGCATGATAAGAACAATAAGTAAAAGATGCCCCAAACTGCTACTCGAACTTCTCCGCCACTAAAACTCACATCATTAGATTCTTCAACAATGTTGTTTAGTATTGGCTTCTATTCATCCAGACATTCTTGGTTTGACTCTGTCCCTGCCCCCTCTCATAATCTCTTCTTTGCTGAAGGTCCAAGTTTTCTCTAGTGTTTATAAACTCTTCCTTGTCAAAATACCAGATAGTCTGTTTCTCTCCCCTGGCAGGGAGATTTATCCAAGGGATATCATTTCAGAGACTACGAACAGACATGGTAATTCTCCTCTCTCTACCTGTCATTTCAGCATTTGCATCAAAACTTGAGTGTGCATAGCGGGTGTATGCCCTTGTCTCAATTCTATCTAACAGAACACTCCATTTTTCAGGGACTTCATTCCCTTTAGACCTCAGAATTGTTTTAAAGTTTCCATAAACCTTGCCACAAAAATCTTAGGAAAGCTATAAACATTATAAAGTGCATATGCACTATATTGACTAAAAGGACCAACAATATCCATTTTTCATATTATCTCCACAACTTCAGTGATGAATAGACTGAAAACTAAATCAGCATTCTCCTCATTTTCTCATGTTCTGCTAGATACACACACACACACACACACACACACACACACACACACACACACACAGAATCCCTGCTGCTATGCATTGTTTCTTTCCCCACCCCTTCACTTTCTCTGCCTATGATAGACATATTCTTGTTTATGGATTAACAAGTATGGAGACCATGTCACTTCCTGACATAAATGATAATATACCTTTGGTTCTAGAGATACATTTAGACCAAAAAAAAAAGGCATCAGATTGAGTTGTTGGTTAAACAGAGCTACTTAATTAAAATATCACAGTAAAATGTTTCACAGTAAAATATTTGAAACTGGTGCTTCCTTTGCAACACAGTAACACAGTAGGGAAAGAAAACGCACACTGCTTTTACTCATGAAACTTACATTCACTCCATTGTGACCAGTTAGTTCTTAACCCAAGAAAACTACTTCTAATGGATGCAAGGTATGGGGAATTTTCAGAATCATCCTGGGTATGCCTAATCAATAAAACTTATCACTTAATTTCTTTCTTAATCATCAACAAAGAGGGAATTTTTTTAAACCTATTTTTTCCTGTGTTTGACCATAACTAATTAAATATACTAAATATTTTCTCAAAGTTTAAATATGGTTGTGTAAAAAAGGATCTGCCATTTTTACAGTAAAGTAAATTAAGCTTCTTAGACAGACAACTGGACACCCTATCAGATGGATAAACAGATACATACATAATATAATATAGAACATATCTGGTCTTTTTGTTCCTGGCACAAAGCTTGCACAATTTTTGAAATTTCCTGAGTGATATAAATGTTTTGGGTATCTACTATGGTGACTTGTGCCAGCCCTTAAGATGGTTTCAGGATAGGATCTCTTCACCAGAAAGACCAACCATGTGATTAAAGGGTTAGAACTTTGGACCAGTCCTGCTTCCAGAGGGAGAAGGGAGGAAGGCTGAAGATTGCGTTCCATCACCTGGCTAATGATTTAATCAATCGTGCCTAGGTAATGAAACCCCAATAAAAACTCTGGACCGTGAGCTTAGTGGGGCTTCCTTGGTGAGCACTGATGTGCTGGCAGGGCAATGTGCCCAGATTCCAACAGGAGTTGGTATTGAAGCTTTGAATGAAGGAACCCCCCACCCCCACCACACCCCACCTGAACCTTACCCTAAGCATCTCCACACTTCGTTTTCCTGATATGTATCCTTTACAATATAACTGTAATCATAAGCATAATGTTTTCAGTGAGTTTTGTGAGTTGCTACAGCAAATTATTAAATTTGATGTGATTGTAGAACCCCAAATTTATACTAGTTCAGTCAGAAGTACAGGTGGCCCCCAAGACTTGTGGCTGGCACCTAAATTAAGGATAGGCTAGTGGAGAATGTTGCCTTTAACTTGTGGAATTAAGCACAAGAAGTTCATGTCAGAATTGAATTAAATTGCAGCACACCTAATCGGTGTCAGAGAATTGGTGTCAGAGCAGTGATAGACAGAACTTTTTTTCATTTGTTTCTTGTTTTTTTTTTTCCTAATGATTCAATTTTTAAAATCAAAATAATCAAAAATTGAGAAAAAAAATAACAGTAGTAGCTAAGAAGGGGTTCAGTTAGTCCAATTAATGAAATATAAAACATTTTATTAAGGTGCTAAAATATAGATTTTTTAAAATTTCATGATGTATATAGAATATATGGTTAATTGACGGCCAATTTAAATTTAGTGGTCTATATTTTATCTTATATATTATAATATATATCACATATTATATATCTAGGTTAATATAATTACTTATATCTATGCTAAATAAGGTAAGTACACTTTTTAACTTCAGTTGAAATTGGAGACCCAAGAAGTATAGAGAGTAATACAGGAATATTAGAGAGCAAATAAATCTAGGACCTTATGTGATGTTAAGATTTCTCTAGCATAACTGTATACTTTTACAAGTGCATCCTTAAATTATTTTAGGGAAAATGAACTGTTTTCTAGCTTATTACTCAAAGTATTGGAGCAATCACTTTTTATTTTTCTCATCTGTGAAATGGGAATAATACTAGTTCATACTATTTAAAATTGTTGTGAAGATAAAAGGAAATGCCAGTTATCAGATCCTTAGAACTTTGCCTGTGATGTTGGGCAAAGTTCTTAGTAACCTCACCCAAGAAACATATCTGTTTTCTGACTCCATCTCACCACTTAGTCACTTCTTCTGTATTTCTACTTGCTAATAGTATCCATTTTAAATGTCCTACCAGTTACTGAACTTAAAACTCTAGTTGTATTTTGGCCAATGCAAAAAAGACAGAGTTGTCACTCTTATTACTTAGAGCAATATATTTCTCCCAGTTCTGACTTGCTTTCATTAACAATTTCTGAACAATTCTATGACACTGTTGATCCACAGCAAGCTTGTGACAAGGAAATTGCCTCAGTTCAGGACAATTCTTTTTTAAATCTAAATGTGGCCTTTACATTTGTTTGTATTGCAATCCATTTCCTTTGTTTCTTAAGTTCAACACTTTTAAGATAATCATAATTTGTTATTTGCTACATATACATTTGGTAACGACGTGTTATATCAAAAGGAATAATGTAGTGAGAAAGTACACTGCATTTGCAGTTAAAAACAAAGCAAAACACATACACGCAAAAAAAAACACACAAAAAAAACACACACACACCAAAAAAAACACCTGTGTTAGATCTAGATCTACTAGTTATGCCATTTCAAGATAATTTTGTAATTCAAATCTTAGGTTTTTTTTTGAATCCATAAAGTGAAGATTGTAACATTCCACTCATTATATAATAGAAGTTCTGCAGGTATCAAATCAAATAAAGGAATTAATTTTAAATACTCTATAAACTATAAAACAATATTCAAATATATATTTTTCTAATGAATAAATTGGGATGCAAGACAGTTCCTTAGCTCCTCACTAGAGACCTCTCTGCAAGTCCATTACCCTCTTGTCTTTGGATTGCCTGTTCTTCAGGGAACCCTGACACGTTATCTCTTCTGCTCTGCAAGAGTAATGCGAGCTGTTGGATTGATTATATCTAAGGCTCCATCCTAATGTTGTAACAGTTTTGGCCCATTTTCTGCTAGGTGCTCTTGGCTGAGTTCTCCAGCTTCTGCCTTTGAAAGTTGGGAGATAGAATGTTAAGAACTCAGGGTGAGAAGAGAAATAATCTTGGGTTGAAATCCTCAGTTACTCCCTGGTGAGGTGACCTTAGGTAACTTACTTTATAGTCTCAAGTCTAAGGTTCTTCATCCGTAAAACATTATTTTCCTGTAAGGAAAGTTACTTTCCTTATAAAATTGGTGTAAAATTTGTCAGAGCTAACATATATATTCAGATCAGTGCCAAGTACATATTAACTTAAAAAAAAAATCTTGAAAGAAAAAAGGGATAGAAAAATGACAGAACTTTAATCTCCACCTTATTTACTCCAAACCTTTCCCATAGAAGTGTTACGTTAATTTCAACTCTGTGAGATAGTGTACAATGTCCAACTGAATTCAAGGAAAGCTTTGTGTAACATTTTCCAAATAATAAATATCTCAAAATACAAATGAAGTGAATGGTACATGAAGCTTTTTAGTGAATCCATAAAAGCAAATCTCCTCTTCTAACCTACTTAGAGACCAAGCACTTGAGACAGCAGTCACTATATAAAAAGTTTGAGGAGACATCTCAGCTCTGACTGTACAAATTCTTACCCATGAACTGAAATCTCCTGATTTGTCAGTTGTGCCATTTTTACTTTTCATTTCCTTGGGTATGTTTGAATTTGGAAAACCTGTTCAACCTTGGTTACCTTAATACTGATCCAGAAATCCCATCCAACATTTTTTTTTTGGTTATAACACCTTCATTGCTTAATTTTACAGGTCCACTTGCCTGAACCTAAGGATAGTTAGCCAGGTAGTTAGTAAAATATGTCTGGGTATATCTGTTAAGGTGTTTCTGGAAGACATTAGCATTTGAATTTGTGGACTAAGTAAAGAAGATGGCCCTCCCCAATGCAGATAGGCAGTATCCAATCTGTTAAGGGACTGAATAGAATAAAAAGGCAGAGGAAGATTAAAATTAACCCTGCCTGCCTGAGAAGCTGAGATATCAATGTGCCCCTGCTTACGGTGATCTGGTCTGGAGCAGGAGCTTAATACCTGCACTGGAATCCATACCATCGCTCCTCTGGCTCTCAGGCCTTTTGTCATATTGTGATTTATAAGAAAAAATATGTACTTGTCATTTGGATGACCAAAATATATTTCTCATATATATTTGATCATTGTTCATGGTTCCTGAATCACAGCTCCGAAAACCCTTGGAATTTCCTGAGTGGCAAGAGCAATGAGAGAGTATCTTTTGTTATAATACTTAGATTGCTGTACTCAATTCCTGAAAATACTTCAGAGTCATAAAGGTGAAAAGAGGGTTTTGTTATTCATAGTAAGTCCTTTGTACCACAACTGGGTTTATGTTAATAAGCGTGAATTTTGGCACAGCACCTAAGGATGGGGGTTAGTGGCCAGGGACTCAACATTGAAGAGAGGGTTTGAACTTTCAGTTCCACCCCGATTTTCAGCGAGGGGAGAGAGGCGCCAGAGGTTGAATCAATCACCAATGGCCAATGAATTAACCAATCATGCCTCTGTAATAAAGTCTCCCTAAAAACCTGCAAGGAACGGGTATAGGGAGCTCCCAAGAGCAACCATGCTGGGCCTCGGGCTCCATGAGGATAGATGCTCCTTTGTTCGAGATATCACCAATATGTATCTCTTCCTCTGGCTGTTGATTCCTTTCTTTTAATGTCCTATGTAATAAATTGGTAATCTAGTGAGCAAATAGGTTTTCCTGGTTCTATGAGCTATTCTATCAAATTAATCAAATCCAAGGAGGGGGTCATGGGAATCTCTGATTTATAGCCAGTTGGTCAGAAGTATAGATAACAACCTGGACTTGGGATTGACATACTGAGTCACTGAAACCTCCAATTTGTACCTGGTCAGTTAGAAGTTCAGGTAACAACCTGGACTTGCCATTGGCCTCTGAAGTAGAGGGAAGTCTTGTGAGACTGAACACTCTACCTGTGGTATCTGATACTGTCTCCCAGTAGATAGTGTCAAAAGGTAATGTCAGAATTGTGTTGACAAGCAGGGTGCCTGAGAACTGCTTATTGCTATGGGGAAGCTTACACACACACACACACACACACACACACACACACACACACACACACGTTAGAATTAGGTACAGGAATTCTGAATTATCACCTTTGAATTATCCCACCAGCTTTCCTGAGTCTCCAAACTACAGATGGCACATGCTGGGACTTTTCAGCTTCCACAACTCTGTGGGCCAATACCTTACAATAAATCTCTTCATATATATATGTATGTATGTGTGTGTGTGTGTGTGTATATATATATATATGTATGTGTATATATATACATATATATGTATGTATGTATATATGTATGTATGTATGTATGTATATGTATATATATGTGTGTGTGTGTGTATATATACCAGAGGTACCAAAAAATGTACACATTTTAAGATATGTTATCTACATGTATTACTTCTGGAAGTTGAATTGAATTACAGTAGCAATGTGTAGTATTGTTCCTTCAAAAGATGGCATTAATCAAATGAATGCTAGTGCCATTCATTGCATTACAATTTTAATACTTTTTTTCTTAAAATGTGTATACATTTTTGGCACCTTCTGTGTATTACAACAGCCCCTCCCATTCTCCAGCTGCCCCATCAGAAAAGAGAAGACAGTTTCATATCAACTATAATTATTATTTTCCTAATGGCCTATAAACCATATATTTAATATACTGAAAATTGACTTGAATATTATAATTCTATAATTTCAAGAATCACTCCCCTTCTCACTCTCCCAACCAGTTTATGTATTCTGTAGTCATATTTAGAATCTACATTTCTTCCTTCATGAGGAAACAACACTGGACCTAGAGATTTGAAATCAAACAACTAGACGTTGGATTTTTCTATCCTTAGTTGCCCTGAGAATCCTCCTCATTTCTGTAATGTTGACTCTGTTCTCTTTTAATTGAATTCCCCTTAATGATATTAGGCAAAAGAAGATAAGTTAATAGTCACATGATTGTTAATTTTGAATTAAGTTGACTGGGAAAAGGAATGCCCAGATAACTAGCACAACATTGTTTTGGGATGTGTCTGTCTGGTTGTTTCTGAAAGAATTTACCATTTTATTCAGTAGACCGACTAAAGAGATCCTCCCCTACCCAGGTAGGCAGGGGTTATCCAATCAATGAGGGCCTGAATGGAACAAAAAGGTGAAGGGCAAATTCTCTGTCTCCTTCAGCTGGGATGTCCATCTTTTCCTGATCTTGGACATTGGAGATTCTGGTTCTCAGGCCTTTAGACTTGGACTGAATTATAGCAATATCACTATTGTTCTGAGATTTTTAAATAAACAAAATTGTATCTTTTATTGAAAGAATGAACTACAAATCTAAAAGAATCTCATTAACAACTAATATTTTATAGTACTTTGTACTTCATTAACCACATTCATATATAGTATGGTCTTAGATACACAGAATTATGGAGACACAGAGTAATTCAATCAATTGCTTCCAGTTACCAATTGCTGGTTGGTGATAGGTCAGAATGTTTTAATTTTTTCACATTGTTTAAAGTAGAAAAATTAGACCAGGATGTAATCTCAAAGTTTAGTTCCTTAAGCTTCTCATTTTACAGATGAGAAAACAGAGACTTACTGGCAATTATGGCAGAAATTCTGGTTCACTACTCTTTTCTACCTTATCACTTTGCATTCAGATTTAATGATATAGAATGTAGACATTTTTAAGCAATATGACCAATACCTAGTCTATACAAAAATTATGCCTCCTAAAAAAGTGACATTATACATGAGAATATAGGTATTCTATTGATGATTACCTAATTACCAACTATGTGCATTTTGAAGTTGCTTGAGAAATTTGTAGGCTAATAAGTATTTCCATCAAAATGCCCATCACCAAAGCCTGGCTTGCTCCAAATGTTCTTCAACAGTAGAGGTTCTCTGAACCTTTCATTTAGGTGTATAAAAGCAGTTATTATCACAATGAGAATGTCAACTCCCTAATAATTTTCAAAGTTTCCCATATGACAAAAAAGAGTATAAATGGTTCCATGTCATTGTTACATTTATAACTCCTAGATATTGTGTTTACTTCTCTTTGTGAATTGAGAATGTTTTCTTCCTTTCATGGTGCCACATATTGCCAAAAAGCACATTTGCATATTATTATGTTTAAACAATGTACTCTCAGTTTTGTTCACTCCATGTGATTAACTCATAACACCATCTTGAACAATCTTTTGGTGCTGCCTCATGCCTAGGATGGAGTCTAGTCATTGCTCTTAGGTGATTTACAATCTGTGCTCTATCAGTTCCATAAAGATATAAATGCCAAGCCAGAATGACACAAATGGAGAAAAAGCCCATTCTCCACCTTCAGCATGATTTGTGATATTTACTGACTAACCAAACACTAGCACGGGATCAGACCCAAATAGCCTTTCAAGATTGGAGTGGTGACAACTGGCAGTGGTTAGAGTGGTACCAAAGCATGTACAATATTTGCAGTGTCATAGAATAAGGCTGTTTCCAAAGAGAAAAAACAGCATTATAGCACAAAGAAGACTGGGAGATGACACGGGCACAATCCATCCTCCTGGGTACAGGAGGGAACCCAGAAATGTCATAAAATCCCTCTTTGATCTGTTGTCGCTACTGTTGGTTGTATGGGAAATTAACATATTTAATTAACTGTCTGACCAAAGCAGCTGTTACCTTATATAAAACCTTGCACATTGGTGCCTGGCTTATCCCACTAGGTATTTGAATGTGCCAGTGACATAAGACTGATGATACTTTTATACTGCATGGCACAGCATGACTCCTCTTGCAGTAGGCTCAAGTCAGGATCTTCTTTAAATTCTTCATGGAGTATAATGGTGTTCCAGCCCAAATTGCTTAATAATGCCCTATGTCAAGCCAGCCAACAGGAAACTTCATGTGCAACAAAACGGACTCTGGCCAATCCAATCATTCCCAACCTCCAAAAAATTCCCTGTTGCATAGGTCCTGGCAAAGTCAGGCATGTATGTTTCATCTTCATCATCAAAATGCTATTTTATTCACAATTCACTTCTATACTTGTGACATATTATTTGCCTTCTATACTTAAAAAGAAAAAAAAAATCCCTTGGCTGCAATATTTCCAAATGGAAAGAAATGTTTACAAGTCAGAAGTTACTTTCATTAGTTTGCTAAGTTGTTGGTGCAAAGCTATTATGGAGATCTTATAAAATGAATGCATCTAATTTCATATGGGACATGGACTGGTTTGAAGGATTTCTGAGAGGAGGGGTTGAGGGACAGTAGAAGGTGGCTTTTCTGATCATTGAAAAATGCTTCCTTTACTTGGTTTGTTATTTCACCCATTTGTGAGAGAGTAAGAATCAAGCATTTTCTATTTTGGATGGCTTGAGCTGTGCAGTGATGAGTTTATCTCTAGCAAAGATGGAGGCCAGAATTTTCAATACCTTCCTTGGGGTAATGTGGTAACACTGGTTATCTTGATTGCCTGTGCTGCTCTTTTTCTGAACAAATTTACTCTGTCATTGAATGTGTCTTCCTCATCATACCTTACTACTAAGATACACTTAATATTTCCTTTTGTGCCATTTCTGAAATTCTTGGAAAGTCTTGCAAAGTCTGCAATTTCGGCTAGTACCATATGTAACTTACAAACACTTTGCTAGTTCAGCAATTGAAGGGCTCAAAGTCCTGATTAGAGAGAGAGGTATCCATAAAAAACTATGGGGGGGAAAAGTTAGCCAGCAAGGACTTTTCTTCACCATATGCATTAGTATATTTTAAACTTCTAAAAATAAAATGTGCAATAATTAGGATATATTAACTTGGTAATGCGATTGATTATAAAAAGCAATCAATAATATTTTCAAAAATATAAAACTGAAGAAATGTTGAATAAATATAAGAATATTTTACCTCATTCTGAATGAGCACATCCTGTGTTGTATGTGCATATGCTCACACAGAGGCACATTTTAGTGATTTACTGATGTATCACATGGAAAAAAACTCCTAGGGTTTAAGAAAAGCAAAAACAAAATGGTGATTGGTTGGTTTATTTATTTATTTTTTTTACTGACCCATTTTAAGATAAATAGAAATATATACAGACACAATTATGTGTCTTGTCTACGACTACAAGATAAAGGAAGAAAACAATTCTTCAAAAATGCATTCCTGAAACACGTATGGGGCAACATCACATCTGAAGCCAGGAAGAGCAGCTAAAAGCTTATGGAACTCTACACATTAGGGATCCTAGAGGTCTATCCCATTGATAAATAGAATTAGGAATAAGTTCTTCAGGTAACTAGGTAATATTCTCTCAGCTGCTATATGACTCTGACCACTAGTATCCTGATTACTGTATTCAGATGGAGTTCACCCAAATCATTCCTGTTATTCAACAATTATAAGCCACAACCTTTGCTTGGTCACTGCAGAGAAAGCGAGCAATGAATAAATGAGGTATTGTGGCTGTCCTCAGGTTGCTTACAGAATACATACCTAGCAATGACCATAACTAGAGAGTTCTTTAATAGATATGTCATGAATATAAAGAAGAAAATATGAATATATACAAGTTACTATATAGCTAATATAAATAGAATGAACAAACTGCAGGTAATATAGAGTGAGGTTCTGATAATAATTTCTAACCTATTTCCACCTTTCATTGACTATTCTGTTAAGGGATTTATGCACAGTCTCTCATGCATTCCTCATAATACACATAAGAGGTAGTTGTTAATATCATCAACATTAAATAGATCAGAGCATGAAGAGAGAACTTAATTTCCAAGGTAAATTGTCACTCTTAAGTGGCAGGGAAGTTTGGCAGCCTAAGTTTTCCCACCTACAAATATTATACACTGACCTACTACATAGTCCAATGAACCGGTAAAATCTCTGGAAGTCTATTCTAGTCTGCTTCAGATAGTGATTTTTATCTTCACAACTTCTGATCATGAACTGACTTTGGCTCATACCATTCTGCTTTACTTGTAGTTGCTTCAGCTTTTGGTTTGCAATTGCTCAGTCTTCTGTTTGTAAAGATACTTAAAGGAGCTTGCTTTACTCCACCCATCTTTTCCATATGCCTACTCCCAGGTATTCATCCCCTCTATAATGCCTCCTCTTCCTATGTTTATGGCCCTTCCTCTTTCCCTGTGCTTTCTGCCTCTCTATGCTGGTCCAAGCTGTCAGGTAGTTTCATTGATTGGAGCAGGATCTGAAACTTAAAGGATAAGACCCCTATGAATATTCAAATTATCTCTTTAAACAACAGAGGTGCCAAAAAATGTATACACATGACTTGTATTCATCTTTTGTCATCAGTATATATTGAGTATTAAAATTTTAATACAGGTTTTTCCTTTCTTAAAATGAGTATGTGTTTTTTTTTGGCACCCTCTGAACCACTTCCCAAGAAGGATGGTTCTGTTTTCATCAGTATATTCCTGAATCTTGGAATCCTGACTATCATGGATAGCATACACAATCAATAAATACTTGTTGAATTTTAAGTTAATTGGAATAAATATGCTTACTTAAGTGAAAATATGTTTAGTTTGGTCATTCATTCTTCTTTTAATAATATCCCAAACTTTTGAGGGGAAATCATCTTTCTCAGATGTGCATGGAGACTTTAACCCAAACTAATCTGCCCTTTGCTAGGCAAATAGTAGATATCAGTACCTGACTCATCAGGAAAAGAAGTATCTGTCTCTTGTCTCTCCTCTCTCTCTCTCTCTCTCTGGATTTGAATCTAGAGAAGAGGGACAAATATGGAGTAGGAATGGTTGGAGCTCATCAGTGGAGAATTCCACTGATGTAGGTACATGTTTCAATTAAGTATTCTGCTTCCTGTTATTTCCTAAGCCTGATTAGTTCTGCTTTTCTTAAACAGCATTATTGAGATATAATTGACATACAATAAACATATATATAGAAAGTGCATAATTTTTAAAGTTAGAATATGTATACATCCCCATGAAACCATCACCGCAGTCAAGATAATGAATATATCCCATGACCCACAACATTTCGTTTTAGCCCTTCATAATCTCCCCCTCTTATTCCTCAGGCCTCCTCCTACCTCCAGTCATATGTGGCAAACACCAGTCTGCTTCTAGACAGTACATATAAGTTTGCATTTCCTAAAAAATTTTTATACCTGGTATCATAAATTAGGGGCTCATTTTTTGGTGTGGATTCTTCCACTTACTATAATTATTTGAGATCATCCACGTTGTAGCATATTTCAATAGTTTTTTGTTGTTGTTGAATTGTTTTCTATTTCTTATCCATTTAATTGTTAATGGATTTTTGGGTTGTTTTCAAGTTTTGCTTATTCGAAATAAAGCAGATATGAACATTCCTATAAAACTCTTTGTGTGAACGTAAGCTTTCTTTCTCTTGGGTAAATACTTGAGGTGAAACAGCTAGGTGACATGGTAGATGTATGTGTGTTTAACTCTTTAAGAAACTGCCAAACTATTTTCCAAAATGGTTGTATAAATTCAATTTCATATTAAAGTCTTGGCTTCAGTTTGAGTTTAACTCTTTTGTGTATAGTGCAATGCATGTATTGAAGTTGATTTTTTAGCATACAGATATCCAACTTTCTAGGCACCATTTTCCATAAAATATTTTCTCCACTTAATTACCTTTGTTTATTTGTCAAAAATCAGTTGCCTATATACGTGGATGTCTATTTTTGGGCTCTCTGTTCTGTTCCATGGATCTATTTTTCAAAATTTATGCCAGTACCACAACTCAGTTAGTGCAGTTTTATAATGCCTTCAGATCTGGTGGTCTTAGTCCTCCAAATTCATGCCTTTTAAAAGAACTTTGGCTATTCTAGGTCCTTTTTATTTCCATACAAATATTATAATCAACCTGTTATTTTTTGCCCCCAAAACCTACTAGGATGTTATTTTCAATTGTTTTTATCTCTGCATCAATTTTAAGAGAATTAACATCCCAATATCGGGATCTTTGATTTGTGTTCATGATGTATCTTTCCATTTATTGAGCAATGTTTTATAAAATTCAATACACAGGTCTTTTACAACATTTGTTATATTTATTCCTAACTATTTCATAGCTTTATGTCGTTATATGGATATTTTTTCAACTCTCCAATTGTTCATTGCTAGGATATAGAAATATAATTGATTTTTTGTAATTATACCCGACAGTTTCAATAAACTCATTTATTAGTTTTAGAAGTTACATTTCATTAGATAATCTTCAAAGAGGATGATATCAACTGTGAATAATACAGTCTTACTTTTTTCTTTCTAATCTGGATGTCTTTTCTCCCCGTTTTATTGTGCTAAATAGAACCTTCAGTACACTGTAGAATAAAAGTAATGAGAATGGGCACCTTGTGTTTTTTGTTTTTGTGTTTTGTTTTTTTCCCCTGATCTTATAGGGGAAAGCATTTAGTCTTTTACCATTAACTGATATTAACTGTTGGTTTTCTATAGTTTTCCTTAATCAGGTTGAGGAAGTTCTTTTCTATTCCTAATTCACTTACTATTTTTCTCAGAAATAGGTGTTATATTTTGTCAAACACTTTTTCTGCATTGATTGAGGTAATTATATGTTTTTCTCTTTTTAGTTTGTTAATATGATGAGTTGCACTCAGTTACATTTTTAATGTTAAACTAGCCTTGCATGCTGAGATAAAATCAAATTATCTATAATGCATTCTTCTCTTGTTGGATTCTATTTGCTAAAATGTTTAGAACTTTTACATCTACTTTCATGAGGTATAGTGGTCTATAGTTTTACTTTTTAATACAATGTTGAATTAAATATAGTTCAGAATAATGTTAATCTCAAATGATGGAGAAGTATTTCTTCCTTTTCAATTATTTGAAAAAAATTTATGTAAAATTAGTATTTTTCTTTCTTCCGTAAATGTTGAGAAGAATATTCCAGTGAAGCCCTCTGAAATAGAAGTTTTCTTTGTGGGGAGTTAACCAAAATTTAATAAATAAAAGTGATATACTGGTTGTCTAATTCTTCTTGAGTAAACTTTGGCATTTTTTTGTCTTTTAAGACATTTTCTATTTTTTCTAACTTGTTGAATTTATTGGCATGAAGTTGCTCATAATGTTTATTATCCTTTTAATATCTATAGAATATGTTGTTACATAATTTCTCTCATTTCTGATATTGGTAGTTTGTGTCATTCTCTGTGTAGTTTGTGTCTTGTCCATTTGGCTAAATTTATTAACTTTTATACAAGAATCAGCTTTTGGTTACAATGAATTATTTTATTGCTTTTTTTTTTTTTTCTGTTTCACTGATTTCTGTATCTAGTCTTTACTATTTTCTTTCTTTTATTTAAATTGGGTATAATTTTGTTTCTTAATGTAGAAGCTGAGGTCATTCATTTAAGAACTTCTTTTCCCTAGTCTTTTAAATTTTCCCAATACTGCTTTTTCAGTATATCAAAAATTTATACATTTTGCATATCTAGTTTTGTTTCGATCAAATATCTTGTAATTTCCCTCTATAACCTATGAGTTATTTAATCATGCATTCTTTTGTTTATAAATATTGGAAACCGTTGAGACATATTTGTTATTGATTTATTATTTAATTTCATTTGACATAAAATCATATTTTGTATGACATAAATCCTTTATAAATTATTGAATTTGTTTTATCATGCAGAATATAATCTATCTTTGTAAACGTTCTATGTACACTTGAGAAAAATGTGTATTTTGCTGTCATTAGGTGGTGTGTTTTCTAAATGGCAATTAGGTCAAGTTGGTTTATACTGTTGTTAAGATCTTCTCTGTCCATGCTTGTTTTCTGTCTATAAGCTTCATTGATTATTGAGTGAGTGCTGTTAAAATATCTGACTATAAATATGGATTTATCTGTTGTTCCTTATAGATTTATCAGGTTTTGCTTCCTGTATGTTGAACTTTTGTTCTTTGGTGCATGAATGTTTATGTTTGTTATATTTCTTAATGATCCATTTATTATTATTAAATGATACTCTGTCTCAGTTTTAAAATCAACTTTTACATTTAACAGCTACTTCAGCTGTCTTATTATTAATGTTAGCATAGCATATATTTTGTCATTTTACCTTTATCCTACACTTTTTTCTACATCTGAAGCTTGTTTCTTGTAGGCAATATATAGTTGGTCATGTTTTTGTTTTTGTTTTCCTCCAATCAGACCATTTATACTTTTTGATTGGGATATTGGACCATTTACACTTAATGTGATTATTCAAATTATTGATTATATCTTTCTATTTACGTTCTACCTTTCTAATAAGTCTGGAGGGAAAAATCCACAGCAAGAAGTGGCTGTGATAGAAATCTCCTCAATGCAGATATTCTGCAAAGATTCCTGACCTGGGCTACTCAATTTCTCTCCGTGTGTTGTCCATTTATTTATTTATTTTAAGGATGATCTTTCCTCTCACTGTTTTTTGTATAAGACTATATCTTAAGCTGCAGTGTCATTTTAATTTTGTTTCTGTTTTATTGAATTAAGTCTCTAGGTGTGCTCTTGTGCTTTATTAAAAATAAATGTTGGTTTAACAAAATAAGGCTTCTGTCTTATAACTTCATTTTTTTATGACTCCATTTTTGTCTCCTTAGTTGGATTACTGGCTATAACAATTTTCTAATTTAATGATTGTTTTAGAATCTGTAATATGCATCTTTTCTAAGTTACCATTCTTGGTGCTCTTTACTCCTTTTACAGATTTAATCTTTTGTCATTTTCTTTCTGTCAAATGAATGTGCTTTATCATTTTTTATAGTGTATGTTTACTGGTGATTAACTTTTTATGTCTTGAAATACCTTTATTTGCCTGTTTTTGAAAGATATTTTTGCTTGGCATACAATTTTAGGTTGACAGTTTTTTCTTTAAATACTATTAACATGTCACTCTAATGTCTTCTCATTTGCCTTGTTTCTGAAAAGAAATCTGTTCCCATCATTGATTTTCTTCATATTTTTCTTTTCAGTTTTTTTTTTCTTTTTTTAAGTTTTCTGTCTTTGAGCAGTTGTTGTCTCCTGTTGTAATTTCCTTTCTTTTCTTTACTTCTCTTTTCTCTCTCTCTCTGTCTTTCTCTCTTCCTCTGTCTCTGTCTCTCTATATTGATGTTCATTAAGCTTCTTGGAGCAATAGGTTACTGCCTTATCACATTTGGAAATTATTTGGCCAATTTTTGTTCAAATACAGGTAACCCCCATATAACACGGCACTTTTGTAAATGGTTGCACTCTAACGTGGTTTGAGAATTTGGGGAAACCCTCGTACAACGCGGCGTCCCAGAACACGGTTTCACTCTAACACAGTTTGACATTTAGAGAAATCCCTGAATAACATGGAGTGTTATAAGACCTGTTAAGAGCAAAACATATATCATTCAAAATTAGGGAAATCCCCGAATAACACAGAAAGTAATAAAACCTTTTAAGAGCAAAAGATCTCATTTGAAATTTTTCATTTGAGCATGGATGTCATATCAGATTTGACTGCAGAATTTTAAAATTAGAATTTTAAATCCATTTTATTCACAGAGTATTAAGTTCAGAGGATGAAGACATCTTGTCAAAAAGCAAACATCCTTGGTTAATGGTGCTTAGTAGTGATAACGAAGAAAACATTATTTGGTACATATTAATATGTTATACTTTTGGTGAAAATTGCTTTAATACAGATATTTCTCTTAATCACAAAAATATAATAGTATGATTTTTTTTTTTTTTTAATTTTTGGAACCTAACCCCCTTTTTTGTACTAGTTCTTTGTTTTGTATAACACAGATTTGCATAAAATGGCATTTTTTAGGAACCTAACAACCGTGTCAGATAGCGGTTACCTGTATATTTTCTCCCATACCCTCTTTCAAGGGCTTCAATTAAATATTTATTAGCCTCCTTGAAATACCACACATGCCTGATAGTCTGTGCATGTTTAAAATTATTTCTCTCTGTGTTTCATTTTGGATTGTTTCTATTGTTACATCTTCAAGTTCACTACTTTCATTTCTTTTGCAATATCTAATGTGTCATTAATCTCACTCATTGCTTTTTCCACTTCACACATTGTACTTTCCATCTAGAAGTCCAATTTGAGACTTCTTTATATTTTTCATTCTTCCACATTCTCAATTCAACTCTTTAAACTTTTGGAATACAGTTATAACAAGTTTTAATGCCCGTCTATTAATATACCAACTGTATCAGTTGTGGTTTGGTTTCAACTGATTGATTTACCAGCATATGAGTTATATATTCCGATTCTTTGCATGGCTTATAATTGTTTTGTATGCCTGGTTATTTTTTTTATCAGATGCCATACATTGTCAATCTTAACTTGATGGGTACTTGGTGCCTTTTGTATTTCCATAAATATTCTCAAGGTATGTTCTGAAATACCGTTGAGATTCTTAAAGAGATTTTGATACCTTTGAGTATTACTTTTAAGGTATATTAAGCAGGATCAAAGCATTGTCCAGTCTAGGACAAGTTATGTTTCATTACTGAGGAAATACTGTTCTTATAACTCTACCAATACCCCATGAAAAAATATAAAATATCTTTGAATAAAATGAAGAGATTCATTACTTACTGGTTATATAGCTTAAAGCAGAAAGAGGAGTCACCAATGATTAAGTATTCAAGCCTGGCAGAATATAAACATAACACTGATAAAACAGAAAAGTCACAAGTTGGAGTCGAGGGAAAATGTGCCAAAAAAGCTAACATCTTAAAATTAGTATAATTGTGTGCGCATAACTTTTTGCATCTTACAAATGAAAACTGCAAATATATGTTGTCTTCATCAGTCAAATTTAGGAGACTTTTTCTTTGCTTTTTTTTTTTTTAATCTTGTGTTTTTTTTCCCCCCAAACATTCATTCAGCCTGTATCCTTCTACCAAATACTACTTCCAGTCATGTTAATGTGTGTATACTCTTTAGATTTTAGTAGATCACAGTTATATCTATGGCTGAAACAAGAGACTTAAATTAATCTTTCCAAATTTAGAGGCAAATGCTCAAAATGTAGAAAATATACAGCATTTTGAAACTAATGAAAAATGCAGGACAAATTTTAAAGGACCTTTTCTGTTATAACTTAAACACTAAGAGCTATATAGTATAAGAAAAGTTCTGAAATAAAGCCTCTATCAAAATGTATATCTGTAATTATATAAAACAGGGACCACTGTGCATAGATATGTTTCTAGCATAAGCCAATACACTTTTCTTAATTTGCTTGATTAAAACCTAGTAATACAGTGATAATAGAACATATGTGTATCTAAATAGATAGCAAAGAACAATCCCAATCATCCACCACTGCTATACAATGAAGTTACAACTTTTTTTAAGAAGATAAAATATATCAACAAACATAAAAACCTGGGATGAGCACACAATATGAAAGTTACTGCCTTAATAAAATATTAAAATTGCATCAGAAATACTGTTCTGGCACTAAAAATAAAAAATATTTCATTATAGTTATGGTTCACTTCAATTATTTAAAAATTAATTATTATCTCTTTAAATATCTGATTAAATTAGATTTTGGTGGGTTATCACTACCCACAAAACACATGCCATCGTGTTTAATTCTCACATCTCAATTTTTGATACACTTTGTCATGTCAATTCTGCAGTGACTTCTTTGATTTATTATTATTTTTTTTTGTCTTGGTTGTTTTGGTAATGGACACAACAAAAGCTCTAGTAGTTATGAATATAAATATAGTATATTGTTAATAAGCTCCATAAAAAGTGAAAAATGTGACAATAACATTTAGTACTACCCTATCATCTATTGTCTGACTTTCTCACAAAGTCAATTGCATTTATGAATCATCCATTAAGTCTTGTATAATTGTAAGGCAGGAGGCACACAGCTCAGCTGTCCATAGTATAAACTGTTTGACTGTAAAGTCAAACGTTTTTGGCATCTATGTATAGATTAGCAATTAAAAAAAACAAACAAAAACAAACAAACAAACAAAAAAACTTTCAAGTAAAATAAGCATGTTTTAAACTGTGGTTCAAATTTCCTAGATTCACAGTAAATTTCTGAGCCCATTGTAAGTTTACAGATGTGGTACAGTATAAGTAGTGAGTTTACTAAGCCATCATTTTTATTTCAGAGAATTGTCTTCACATGATTTGTATTGTACTTCAATTTGCACAACTGCATCTGTTGTTCAATTTCAAATATCAGCCAATGAACTTCGCAAATTATGCCTAAGAGGAGAGTCAAAGGAAAAAGTTAATTTGGTTCATCTACATAAATGTTGGAGAAAAGGAATTGATAGGTTAGGTTAAGGAACAAGATATGAGGGGCCTTTTATTTATCAAGTCAATTTCTCACAAGGGAAAAATGTGATTCAATGACAAATTACTCAATTTTCTCCAAACTAAATTCACAATGTCTCTGTTACAACGCAACACTATCCTATTCTCAACCCTTTTCCCCAATCTAGTTCTTTTCATTTTCCAATTCTTCCATCAGCACTATATATTTAAATCACTCAGCAAGGAAATGTTAGACTCACTGCCCTACCCCTGCCCCAACTCTCTAGCTTCCCCCATACACTTCGTTCCAGGCCTAACATAACAGATTCCTGGGTGTCAGTTACCCAACTCAGAACTCTATTTTTAAGAATTATTCTGTAATCTGTCCTGGAAGGAGAAGCAATAGGCAGCTATGGTATTGATTTTATCCCTTTTGTCATAGTTTATTGGATAAGGTGTAGACACCCAACTTAAGCTACATCAATAATCTCTTCTTCAGAATGTGAAGTAACTTATAGAAGTTTCATCCATCACTGTGGTTCATTGGAACAAGGAGATGTTACATTTTTCCAAGTCTTCAAAAGAAACTTGAGGAGGAAGAAGCCAGTCTTGTTAAAAATGAGAATGAAACAGAAACCCAGAAACAAAAATAAAAAATAAAAAGTGTAAGATTATGAAAGTTCATAAATACTTAAAATCCTGAAAGTCTTCTGTGAGGAAATGACACTTCAGATGACATCTGTAGGAACAGTAGGCATGGGTTTGGAGATATGGGGAAGGGCCCCAGAAAGATAGAGAGCCCCAGAAAGACAGAGTGGTCAAATCTCAACTCCTAATGTTCCAGTGCCAGTTTAAGTCCCCATTTAAGCCCAGGCTTCCTAGTTTTGAATTCCAAGAGATGCTGTTGTATCTTTGTTTTAAACCCCCACCACCACCACCTTGTTGATTGACCTGGTGAGATACTGTTTGTGAAATACTGTTCTTTACAATTTAAGGCCTCGTCTAAGGGCACTATGAGGAAATCTCCCCTCACGTTGCTCTCACCAGTATTCTCTCTTTCAAGTTTACTGTTGCCTTTACATTTTAAAAAATCACTTCTATTCACTGGTCATTCATTCAACAGTATTTAATTGAGCCCCCACTTGAAGCCAAGCATTCTTCTAAACAAAAGGTAATAAAGTACAAAACTATAGTCCCTTCTCTCCTGAATATATCGATTAATTATATTAAATTACTATATAATAATGAAGAGATAAGGGCAACAAGGTAAAAGCGTATCACTCTGTGAGTGTTTTCACAAAGAAAGTTCATAGATGCTTAGGATTCTGAATGTCTTCTGTGAGGAAATGAGACTTCAGATGATATCTGTAGGAACAGTAGGCATGGGTTTGGAGATATGGGGAAGGGCTTGGAAATATTTTAAGTAAAGAGAGAAGTTCATATACAATTCTCCAAGTCACAGAGAAACTCAAGTGACATGGGAACTGAGATCAGGTAAATTGGGCGAAAGCAAAAGAGTAAGCAGGAGATGGTGTAAGATGTTGCTGAAGAGATTGCAGGGCTAGAGCAAACACTTAAGGACATTTAAGAATTTGGATTTTGTCTAAGAAAAATGGAATACAATGGAAGAAATTATAGGCCATGATTTGATGTCATATAATCACTTTAGTATTTTGAAAATGTTATTCTGGCTGCTGTATTGAGACAGGATTGGTGAGGGATCAGACAGGATGTAGTGGACAACTTAGTTGTTGATTCTAGTACTGCCAGGTAAGCAATGACACTCACTTTTACTTGGGACTTGTAGTTTGGTGGTGGAAACGTAAACATATTTAGAAGCCAAATTAGCAGGTCTTTTTGACAATTTGTATATAAGAAAAACAGATTGGTATTGTAAATGACTTTGAGATGAATGGTTAATGCAACTAAATTGAGGAAGGTAACACTTACTGAGATATTCTGAAGTTCATCAGGTTTGCGAGTAATGCGTAGTAAAGGGATAGGAGGAGTAACATTCCTGAGTTAGCAATTCAATATGTTTCACTTGAAGTACTTTTACATTTCAAGTCAGCAGCTGGTTAGACTTTTCACAGGAAATGTTTGGCTGGAGATAGAGATTGGGAAGCAACAGTATACATGGATAGTCATTGAAATCATGGGTAGGATGAGATTACTAATAGATAAAATTAAAAAGTGAGAAGATACAGAGATCTGGGACTAAACCAGAAGAATTCCCAAATGTCAATGGCTGGATAGAGGAGGATGAGCTGGAAAAGTCCAGCATACTGAGAGAATCTCTCAGAGAGCAATTAGGTCATGAAGTCAAAGCAAGAAGGTGTTCCCAGAAACAGGGTTGTCAAGGAAAAAGCAAACTATAAACATATGCACTGAATTAAATGATATAGACATTACTGAAAGTTATTTCATGTAATAAGAAGGGCAGAGATTAAATTGGAAGGGGTGATAGAAAGACCAAGAAATGAAAAAAGAAGGTGAGAAATACTAGCACTCTTTCTTTAAAGTTTTCCTGTGAAGAGAAGGGGTGTTGTATTGTGGTGATTAGAGGAAAGTGGACATGCTTCTCCTCTAATTGAATATACACTTGGATGTTGATTTTAAATATTCTGAGTATGTGACATTTTAATACAGTCATTTTGATTAAACTTGTTGAAGGGGGCCATCAGAATATTTCTGAAAGGTCTTCTTGGCAAGTAATGCACCCGACAGGGAATCTTACCCAATGGCTCCTTTCACCCCATCCTTGACACTAAGCCTGTCTCACTCTGCTTTCAAGTTTGTCTCCTCCTTTACTGAATTATTAGGGCATTGCCATTTCATAACTGAACCCATGATAGCCCTCTGTAATAAAATGAGACTACTCTTGTAAATACCTAGCATAATGCCATAAGCACTCAAGTTTGCTAACATTAAATGCCTAATTACATAGGCAAAAATTATTAATTTTCAAACATCATCTGGAAAATACTCATAGTCTCAGACTTAAGGTAGTATAGGTGTATCCATTTTTTCAGTGGTTCTAAACTAGAACAGGCAATTTGATAAGCCTATAAAGGTAAAAAATGTAACCAAAAAGAGTCTTCCTAGAAAACAAGCAATAGTGAAAGGTTAGGAAAATCAAAGAAGTTATGTTCCATTTAACAGCGCCAGTCACTATTCAAATATATTTCTTCTCATGCAATCTGAGGAATAGCTATTGCCAGAGTTTCTACTTTAAAAAGAGAAGCTGAAAATACAGATTTTTATGAAAACCTCCAATGTTTTAACAAATTATTAAAACATTTACACACACACACACTTTACTGGCCAAACTCTATAACCATATGAAAAAAACACCATTGTATCATAGTTGTTATTAGAGAAAGACTGCACTTTGAAGGGAAATACACAAAACTTTGGGTACAGATGGTGAGACATGAAAATCATAGTTTGTGAGAAGATTGTTATTCATTACAAAAGAGGAATTTTAGTAGAGGATAGCAAGAAAATATTGGAGCAGGAAGATGGCAACAATACTGTAATCTACCTACAGCATACAAAGAAGTAGAACCAGCAGTATTGGGGTTAGGTAAAAAACTACATAATATTTTTTTTTCCTTTCTTGTAATTTAATTCTTTCTCCATTATCTTCCCAAAACATTAATAAAGTCTCCTTCATAAACAAATGATCAGTGTAAATTTTACAAAGGAAAATTAAGCAAACGGAGCTAAGTCCCATGTCTCGATTTCAGTATCTAGTACAGAATGGAAATAAGCCATGGGAATTGACATGTGTGTGGAAACAAGAGTTTACAGTTTCAATAGCTGGAATCAATCAAAAAGGGATCTTGAAAACCAAGGGCCCTGGGAATTTGCAGAACTTGGGGAGATGCCATTGAACTCCTCAGAATTTGGCATAGAGGCCAAAATCCTATTCACCTCTTTATGCTAAGTCATCCTAGGTGCTCTAAGGGCTATAATAATCAATTTCATGTGACATTGTTCTTGGCTCTCTCAATAGCTTTTATATCTTATTCAGGACAGCGTTTTGTTATCCTTATCCTCTCCTGTTTAAAATCTGGTACCAAGAACTAAACATGCACAATATCAACTTAAATTTGAAGGATACTACATAGAAAATGAAGACCTTCCCTTTTTCATGAAATGATCTAAAATGAAAAAAATGAAAACTGAAGGGCAGAGAAGAACAGAAATTTCCTCTATTATGATGACTCAAACCAGGACTTCAATGCTGTAATGGTGTGACCTTAAGCTAACCATTGCATACAATAGGGTAAAGCAATGAGAAGACAGTGGTTTTACTTTTAGGTGGCAGATTAAGAAAGATGCAGCAATTTTCATTTTTATTTTTGTTTAATGAAAGACGTTGAACAGAGATTGAATAAGAAAAAAAAAAAAGAATTTATCTGTCCAAGAACTTATGATAGAAAATGCTGTAAAACGTGGAGATTTTCACTGCAACAAACACCAGACTTGATGTTGAAGTATAAGAATTTGAATATTTGACTTTGCTGTTTGTAGTCTATAAACTATAGGGAAATTTTTAATTTTTGGCTGTCTTTTCTATAAAATGGTAATATTTATTCCTATCCTCTGTGGCTGTTACAAATGCAACATGAAAGAATTTCTTAAAGTCAATTTTGACAGCTGCTGGTTAAGAGTTGAATGAATTAATAAGGACCAACTTTGATGACTATAACTTAAAGAGAATATAAAGAGATGTTGCAACTTGCTAAATGATCATATACAATGAAAGGAATTACTCAATTCTAATTACTCAATTCTAATTGTCTACTATTTCAGGTCACTAATTTTAGATATTGTAAGAATTTCAAGTGTAAACTTTTCCCAGTCTTGAAACTCTGATTCATAAATATTTTAAAGGGATTTTCACTTCTTCACTGATTTTAGGGGATGACTGGTAAAACCTCTCTTCCAAAGCAGACCTCTTCTTGGTTTGGACTTCACAGATATTATAGGTTAAGCTAAGGTTTAAAATAAAATCCATGAACAATGTCAACTGAGGATTTATCCAATAGTTATTATCCTTCAGAAATTGATATTTTCACAATACCTCTTGTAAATTATACCAATTAATGAAAGTAACCTTAAGTTAGTTATTGCTTTTGACCAATAAAAATTATTCATGATGCAGTATCATGTGAGCTCAATATTTTTCTCAATGAATAAAAAGGTAATTCAAGGCAATTCTCAAGTACAAACTACAGCGAATCATATAAAATTGGCAATTTAGTAAGACAAAAATGTTTGCCTCAGTAATTACATATGGTTCAACCTAATATATCCAAACAACTCAAAATACTTTTCTCTGTTCTTTTGTCTCATAAGAGCCTCAATATGCATCTGAAAATTCATTATTTCTTTCTAGAAACTCTATCTAATGTAATTGACAAAGTAGTTCATAAAGCTAGAATGACATCTTAAAATTAGACAGAATATCCATATTTAAGTAATGAAAAATTCCAAACATTTCCCTATTCTGACTTCCTTTTTATTGTAAAGCTTTACTTTCTTATTAATAGCACATATCCAGTTGAATAACTTATACCATATAATGTTTAAGAAGCAATAAATTATAACTTCTTGCATTTATAGTCTGCTTTCTCAGAGGAGTTCATCTCATAGGCGTTGTTTTATTAATGTTTAAAATCTTCTTGAAAAGTAGATAGAGATTATTATGTTGAACAGTGATAAAACTGCAGAGGAAAGGTGCACACCAGCTGACTCTGCTCCTCCATTTGATCTTGACTTGAAAAAGACAGTACAAAGAAAAGCTAATAGCTGAAATTGAAGCTGATAGGAAAGAGAGTTTAATAGATTTATTTCCAATATTAACATAAGATTTATGAGTCATGGATCATGACTGCAACTGCTATATCGTTAGTTTTTAAGAAGAGTATCTTATACATAGAAATGGTTCATTAAATATTTTTTGAATGAATCCTTACGCTATTCAGTGTCATACCTCTATATCATACATCTTCTCTTGTCATACTTGGGTTATTATACCACAGCCATAGAAAAACAGATTTACCCAAACAATTATACAGCAGCTTTTCCTGCACTTTTAATCTTGCATAGTTTAAAAAAGTATATGAATGTTATTAAACATGAGTTATTAATTCATTTGTACAGCTTAGTAAACTGAGATTTAGGAAAATAACTTTGTGGTAATTTACCCAAAGCTTTGATATAGGTAGCAATCAGCAGTGACTAGATTCAATCCTTGGTCTGTATAGCTTCTAAATCCTATTTCTTTTCTCTGGAGTACACTGCATTCCCAATTTATTTTTGTGATTTTTTTTAACTTATTTTAAAATATTTTTTAAATGCAAATGTATTTGGTTGAATGAATTTTTTTCATTTGATATAGCCATTGTTTCTGTACTTCTTATATTAAAATTCTACTAATAATTTATGTAAAGGAGAGAGAGATTGTGAAAACTTAAAACCTTTAGAAAACACTCATTGGTCAAATAATTCTCTGGAATGTCTCAAATTTGCATAAAGCCCTAAAAAACAGGAAGATGCCCCTTATTTGTAAATATTATTTATAATTACTGTCATCCTGTAATCCCATCCCATCCAGAGAATTCACATGACTAAAAGAATTCACATGACCAAAAGAATTTACATGACCAAAAAAATAACATGAAGGAATGAGACAAGGGCTCTGAATGGAAGCAAGCCTGAGACATTTTCCAGTTGGATAAAATCATAAGCAAATCACACGGAAGAGTGAGAAAGTGCCTCTTTATTCAGCATAGAGTACTGGAAGGGCCCCCAAAATGATGATAAATTGTTCCATTAGTAATGACATTACAAAGTTGAAAAAATTAAAGAAACCCACGGTTAAGCCTCAGAGCTTGAAGCAGAGTCCTGGTGAATACTTCTGTCTGACACACAGTTCGGTCAAATTTACACAGAGAGAAATCTCCATGTAACGATCTGCCCTTTTCTAATATGCATCCTGAGATCCATTTAGAAAGTAACAAATATTTTTTTAAACAGTGTGTGAGTACAGCCCTGGATTTTTTGTATTTGATCAGAAAATAACACTAAGGAGTAGAAGAGTTCAGGTTGGTCAGCAAACATCCAAAGTGGACGCAACATTTTTCATTCTCCATATTCTAATAAAAGCAATTTCTGTGCAAGAGTATAAGGTACTTTTTCTCCTGTAAAGTAACAGCTGTTCTCAGTAATTCATTTGTAACCTCCATTGAACAAGGAAAAACATCAAAGGAGCAGACTGATAAATCTAAGTAGGCATTCCTTTATGATTATGTATAATGTGATAACATTTAAAGACAATATACTTCATAGAAAATATGGCAAAAGCATGTATAAGCAGAAAAAAATAAACATGAGCTTAACTGGCTTAGAAGATAAAACATAAAAACAAGAATTTCAAAGTCAAGTCAATGAAAATATTGATAACTAAAGTGGTTTCATATACACATATCAGATATTTTAGGGATGTGGAGCCACTATGTTTTATCTCAAGTGGGAAATGAATAACATTTCTAGTCACCCTCAGTCTTGAAAATGTCTGCATCTATATTACCTAACGTACTAATGATGCATATTATATATACCCAATAAATATTTGAGGAACGTTAAATCAATTTCACAGTTGATAATGATACAGTCCCTGGTTTTGTGACCTTATTATGTTATAGCCATGTATTTGGATACTGAATCTGTATATCTGTGTTATTTTCTCAGATACAGCTGAGTAACCATTATACAGTAGTAATCTCTCATGCATATTGGAATCATGGTGATCATCTAAAAATACCAATGCCTACCTGCACCCCCAGAGATTGATTCAATTGCTCTGGATTCAGACTTGGAAATCAGTAACTTGTACTCTCTCCAAGTTATGCAACTGTGAAGCAAGCTTTGGGAACCACTGGAAAATAGACGAAGTTGCCTGTGCTACCAATTTAAATCTCATGATCATCATCTGTGAGCTGGAGATAGTCATCAGTGAGCATCTGTTTCCAGCAGTAATCCAAGTAGATCAAAATCTTTTGGTCCCACTGATTTTTACAATGGTGGGCATATTTATTAAGATAGACTTAATAAAAAATCACCATCTGAATCTGCTCATTTAACACACATATATTGAGTGCCTACTTGGTGTAAGCAGTGTCCTGGCAGTGAGAATGTGGCAAAGAGCAAAACAGACAAAACCTCACTATGATGGAAGAGAGATTATCCTTTCCCATACCAAAGTATTAAACAGTGTGTGCACAACTACATGTGCAGTGGAAATATCTGATCTAGATTAGGGACTCAGGATAAGCTTCCTGGAGGGAAGACCTTAAATTGGAGGGACATGGTAGAGAGAGCATTCTAGGCAAAGGGAATATATATGAAAAAGACCAATAGTGGCAAAAAGATTTTGAGGTTGACAAACTGAAAGTTCACTGTGGTTGTATCATCACGAAGAGAGGAGCAGGCTGATTTTAGCTGATACTGGTGAGGTACATTTGCTCAGATCATGAGAATGCAGATCTATTACACTTAAAAGGTTTAAACTCCTGAACAATGTCAATTCTGTCCAATTTCCCTATTTTCTCCATTCAATGCTCTCTATATTCCCTGTCACCAGCCTTGTTAAAGCCACTCCGTCTCTCTCCTTGTGACCCGTTTTCCACTTACTGAAGCCAGCATAGTCCTTTAAAGGTGAATAAAAGTCTGATCATGTTTTGCTACTGCTTAAATTGTTGCAATACTGTCTCATTGACCACATGACTCTAGCACACAATGACACACACTTTCTCCTCTTCAGATCATATTATCACTTGTCACTCTCCCACCTTGCTCAAGCCACACTGAATTTCTTTTAGTTGTTCCAATTTGCCAGACTTTCTCCCTCTCTCACAGGTTTCCCTTTGCTTGTTTGTCACATATAATTTAACCTGGTCATCTGAGAACTCAGGTATGTAATTGTTTATTATTTTGTCCCCAGTTAGATTACAAACCAACATGTGTCCTAAGCCCTCCACACTCAACCTGCTCCATATTTATTGAAGTAACCTATAAGAGGAAGGACAATTGCACTGAAAATCTTTACTAAAAAGTTATGCGCTAGTTAAACAAATGAGTTTCCTTCAAATAATTTTCATCAGAAAACTGTAGTTTTTAATGGCAGCATGTGGTAATTTTTAGTCCACATGTAACAAAATTTTTTCTAAATAAAAATAGCTTGTGATATTGTTGAGTCAAAAAAATGAGGGGCTTTTTGTAAGTTTCAGGAGAGATCAGAAACAGATGAGTACAGAGAGGAGTACCCTTCACACAGCTCTGTGAGCACAGAACTAGTCATTTACCACTCGCAACACTTAGCCACTTCCACAACTCACTCTGACAAATCTTACCACAAAACCACATGCTCCAATTGCTTGACAGAAGTTCAACTTGAAAAGTTTCCTTCAGTGTAGATTTTCTTTGTTTCCCGTTACTGACAGAAGTAAAGCCTGTCGCAGCCTGTGCGGGCTTGGCACTCAAGGTACTTGGGGACCCAAATAAACGACCAGGGGAGACATGGAATATGGGAATAAAAGGAACCATCAAGAGCCAGAAAATAGGATAGGCCCTATAGCTGTTTCCTATGATGCAGGTTCAATTATCCTTAGAGAACAGAGATAATATTCTGTGTGGTCTTTTTTCCAAGGGGGATGAGCTAGTAGCAGTAGAAATTCTCAAAACTTGAAGTATGCAGTAGACTATGTTTTGAGGTGCTTAATTAGAGGAAAACTCTTTTCCTGGTAGCTGTTAAACTGTAGGAAGAGGTGAGAGTGCAGAAAGAGGCTGTGGGACTCTTTGAAAGGCGTCTGGATCAGTGAGGTAATGAAATAAGTGTTCAAAGTAATGCTTCATTTCCACAGGGATGAGGTTGCTGGGGTATAGTTGGAAATCAGGCAAAAGCTATTATAAAGAATGTGTGATCCTAGTAGGGACAAGTAACATCAGGTGAAGATACAGCTCCATTGGCTGGTATTCCCTACACCTACAATAATATTCTTAGGGGTGAAAACTCAAGTCTACCCCCAGCTGGAGACAGAAATGAAGCTGCAATCAACTGCCAGGCTAGCTGGGGATTGTGGCACAGGATCTGAGACAGCCAAAGTCGGTTGCCTGAAAGGATTTCAATAGCTGCTAAGGTCAAACGTGGAAGTAATTATGGGATAGGGAAAGATGCCTTGATCAATTCTTCTCTTTTGATTTTGCTGCCTTGACGCATTATTCTTGCTGCCCAGGTTGACTTCTCCCAAGTCAGTCCTCCACTCTAGCACATCATACTTCTCATATATACTTCTCTCTACTTAAACATATGCATCAAACAGGTGCCTCTTTGCCATATTTTTAAAGCAATGACACTGAAAAATTCATTCCCTCTGGCAAGAAACAGAGAAGGAAAAGCTTTGGACAATGGGTAGCATGATGTTACGAGCACAGCTTCTGAAACAAGATTGCCTGGGTGTGTATCGTTACTTACTGTAGGATCATGCTAACTTCCATGTGGCCTCAACTTTGTCATCTGTAAAATGGGAACAGTAACAGCAGTGTTTACCTTGTCGGACTGTCATGAAGATTGAATGAGAGAATATAGGCAACATGCTCAGAATAGCGCTCACTACAAGGTAGTTTTCAAGAAAGAGATTATGGCTTTTTGGTGTTATTCAAATAATGGCATTACATTAGCTTTCTACTTATCTATTTGGGGCATAAGAGATCAGACCTAAAAGAGGTAAACATTCCACATCATGTGATACTCATATGATGAGTTAAAACATCTGAACACTGAATGCTCAACTACTTATATATATTTCTTACAGGATGCATTTCCACTCTTTGATAGAGCTTAGCTTCCAATAATGACCTGAAGATAAGAACAATTATTGCTAAAGCTTACCTAATTCTATCTTGTTGTCTCTCATCTTCCCTTTGACTTTATAGTACTTGAAAAAAACAATCTGTTTTAAAAATAACTATTGTGTAATATGTTTTTCCTAATTTAGGCAGAATTTTCCCCTCTTTTCTTTCCCTCCCATTCCCCCTCTGGATATCTCAAATTAAAATTTCTCTCTGAGTGTGTGTGTGTGTGTGTGTGAGATGAATGCACATTACTGTTAGTTAACTAAGATACACACAGTGAAGGTTAAATGGTTTTCATAAATATACTTAAATAAAACAATAAACAATGAGTAGATGGATAAAAGAATCTTAGCTTTTTAATTGTTTTGTGTTTACTAGTATTCACAATGAGATCTGCAATCACAATTTTTAACAAATCACAACAGACTGTAGCCTGGCTTATTTTTGCATTGATATAATGTGCAAAATATTTTCAATTTTTTGAACATGGATTCTGGAATCAGATCTCCCTTCTCTTATCTATTATGTGATAAGCAAACCACTTAAGTTCCCCATGCTATAGTTACACTATGAGTCTTGTGAAGAAAATGAAATTACTTCCTTTGTAGGGTTATTTTGAAAATAGTGTGAATTAATGTTAATAAAATGCTTAGAACAGTATCTTACATATAGCAAGAGCTATATAAATGTCTGTTTCTTTTCAATACAGTAATTGCATAAGAGTAAATTCCAATAAGCTATGTTTTATACAGTAAAAATATGCAAACTGATAAAATTGTGAATTTCTTTTCTGAGTTCTCATAGACTCAAAGGAAAGAGCCATAGATGATTCGTGTGTGTGTGTGTGTGTGTGTGTGTGTGTGTGTCTATGTGTGTGTCAAAGTCTACATGCATGCATGTGTATGTGTATATGTCTATTTTGGCTCCTTATTTAATATAGCAACTCTAATTCACACTCCATTTAGCTAAATGAAAGATGTTTACACTTCCTTTAAGGTTGTTGCTCTTCCAGTCCCTCTGGCAGCAGATCTAAGAGAATAACATCCTGCTTTGCATGGCCAAACGTACCTCAGCTGCATAAACGTTCTACTAGACATGTTTGAGGAAATGATAGACTGTTCTCACAAAGACTGTCGCATGTTCGAGAGAAGTTTGGTCTTTACCTTTCAATTTTCCATGCAGTTAACTATTATCCTGAAATATTCCTAGACTCCCAGAGCACAGCAGTGTTAGGAACTGACAACGTTTGTGTTCTGAGTGGTTTCACTCTGTTGAGTCCCAGTTCCAAAGGATACATGTGGGTTTGGGTCACACCTGGAAAAATGTGATTTTGTGTTTTAACTGAAAACTTCATTGGCCATTTTAATGTATATGTAGACTGTAACAATTTCACAGAAAGGATACCTACGTGGGTTTCATAAACCCCAGAATGGAATCAGGGAGAAAGAAGATATTTAAGCAGTACTGTTTTAGGAATTTTTCATTTATTTACATAAAATGTAGTATTTTTCAGCAAATCTTCAGTAAAATATCTTGGTTATTCTTTAGTGCATCTGAAGTTGGATTTGTGGTTTGTCCTGAGATGACATAATTTGCTGAGATAAGCATTGAGACAAGAATGAGAAGCTCAGGAATCTAATTATATTCAGGAACAAGTAGTAATGTTAGAATCCTTGTCGTTGTTTGACTTAGTATGTATTGTGTCGGTGGGTGCTTTTTATTGGAGAATTGCTCTGTTATGCTATTATTACATGCCCACCATACTCTGCATTTTTTGCACCCCTCTTTAGAGTAGACGTTGGGAACACTTCATAGCTATGATATTGTAATTTAAAATAAGAACTATATCATATAAAATAGTATTGAATGTCAACTTTAATTGAAAAAAATAGGTGACTTATTCCAAATTTTTCCCATTTGTCAATGATTTAGCATTAAGGACAGAAAACTTCTAGTATTTTCATTAGATTTATAGAAGTAAAACTTCATCCCTGGCCTAGTCCCAATTATTTTCAAATTTGGGGGAAAGAGAGAAGAGAAAAGGAAAGTTAGTTCTCTATTTGTTAGTTCTTTTCACAGTAATTATGTGTTAAAACGATCCCAAACTCAGTGACTTATTTCTCAGTCACAATTCACAGGTCTGTAAATTTGGACTGATCTCAGCTAGGCTCAGATGAACTTGGCTCCATTATATGGGTTGGGATCAGGTCTACTCCACATGTCTCTCATCTTCTTTAGACTGGCAATAATACATATTTAAGACATGTTCTTCTTGTACTGAAACACAGGATTGTAAAAACACAAACCTGACAAGATAAGTATATTTCAAGAATCACACCATGTCTTGTAATATCCAATTTGTTAAAACAAGTCAAAAAGTGGAAAAGCACATCTGTCTACCATGAAACTATAGAACTAAATTGTGGGTGGGGTAAGAAAAGAGTGAAATTTGTTGAAAAATAATGTGAATGACTATATGAAAAATACCTGCAGATAACAATTCAGTTTTCAAAATAAGAAGTACCAAGGTGATTGTTTCCAGGGCTTTTATATTGTTCAACTTGTCTTTAAGAAGTATAGACACATGTGCTTAGGGTCTCTTCATGCATTCAGACAGAAAATGAGAATATCATCTCTCCTAAAGGCCCTTGGCTCACACCCTCCTAGCCTAACTATAAACATTTGGCACTAGAAAATCTTCCTTGATTCATGCCTCAAGCCATATAAACTTAAAGGGAACAGCTTATACTCTTCTCTACAGATTTACTCTTCAATATTCTGGCTTCTTTTCACCACTGCTCATACCATGAAACCATAATCCGTATGATTACCAGAAATCTGCAAATTGCCAAATCAAAAGCAGTAGTGTTGCTTTAAATCTGTAAACTCAAGAAAGTTTAATAAGTCATTAATTTATGAACCATAAACTGTGGTAGATGGCAAAGATGTAAAGATGTAAGACTGAACACACCATCATGATCCCTGCTTTTGTGGAACATAAATATTGTTGGGCATATAAAGAAATAGGCTATTATATAGTATCATATGAAAACTTCATGATAAAGATGGGCAGAGCATGATAGATAATAGATGAGAGGCATCAAAGAGAAGAATTGGGTTCTGGCTTTCGGAAGTGATATCTAAATCAATACCTAAAAAGTGAGTGAGAGAAACAAAAAAAACAGGTTGTGTGTATGTGAGTGGGTTAAGGTTCTTTTGGCCAGAGAACCCCACATCTATTGAACTCAATAGATGTTCAAAGTTTACATAAATAAAATAAAAATGCAATGACTTTGTTGGATCAATTCATTCTTTCATTTAACAAATATTTACTGGGTTTATAATGCTCTAGACATGTTTCTAGGAATTGGGATCCAAACAAACCAAACATAAAACAAAGTCAGTTTCCATTTTTAAATAAGTTGGTCAAGGAAAGCTTCACTAAGGGGATGAAAAAAGAGACAAGGAAGCAGCTATGCAAAGACTTAGGGGAGGCACATTCTAGGCATAGGAAAGAACAAGTAGAAAAGCTTGATGGAATAGTAGTTGGTGCGTTCCCAGAGTAGCTAGAACTGTGTGACTGCAGTAAAGTAAGTGAGCAAAAGAATTATATAATTTTACCTATGTTTTAACAGGATCACTCTCACAACTTGGTGGAGAACAGGCTGTTAGGAAAATGTGTTAGTTAGGTAGTATAATGTATAATAATAAACAGCCTCAAATCTCAGGGGTTTAATAAAATAGGTATTTATCGTTCATGCAAAATGCAATGTGGATGTTCCTAAATCGGTTGCTCTCTTGGATCACTCTCTTCTAATTAATGACTTATGTATCCACATTCCTTCCATCTTGTGATGCAGTGGTTTTCCACTGCAGTCTCTGTGGTTTCCAGGGGAAAGGAAGAGAGTAAAAGAAATTACTACTGCACCATCTACCTCAGCCTAGAAATGTGACCCAACCTGCTGCCTTCCATTGGCTAGAATTATCCACATGACTCTACCCTATGCTAGGGAGGTTGGGAAATTTAGTCTACCTTCATGTAAAACACATAAATCTAGCCATTTCAACCATAGGAAACAAGAACAAAGGCAGGAAAACCAATTTGGAGGCTACCGCAATAATATGTGAGAACAGATACAGATGAGACTAGAAGCCTAAGACTGAAAGCAGCTTTGTTCTAGATATATTTTAAATATAGCACTGATAGGATATGTTGATGGATTAGATGTGGTGTGAGAAATAAAAGGGAGGGTGGGAGAGGAATCAATATTGACTTCAAGATGTTTGGTCTAGACAATAGGAAGAGCTAAATGTCCATGATAAAGATGAAAAAAAGTGTAGAAGAAGGTTTCTGGGTGACAATGAGGAATTCTATTGGGGCATGTTAAATTTGATTTGCCTATTAGATATTTAAGGAAAGATAACCACTGGGCAGTTGGACTTATAAGTCTGCAATATATGAACAAGTTTTGACTAGATATAAATATTTGGTAATATATAGATTAATTATAGCATCAAAAGCCACAGTCTCAAGAACGTCACTGGAGAAAGTATAGATGGTTCAAAAGAAGTCTGGGGAAAGATGAAGAATCAATGTATTTGAGGTAGGAGAAAAACTAGTAGATTTGATGTTCTGGAAGTCAAATGAAAGTGTTTCAAGGAAAATATCATAATCAATCATGTCCACTGCTACTGATAGGTTCAATAAAGTGAGCTCTAGGAATTAGCTGCCAAAATTAGCTATGTAAAGGTGACCAATGTCCGTTCTGGTAGAATGTTGGGTATAAAAGCCTGATTGGAGTGGGTTGAAAAAGAGAAACATTTGAGACAATGAATACAGACAACTCTTTTGATGAGGTTTGCTGTAAAGGAAAATGAGAATGGGACTAGTTGGGAGGCAACATAAAAAGGAGTTTGCTTGTTTTTAAGTAAAGTATAGAGTAAATAAGTTCATGCTCGCATATTATTAGAAATGATCCAGAATGCAGAAAAAAGTTCATGACTGAAAAGAGTGAGAACTGATGGAGTGAGACCCTTCATTACACCAGAGGGCATGAGGTCTAATTCACAAGCAATTAGATCTTGATCTTAGCTAAGAGTACACAATGTTCATCCAAGAGGAAGAGGAAAGGTAGACAGCATTGGGTGGGTAAATAAACATGACAGTGGAGTCCCTACAAGTGTTCCTCTAATTGCTTCAATTTCACAATAAAGTAGGAAGCAAGGTTATTATATATGAGTGATAATGAGAGATCAGTTGTTGAAAGTTGAGTAAAAAGGAGAAGGTCATATCAAACAGTCATTTAGGAATGTGAGAGAATGAAATCATTAGGGGAAAATAGTGTGATTGCCTGACAATATTAAGGGCCTACTTGAGTTTAACTAAGATTGAGGCTTTGCCAATTAAGTGCCATGAGAAGAGAAAAGGGCAAGAGAAATGAGGGTATATGTCAGGGAGGGCTTATAATAATGGACCATGGAACAAAGCTAGGTAATAAGTTAGGCTTCAGGGGAGTGAGGAAAAGTGAAAACATGGTGGGATGTTTGACTGTGTCTGAAAAACTGTTGCAATTGAGAATCTAGCTATAAGCTTAGGCCACGGTGCTGCAAGAGCGAGGCTTTACACAGATATTATGGAAGGAGATATTGGTAATGACAAGGTCCAGCATCTTGAGAGTGGGAGACTGAGGAAAGGCAGAGGCCCAATCATTGGAATGGAGAAAGCCAAGGAAGGGAGAGGCTAGGTTATCAGAAGGATCATCTATTATTAGGTGGTGCTTGACATCCTCAGGAATTATGTTAAGAGTCTTGTTGAAGAAAATGACGACAGCAAGCTTACAAATGACAGCAAGCTTACAAATTCAACCATTTAGCAATGAAGGAGAGGGACTCAGGACATCTGTAAAGGACTTCAACTTAGAGGAGTACTGGGTGGGACAGCCAGATGGCCTCAGACTCAAAGCTGGGTGATTTCTGGGAGGAGAAAGGGAAAATGGATTAGTAGTAGAGCAAGGAAAATATGTACTATATACCTTTATGCCCAGCAATGGAAGAAGTATGAGAGAGAAATCAGGTACAGCATGAGAAGGCTGAAGAGGAGAACAGCCCTCAAGAGAAAGTCAGAATTCCTTTTTAACAAGAAGGGAAAGAGGACATTCAGAGAAGAGGGTGAGGATAGATCTATAGGACAGATTATGGAAGATTAGCCATGAGTTAAAGAGGACCCAGTGAAAGGGTTTCCGGAGTCAGGAAGGATAGAAATGGAGGAAGGCATGCAGACATATGTGGAAGAGGGCAAAGAATCAGATTATGGCCTTATTATGATAACTGACATAAACAAAGAGTACAGGTAGATTTGTCCTGATGGTCTCAAGGCACAGTGTGGCAGTGAGCCCATGAAAAGAGAGGGTCATGAAGGATCATAGATTTTTCTAGAACACTCAGTGTACTGGGGATCAGTGTAGTGGGTCTCCTACAAGTGGCTGGGAAGAGGTGGTAAGGCTGGAGACCACTTAATACAAATGAAGAGGGAAAAAAAGTAGAGACAAGAGGGAGTTGACTCAATTCTCATTTCTGTTTAAGGAAAGCAACTGAAATCTCTTCTTCCTGATGAATCCAGGAGCCACAGAGCCTGGAGCCCAAAAGCCTGAATACCTTTGCTTCTAATTTTTAATATTTTTAATTTAGCATGTTATATATGCTTGTATCAATATAATCTATCACACGAGCATAATACCACACCACAGTTGAACAAGTGAGACATCTTGCAGTCAAAGTCCAGCCCTATTAGTGACCAGCAACTTACTTAACCACTCGTGTCTCTGCCCACTTTCAAGTAAAAGTGAAGTAATAATAGTACAGAGTTCAGGGGTTGTCCTGAGGACTCAGTTAATTATGCAAAAAATGAAACAGATGCTAAGTTAACTTACGAAATATTACTTAAGAGTTCTCAGACATTTTAATAGTTTAACATACATTATGAATTTTTAAGAGGAAGATGCATTATCTGAAAAGAGATTTGAATTCACACAGATAACACATTTGAATTCTACCTCAGCTTCTTACCAGTTGTGTGATATTGGGCAAATTATTTAATTTTTTTAAAAATAGATAAGTGTATAATATCTATTTTACAGAGTTGATGAGAGTGAGAGGGCCTAGAACACAAATGTTCGTTCTTATTTCGTATGTAAATTTTATTAGTAAATGTGTCACTTGATGTGTATTATAACATATAAAGCACATGTTTTAATTATTAGATACCATAATACAATTTATTAATCTTCTAGCAGCTTACAGAAAATACACAGCGGGGGCATATATGGCAATAGTAGAGCACAAAAATAGTGATTATAAAGTATTGTTTTGAATGTTGTCATCACAAAAGCATTT